>NC_048221.1:82485650-82587300 GCF_002007445.2 Ailuropoda melanoleuca | reverse complement strand
TCGGAATCCGGGGATGTACTGTATGGTGATTAACATAATATAATAAAAAAAATCGTTAAAAAAAAAAAAAAGAATGCCTCTAAATTCTTCCAACTTGTAGCTGCATTCCACTTCCCCTTTAAAATCCCACAGGCACACTTCCTCCAGGAAACCTTCCCTTAAGCCTTCCTCCTTAACCGCCAAGTTGGTACTAGCCTCTCTTATTCACCCACAATATCCGTGGTTATCATTTCTCTAACTGATCATGTTTTAACTATTTGATTTTATTTATGTGTTTCTTCACATAAAAGAGACTGTGAGCTGTTTGAAGACAAAGATCAACTGATTCTGATTTGGTTGTGTATCCCTAATGCCTAGCCAGAGGCCAGCATTGCATAGATGCTCTATAAATATTTGTAGACTGTGTGGGTGGATGGTTAGATGAATAAAGAATGAATCTTAATCATTGATATATCAAGAATGTTGGATGGTTAACATCTAAATTTTGTAATGTTTTTTTGTATTTTTCACAGAAATGGGGAAAATTGTGTTTAAAAAAACAATAGGCTATTTATGCAGACATTAAGACTAGATTTTTAAAAATATCACTTGCCTCTTAAGCTCCTTTATAAAAATTTATTAACCAAAATTCATTAATAAATATTTATAATTGAGATAGCCAAAGACAAACTTCATACTGTTATTCTCTCATGAAAAATTAAACTGACTTACTCTTTTTGATTAATTTTGAAAGCTTTGGTTTAAGGTTATAGAAGTCTGACAGAAAAATTGAAGCCATGATTGATTTACATGACACACTTTTAATGGAAAATGCTGTAAAACATTGCAAAAGCTCTGTGACATCTTTAAAGATGAACTCAGATGAGAAATGCTAGGTTTGCAGGGCAGGGAAAGGGCTCTATAAGTAACCTTCACCCTCCAACCCACTCTTCCTGAGGCCCCTGGTTGGGCAGTGTGTTTTCACATTCCCAACTGATACCTCCAGGAATAGCAGTGAGACCAGGCAGCATCACTCCCTTATCTTATAAACAATGTTAATACTAAGCTTTATAAAAAGACTTGAAACAGTAGAGAATAGAAAATAAATTCTGAATCCTCACATTACACGTTAAAGGCACAGGGCTGGCAAAATTCCTTTTCTCTACCCCTGTCTTGAGGATAAGTTGTATCAGTCATTTTTGTATGCCTACCATCAGAGAATAGATGACATACAGTAGGCATTCCTAGGAATTGTTGAATAAATGAAATGTTAATGGTGGTTGTATCTATTAGTGGAAGTATCTATGAGTGTTATTTCCTTCTTTGCTTTCTTTAGTCTTTCCCACAGTTTCTCTAATCTTTTCTAATTTTCAAATGGTCGTGTACTTGTGTTGTTATTTCCATAAATTCACAGTCAATCACAAGAAAGGGGAAAGAAAACAGATATTTTGATATTTGGAACATTTTGTTTCTCTTTTGTAATTCAATATGCCCTTACTTACTGTTGCTTTTGTACACCAAGATAGAAAGAGGTCTTCTTGGAGCACTAGCCTCTCAGATGTACAGCTTACCTGATGTTTTTCCTCCAGGTATCAGATTTTTTTCTCTACTATCTACCTCTGTAAAATCTGAACTCACAAGAGAGTAACAATGAAGAAAATTAATATTTGCTTAGTAACTAAGTGAGTTTGATACTTAGGTTAACCACCCCCCCCCAAATTTTCCCACTAACCCCACATCCCTTGGTGGTGCTAATGAGTGACTTGAGCATGGGAGCAATCTTTGACTTCCCTATAATTTCCATCTCTTCTAGTAAATTTAAGTAAAAGCAGTGTGCTTACTCTACAAATTCAGCTTTAAGATAAATCCCTTCACCCCCTTACCATCCCTAGGCCTCTCCTAGAAAGATAATCTGTAGTGATTGCCATAGATACTATTATCCTCATTTTACAAATGAGAAAATTAAGTACACCACTCAAGGGCATGGTTAATGAGACATAGAGCTCAGAAGAGAACACTTGTTTCTCAAACCACAAGTTCTCTCCTTTTCCTACCATATCATGCTGTCAGAACTTTATAAAACCACGACAAGATAGATTTAGAATGATAGGTTTAGAATTATAGAATGAAGACTATATATAGCTTATTATCTAGACAACTGAAGCCAAAGGATAAACAGTTCTGGCATTAGTGGCTAAATTCTCCCCACTAAGAAATATAAAAGTCTCTCAGCCAACAGTGGCAGAAGAAAAAATGTCTATTCTTTCCTAGTTTGACATTTCTTTCAGATTGGTCACTTTGTTCTTTATTTGTTTTATACATTAGTTGATCTTCTGTAGCCCATGCTGTTCATATCCAAAGGTTTTCAACTGTCATGTTTTCATTTTCATTTTCTTCCATGTATTTTTTATTTCTTCTTTAATTTCCTAGTTGACCCATTCATTCTTTAGTAGGATGTTCTTAACCTCTATGTATTTGAGGTCTTTCCAAATTTTTCCTTGTGACTGACTTCAAGTTTCATAGCATTGTGGTCTGAAAATATGCATGGTATGATCTTGATCTTTTTGTACTTGTTGAGGCCTGATTTGTGACCCAATGTGTCACAAATACTCTGGATTTATTCTGGAGAGCGTTCCATGTGTACTCAAAAAAAAATCTGTATTCTGCTGCTTTAGGATGAAATATTCTGAATATATCTGTTGAGTTCATTCAGTACAGTGTGTCATTCAAAGCCATTGTTTCCTTGTTGATTTTCTGCTTAGACGATCTGTCCATTGTTGTAATTGGTGTGTTAAAGTCCCCCTACTATTATTATATTATTATCAAGGAGTATCTTTACATTTCTTATTAATTGATTTATATATTTGGGTCCTCCCAAGTTGGAGGCATAAATACTTAAAATTGTCAGATCTTCTTGATGGATAGAACCCTTAATTCTGATATAGTGTCCTTCTTCATCTCATCTCTTATTATAGCCTTTGTTTTAAAATCTTTTTTGTCTGATGTAAGTATGCTACTCTGGCTCTCCTTTGATATCCATTAGCATGATAGGTGGTTCTCTATCCCCTCATTTTCAATCTGCAGGTGTCTTTAGGCCTAAAATATGTCTCTTATAGGCAGCATATAGATAGAGCTTGGTTTTTTATCTGTTTTGATGCCCTATGTATTTTGATTGGAGCATTTAGTCCATTTACATTCAGAGTGATTATTGAAAGATATGAATTTAGTGCCATTGTGTTACCTATAGAGTTGATGTTTTGGGTGATAGTCTCTGGTCCTTCCTAGCCTTTGTTGCTTTTGGTCTTTTTTCTCCACACCCTTAAAATTTCTTGCAGGGCTGGCTTAGTGGTCACAAACTCTTTTAGTTTTTGTTTTCTGGGAAACTTGTTATTTCTCTTTCTATTCTGAATGACAGCCTTGCTGGATAAAGAATTCTTGGTTGCATATTTTTCCTATTCAGCACATTGAATATATCCTGCCACTGTCTTCTGGCCTGTGAAGTTTCTGTGGACAGATGTGCTGACACCCTGATCTGTCTTCCCTTGTAGATTAAGGACTTTTTTTTTTTTTCCCTTGCTGCTTTCAGGATTCATTCCTTGCCTGTGTGTTTTGTGAATTTGACTATGATATGCCTTGGCACTTGCCAGCTTTTGTTGAATTTAATGGGAGTTTTCTGTGCTTCCTGGATTTTGATGTCTGTGTCCTTCCCCAGATTAGGGAAGTTTTCAGCTATAATTTGTTTGAATAAACTTTCTGCCCCTTTTTCTTTCTCTTTATCTTCTGAAACTCCTATGATATGAATGGTATTATGTTTTAATAAGTCACTGAGTTACCTACATCTACCTTTGCGATCCATTACCTTTCTTTCCCCTTTCTTTTCAGCTTCATTATTTTCCATAATTTTATTTTCTATATCACTGAGTCACTCCTCTGCTTTTTCCATACTCATTTTTATGACACCCATTTGGGTTTGCATCTCAGTTATATCATTTTTAATTTTGGCCTGACTGGATTTTAGTTCTTTTGTCTCTGCCGTAAAGGATTCTCTAGTGTCTTCTATACTTTTTTCAAGCCCAGTTAGTATTCTTATTATCATTGTTAAAGTTCTAGTTCAGACATCTTACTTATATCTGTCTTGATTAAATCCTGGGCTGTGAGAAAAAACTAATAATAAAAAAATAAAGAATAAAAGTAAAAAGGAAGCTAGATCCTATTTCCCCTAGAGCTGAAGCTTTACACAGTCTACGATCATAGAATTGGTGCACACCAATTGTTTGTGCTGGTCTTCTGGGGGAGGGGCCTATTGTGATGATTCTCAGGTGGACTTGCCCTAGCGGAAATATGTCTCCAGGGTGCAGGAGGGCGGGGCTTAGTGTAATTGGTCACAGCCTCTCCAAGGTGGCGCTGTTTTGCTCCCTGCAGGCTTTCAGTGCTGATGATCAGGGTGAATATGGCAATGCCTTGCTCTCTAACCCCGGAGCTGAAAGTTCATGCCCCCCACTCTTCCTTGAGCCCTCACAGAACAGCAATCAATCGCCCCTCTTACATACCCAGGTTCTGTCAAAACCCTGCATTCACTCGGCCTGTGTCTGAGGTTTTTTTAAATCTCAGGCCCACGACTGGGCTTCAAAACTGTGAATTTTAGGGATTTCCACAGCTGGGACCTGAGCTGTTCCAGATTGGGGGGCCAGAGTGGAGTCTTGCTGTTCTTTTGCCATTTGCTGGCCAGTCCCAGGAAAGCAGTGGCACACCAGGCAGTGGTGGCACAACCGGGCAGCAGTTCACAGTTTGTGGCAGAAAGCCAGCACCAAGACTCACTGCTCTCAGCCAGCTTCTCCACTCCTATGCCTGGGAACCATGCCACACTGAGACACCACCCCTTCTTCTTACGAACCAGGGGATCCTCAGACCAGGATGTCCCTCCTGGGACTCCTCCCTGCTTCATCACCTGAGCACCTTTAAGCCGGGCACATCTGCCATGGTAGTGGACTTCTAAAAGTTCGGGTATTGTGCTTTGCTGCTTCTAATACTTTGTAGTAACTTCCATAAGCAGTGCTCCCTCCTCACCAGGGTACCCACAGCTGTATCTCCCCCAAGTCAACTCTCTGCACCTCCTACCTTCCAAAAGGTGGTCACTTTTCTACTTGCAGACTTGCAGTTTTTGTCCTCTCAGACCTCAGATTGATTTCTTGGGGGCTCAGAATGATTTGATAACTATCTAGCTGTGTTTGAGGGACAAGACAAGCTTAAGGTCCCCCTACTCCACTGCCATCTTAACTTCTCCCCCTATTTATGTTTTATAGCTCCAGAATAAAGAAGAAAATGAAAAATTGGCCCCTGAATCTAATTTAAATTGTTAGAAGTTTTTTGTTTTTATTTATTTATTTTTGTTTAAATTCTGGATTTCACACCTTTTCCTTGTGGATAAAAGAAGAGGATATTCCTACACATGGGGAATTCAAAATTTAAGTCAAAAAAACAAAGTGAGGTCACATTTTACTTTGATGAAAGTTTATTTTGAAGATCACGTTTTTGCTTTTCTTTGGCCCTTGCTGTAGTCTTGTAAAAAAGACTCAGGAAGAAAAAGAAGCCTGTCAATGAATCTGAAACAGTGACCATTTAATAGTCAATATAATTATAGTAGATTTTGTTTTTCTGTATAACCTTAATCTGATCTTACTAAAGCAAGCTAATATACCTAGTATGTAACCAAGTATGCTACAAATCTAGCTTGTTAACAGATGTTTAAATTGTATCATCTCTCTGGAAGCAGGGTTTGTGTGTTTGCTTTGTGTGGGGGTCACTTATTATTTTATTTATGTGTATGTGTGTTTATAGCTTCAATGAACTATAATTTACATACCACAAACATACTTTTAGGTGTACAATTCAATGCTTTTTAGTAAGTTGACAGAATTGCGCAACTATCAGCAGAATCCAGTTTTAAAACATTTTCATTGCCCAAAAAAGATCTTTCATTTGCACTCATACCCTGTTCCCACTCTCAGCAGCAGCAGGAAACTATAAGGGGAAAAAAGTTTTCTTAAAAATATTCCAACTTCTGGGGCACCTGGGTGGCACAGCAGTTAAGCGTCTGCCTTCGGCTCAGGGTGTGATCCCGGCGTTGTGGGATCGAGCCCCTCGTCAGGCTCCTCTGCTATGAGCCTGCTTCTTCCTCTCCCTCTCCCCCTGCTTGTGTTCCCTCTCTCGCTGGCTGTCTCTATCTCTGTCGAATAAATAATAAAATCTTTAAAAAAAAATTCCAACTTCTCCATTATCTACTCTTTAGACAGGCCAATAAGCCAAAGGACTAAAATGAACAAATCAAAACTAAAATATACCTCAAATTAAACTAGCTTATGAAATTCAACGCCTCCCCCAGATTTATGGTTTATTTTGTTTTTTGCTTTTACATAAAGCTGGCGCTGTTTAAGTCTGAAGTGTGTCAGAAAGAAGATCTAAGAGGTGGAGCCAACAAGTTATTTAGGTTGATTTTGTTTATCTCTAATTTAAACTCAATAAAAATGCATTTAAAGTATTTCTTTGAATGAATTGAAATCTATAGAGTTTTTAAGAAACAAATTCACTTTTAAATATTCTTTCAAACTCATTAATTTTTTAAAAATTTTAATTTTAAGTAAGCACTTTTCCCCATGTCTTTCCAGTTTTCACAAATAATATACAATTATTTCAGCTAAAATTTTAAATTTTTGGAGCAAAAGTATCTCAGTTTAAGTCATTGAGGACAAAGGTCAATGTCCCTGCAGTGACTGATTGTACACACCATAGGTAGTTAGAAGGTGGCCTTTTGAAAGGTAAGATACAGATCCATTCAGTAAAAACATCTACCTTATCAACCTTGTTGGCCTTGCAGAAGGGGTTACTGCTTAGCGGACACATGGATTTCTAAGCCATTCATTAACTACCTAGAAAAAAGGAATGAAAGCATAAAGAGTGGGTTATGCGCCTAATATTAGGCACTACCTCATATCTCTCCTACGTGCTCATAGATATTTTACATGATTTCATTGGATACTAAAATCTTTCTTTCATGGAGATAAGGCTTATTGTATCACTCTGCATACGTGTACAAATTCATAACACATAATAAAGAGCCTATGTTATAGAGAGGCCATGCAATGATAGAATTAAAAGCATTTTGTAGTTGAGGGGAAGAAATCTGAACTTTGCTGTAGACTAGAGAGGATGTGCAAAAGTACTTAATCCTTCTATAATTAGGAAGTTTTCAGGAAGAAGACAAAGTTCAGACAAAGTTTGTTGTTGGTAGTGATAGATTCAGATACTATAAAAGTGGGTATGAAATGACAAAAGACAGAGTTCTGGTGATATTGAAAGAATGGGATTTTGTTATCAATTCAATGGCAGAAGGTCTATAAAATTATGACCATTTTCAATTCAATTTCTTTCTATTTAAGTTCACAAATACTTATTGAAAACTTCTTTTGTGAAAGCCACTGTGCTGGAGCCACAGGCAATGTACTAGGCTTTATAAGTAAATGCAACAGGAGAATTTCTGCTCAATTAGAGCTCAAGAAAATACAATTGTGGCCTAGAGCATACCAATCATAGTATTGTCTGTGTATCTTTTGGGGCCAATCTTAAAACTGTAAGGACTATTCATTTTCTCACTAGGCTGAATAATCGAGGTTTTAGATAGGCTCCTCTAGGCAATGCTAAAAATACCTAAGTAGCTCTAAATTTTTCTCCACAACCTTGAAGCTCTGCAAGATAAAATTTCCATAGTTTTCAAACTATGCCAAATTTGATCAGGCAAGTCACCAAATCCAAATTTGAAATAATAGATAGTTAAAAATTCCTAAGATCTCCAAAGAGTCCTTTACCATATGAATGAAATTTGCAAGACAACTTTGGCATTGTGTGGAAGTTCCAAGGTCCAAACTGGAGAAAGGGAAGAAGGGGCAGTAAGGAGCAGCACCGTAGGAGAGCTGACTCTCAAGATGGGTTTTGGAGGCAACCAGAAAGTGTTTCTTCATGAAGCCTCCTGATAATTTCTTCCACACTGCCAACATCTTTCAAGTCACTCTCTTTTACCCAGGAAGATCTATTCACTAGTGAATCAATTGGCTGACTAAGCATCATCTTTTTAAAATACAAACAATTTTCAAGAAAATAAGAATGCCAATAGTTATTTATAAGCTAGTGAGAATTAGTTTAAAAATGTTTATTGTAACTGTTTTCCTCTTAATAACTTAAAGAAACTATATACATATGTATATGTTGTTCAGAGCTTTAAAATTTTAAAAGAATTGTTATATGCATTAGCTAGTTTGATGCTCATAAATGTCATGTGATAAAAGACACAGTTGTTTGACTATTAGCAGTTGCTTGCAAGTAAAATCCTGATTTGGGATATGCCTCACACTTCATTGTAACTCAGGGATTTAGCAAGAAAAGTTTAAACCAATCATAGTTTATCACCTGCCTTACCAGTGATAAGTTTGGAGTGAGTATGTAAGTCCTTTCTGGCCAACGAGATACGGGAGAGGTCTGTTGAAGGGCTTCCAGAAAAGGTTACTTTGATCTAAGTGGGAAAAAAAATAAAGAAAGAAATAAGACACACACAGAAGGAAATAAGTCCACTTTCTTTCATCACATATGGAGTCATATATCAATACTATATGTTGTTAAATTTGCATGCGAGACAGCACTTTAGGAGAAAAGAAAACCGGAACTGAGGAAAACATCTTACAAGCAGGAGGTTGCTAAGTCACCCTGCTGAAAATAGCTGACAGAAATATGGAAAGTTCTAGAGTCCTTAGTCATGTTATTTAGCTGCCAATTTAAACATATCAGTAGCCTCACACCCTTAGGATTTTGGGTTATATGAATGACTTCATCTAACCTAATGTCTAAAGTGATTGAATTAGAGTTTTTGGTTCCTGCTGACTGAAATCACAATGATACGTGTGAATTGGTTAGACTCCTGATTTAGAGATATGGTAAATGAGATTCAAAAAGTTAACGAACTTGACCAAGAACCACAGGGTAAGGTATAGATATGTGACATAGTTGCAATTGCACATTCTAAGGATCATATGCCTTCCATTTAATACTATGCCAATTTTGTTGACTAGAAATAGTATATAGTTTGGGGTAGTGAATACTTTGGGAAACTAAATAGATTTATTCTTCTATCCTCTCCAAAATAGAAATGTCGTGGTAGAGGACTTAGGGCATTAAAAAGAATACTGAGAAATTGAAACTCAGAAAAGCAGGAGCAAAGTATCATCCTCTTGTTTTGCCTATTTTGAAATTTTGTCCAAAGCTGGCCTGAAATTCGTGAGAAAGTTGAAACTCTCTTCCTCCACTTTCTTCCTATTTCACACGTACTTCTATTCCCAGGACCCCAAATATTGGTGAGCAGTATTGGTAATTCAGCTATATTCTGTTTAATAGAACCATATTCAGCCAGGTGACTTGGGTGGAATCTCATGATGACAAGGAAAAGAATCCACTTAAACTAAAATAAAAATACAAATTTATTAAATAACAAATTGGGGAATCTCATGGAACAGAAAGGTAGAGAGTACTGCTTGACTGAATAAGTTAGAGGAGTTAGATGATAGATAAATAGATAGGGAGGAAGGAAGGAAGGAAGAAGGAAGGAAAGAAAGAAAGAAGAAAGAAAGAAAGAAAGAAAGAAAGAAAGAAAAGAAGAAGAAAGAAAGAAAGAAAGAAAGAAAAGAAAGAAAGAAAAAGGAAGGAAGGAAGAAAGAAGAAAGAAAGAAGAAAGAAAGAAAGAAAGAAAGAAAGAAAGAAAGAAAGAAAGAAAGAAAGAAAGAAAGAAATTTATCAGGAACTTATATGTGCCATGCCATATGAGTGTCTGCCACACCACTGACTTCTCTAATTTATCTCTCTTTCTGTGTAGACCAGCTTTTCTCTACTCCTCATGCACAAGGCCAAAAGATGCATTGTCCCATCCCCATCAACCCACCAGCACCGGTTTAACATGACTTTCCAGGCAAATGCTCTGTTATAGTGGGCCCATTCTGCTGATGTCTTAATCCTGAATTCCTCAGAAAGAGGATAGGTCTGGCCAAGCTGAGCCTCTGGATTGGTTTCACTCTAACCAGACATCCCTATCTTTGTTCAACCAACTATTGCCATAGGGTGGTGGCCATATTGAAACATCATCATCTGTATGGTAACAGACAGTTCTCAGAGAACAGGCTATGGCTGGCAATTATCCTTAATTTGAATCTGACCAGTATTTAAAACTGCATTTTATTGGGTTTCCTAATGATTTCAAAGTTTATAATAGATAATTTGTAAATAAAAACTTAAACATAATGTGGTCCTGAGTAGGAAACTCCCTTCTACTGATAAAGGGAAAAAAACAACCAGACGTCCCTGATAAGGATGATTACTTAATGTGAATAATGACAAGTAAGTGACAAAAACCTCAGAAGTGTATCTCAGCATCTTTCAAAGGGCTGTGTAATTTATAATTACCCGTTACACTTAGTTTATACATTACAAATAAAAAATATTTTAATGTGTACGTATTCAAGGAGAATTAAATTGAATATATTTTGTATGGTAAGTCCATTAAAAACTAAACTCTTACATGGATTATTTGATTGTATTAGAGTAACTCAGCAATGTGCCTTTAGAACTATAGATGTAATGTTAAAATTTCAGATAAACATGTGATATACAATCCTGTAACGACGTCAGAGAATGTAACATATATTTTAAAGTAGTGAAAATGAGTAATGTGAAAGTTAGATCACACTACAAATAACACCAAGCATACAAAATATATAATTTAAGTCAAATAAAAAATGCCCATATGTGAAATAAATTGAAATTAAATGTTAATGAAAGTTGGGGAAGTACAGGTATAAAAACTGTTAAGAATTGTATAAGTTGTAAATTTTAACCATTAGTTTTTTTAAACTGAAATTCATGTTCTATATGTGTCAACACCAGTATGAATTTTGTTTATCAAAAGTGTTTTTCAAGCATCACAAATTTTAGGGGCACAATGACTCAAATCATAAATTCTGACATGATATGTGAATCTATGAAAGTATATATTATATATGTAGTTATATATGTGAAAATATATTAGGGAAAACCTAGCTAACATGAAATTCATTTTATAAATTGAAGTAGGCAATAATATAGTTCTTTATGAGATTTACAGGGAATTTGAAAAGAATTGCTATGTCGAGTAGATCTTTTTAAAAACTAATGACTTAAGATTTCATAGTGAGATGACAGGAAACGTCAGAATTAAATCATACTGATTCATGTGCTGTACATAGAGGGATTATCTAGGATGGAAGCTGTTTCAGCATAAAAATGAAAGTAAAAATCATACCATCCATTTAGAGAAATCAGAACCACACAAACATTAACCCAGTACTGCAATAACAAATTTCCCGCTTTTTTTTTTTCCCATGAGAGGGCGTTTCATTCCTTGTTAATTTCCATTTTTCACTAATCTCTGCCTTCTTGAGTGGATATGAACAAATATTAAGCAAAAAACTGTTCTTGTTTCAGTTTAATTGGGATCTTGAAATAGAGAAGATCCCAAGGGATTCCTGACTGAGTATTGCAGATATAAAGTGTGTGGAGTGTTCTGATCAGATTTTGGATAAGAATGTGAATTATGTTTATTCAATGCCCTTAAATCTGCAGAATCTTCAGGCCAGATTTGTCGTGACTTTGACTCAAGAGTGACATGTTATACTATAACCAAGGCTGAGCCTGCCGTAGTCACACCAGACACTTCTCTGGAAGCTTGAGCCCCCCAGACACCTCCACCCAGAAGCCAGACCACCGCAATTCCTGGGGCACCACATTCCAGACAGAATGTACTATAACTCCAAACAGCCACCGGCATTTTGCACGTGGCCACTAGGACACTAACAGCAAATCAGCAGGGACCCCAAATGGACCCTGCCAGGAATCCTCAGCCACTTCTGGCTCCCTAAAGGCCAGTTAATTCTCTATCGTGCTTAGAATTTTAGGACAATAAACCATATGCAAACTCTTCTTGTCACTTGATTCTTCAGTATTTGATCTGTGCTTCCTTTTCTTTGTCTTGTTTTCCTACTCTGCCTACTTTTTCTCTTGTCAATTCCTTTGTTTTGTTCTTTGAAACTTGGAATTCAGTTGCAAATCAGCCTTCCCAGGTCATCAGCTTTCTTACCTTCACTCCATTGTGGTGTCTCCTCCCCTTATGTATATTTCTTTGTAGTAATTGTCTTATTGAGGGAAAATTTACATTTTACAGAAGCCCCAGATTTTAAAATTTATAGTTCCATGAGCTATAGATACCTTGATCACCTCTCTAATCAAAACATAGAACATTTTCATCAGTCCAGAGTGCTCTCACAAGCGCCTTCCCAGGAAATTGTTTACACTTCGCTCTAAGCAAGCATTTTTAAATTTCTATCACCCTAGATTAGTTTTTCCTGATCCAGTAGTTCATGCAAAAGCAAACATATAGTGTGAATTCTTTTGTCTGACTTCTTCAGCTTAGCATGTTTTTGAGATTGTGCACGTGGTTTGTAGCAGTAGTTCATTCTTTTTATTGGTAAATAGTATTCTGTTGTATGCCTTTACCACCAAACGTGGGTTTTTTGAGGGTTTTTTTTTTTTTTTGCTGTTAGGATTAAATCTGTTAGGAACATGATGTGCAAACTTTTTTGTGGCATATATGTTTTCCTCTCTCTTGAGTCTTAGGATTGGATTCCTAAGGTATCTGGTTCTTATAATAAATTAATCATGACCCTCAGGTGTTATAAATCAGACTAGTGAGTTTACTTAAGGTTAAGTTCACCTGTGAGAACTGGATCCCCTCTAAACATGGGGACTACTGAAACTGAAGAACAATCCTGAGTTGTGAAGAATGAATCACGAAAAGCTCTGATGAGGAAGCATTTCTGGAAAGTAGCTAACCTTCATGCCATGTTTCTCTTCTGCCCCACTGCGGATCATGCATATTTTCATTTGAAGCTCTATACATTTTAAATGTTCGGCCTGCCCTGAGTTATACTTTCACCCCCATTCCACCAGCCATTTCACCACCCACTCCCACCATCACTGTTGGGAGGAAAACTTCTTCTTCCAACCTGAGTTTAGTGATAGGGGGCCTGCAAATTAACTGATAGTAGACAGATTAACAGGAGAGAAAACGGTTTCTTTATGTGTGCCCTGCAAATGTGCAGGGGTGCTTAGCAATGAGTATTTCACTCAACAGTCAGAAATAAAAGGTTTATATTCCAAACTTGACAGAGCAAGAGTGGGTATGAGGGAGATGTTTAAGGTTTCAATGAGAAGGATGGAAGGTTCCGTTGGGCTTTTTGAGGCTAATGGAAAGGGTCAGTTTGTCTCCTTGCCAGCTGAATTCACAGGAAGCTCCCTCAGAGTGGGGATTATTGGCAGTTTTATTTTCTAGAAGCTCTGCGTTAGTCAGATAAGAGAAATTCAGATAAGACTCCTTTCTGCATCTTTTTAGTACAAACGTTTTCATTTTTTATTTTTTATTTTTTTTAAATGATTTTATTTATTTATTTGACAGAGATAGAGACAGCCAGCGAGAGAGGGAACACAAGCAGGGGGAGTGGGAGAGGAAGAAGCAGGCTCATAGTGGAGGAGCCTGATGTGGGGCTCGATCCCATAACGCTGGGATCACACCCTGAGCCGAAGGCAGACGCTTAACCGCTGTGCCACCCAGGTGCCCCAAACGTTTTCATTTTTAAGTAATCTTTACTGCCAACTCTGGAGGTCCAAGTGGGTCTCCATATTTTCCCTCTCTAAAATTTTACTATAAGTTTGACAGAAAAAGAAGTTAGGTTGATTGCTGTGGAGAGACTTGTGGGTTACAAGTTGTGAAGTAAGAAGTCTGCAAAGGGAGAGGAAAACAACATTAGCACTTGGAGCAGACTATAAACTCAGTTTTTATGTCCAGAGGGCAGCTACTCAAGATTTCTAGACATTAGGACTTTAGTGAGGGTAGCTGTGGTAATATCACAATAATGATCATTTTCTGGAGCAGAGATTAGAAGATGCAAGTGTTCGGTGAACTTTCTGAGCAGCCCACACTGTTGTGGTGATAAAATCTTTGAAATTATGTCAAGTCATCCAACTTCAGTTTACCGGGATTCAGGAAAAAGGCAATGGTGGTTCTCAGAGATGCCAAGTCACAAGAATGGGGAAAAAATCAGAAGGATTAATTACTGACAAAATGTGCAAGATGGCAGGATCTCGTTTCCAAAGAGGTGAAAAATAGCTCAATGAACAAGACTGGAATCTGACAACTCACAAGAATGGGTGATAGTTTTCAATGGAAGCACAAAGTGTCTTTCTACAGTCACCCCCATTTTGATCAAAGATAATCAAAGTAAAATAATTCTTGTTTACAAAATAAGTCTAGTCTCATTAAATTTGGCCTAAACATTTACATAAGTGCAGCAAGAATGATAATTGACCACATGGGCCTTTTAAAGTTTCCTTTGTTGGAACTTTTATAAGGAATTTCAGATTGGGCTTTTTAAAAGTCCCTCAAGACTAGTGTGTCAAACCAAGAACTTGCCATCAGATCTCACCTGCGGTACCCACAGATCTGGGTGAATTCCTCTCTTCTCAGGGTCCCCCAAATAGCTTAAGTTTCCTGGACCTGCCCGGAAGTGACCTTCCTTACTCATTTACAATACACGAAACTTGTAAGTAAGGTAACAGGTCGATTTTTCCAAGAGGACTTTGTAAGCATTGATTCCCTAAAGCCAACCTTTATTCCTTAGAGTTGTCTGCTCATATCTGATTGTATGCACATCATTCTCAAATATGACATTCTAGTCAAAACCTTAATAATATAACCAATTTTCCCAACTATGACCTATTACAGGGAGTATAGATTCTTATTGAACATATGCAAATAACTATATTGCCATGAAAATAAGAATGTTCAATAAGAGTTTCTGAATTCCGGAAGAATAGGGTGGGGAGAAAAATTTAAACTTTTTCTTTTTTTTTTTTACTAAAAAATAAAATCTAATCTAAATTGTTCGGGGTTATAGATAACTTAAGAGAAAAGAGAAAGGGATTCCTTAAATCCAGAAAATAGAACAGTAAAGGACTAGCACTGTTCCAAGCAAAAGGCCATAAAAATTATAATCATTCTTTGTCAGTTCGTTCAGTCCCATGTAATTAATTCTTGTTCTGCTTATTCTTGGTTTAGCGGTTTCATGAATCCATGAGCTTTTTTCTCTGCTAGTGTTCTGGAAATTCTTACTCAGTGCCATGGTATGATCTTAGAGTTATTTGAGCAATCAGAGTTATTTGAGCATCAGAAGCCTATACCACAGAGTACCTAACATAATCTTTTCCATGGATCTCTGAGGCCGTCTCTTTTTTGGAGAAAGTATTCTGGTTTGTTGCTGATTGCAAGAGCTTTCAGGAAAGCACTAGAGTAAAACAATAACTATTTGTGAACAGCCAAAGATTTAAAATGGCTGCCATTAACAATTGGTTGAGAGTTATTGTTATAAAAAACACTGCAATTGACAAAGAAATGTTGTTGTTCTATAGCATACAACATTTTAAGGTAATAACTGTAGTTATGATTGATAACATCCTATCAAGATATTATGGACAGCTGACAAATTTTTATGAATTTTATATAGCTTTGAAATATAGTAACAACATATATCCATACTAATACAATCCAGGGAAGGTTGAGTATCCTTCTTATTTGATAATGTTTTTTATGCAATTAAGCTTATAAAATAAACCTATTTTTTTCCTCAAAGATTTCATCTATTTATTTGAGAGAAAGAGAGTGAGTGAGAGAGCACAAGCAGTGGGAGTGGCAGAGGGAGAGGGAGAAGCAGGCTCCCTGCTGAGCAGGGAGCCAGACAGGGGGCTCAGTCCCAGGACTCTGAGGTCATGATCTGAGCCCACAGCATGCTTAACAGACTGAGCCACTCAGGTGCCCCTTAAAATAAACCTATTTTTAAAAATATCTCTTTTTACAGGGGCGCCTGCATGGCTCAATGTGTTAAGCAGCTGCCTTCAGCGCAGGTCATGATTCCAGGGTCCTGGGATAGAGCCCCTAAGAGCCCTTAAGAACCCCTAAGAGCCCCTAGCTGGGCTGCCTGCTCAGCGGGGAACCTGCTTCTCCTTCTCCCTCTCCCTGCCACTCCCCCTGCTTGTGCTCTCTATCTCTCAAGTAAATAAGTAAAATCCTTTAAAAAAATCTCTTTTTACAAAGTGAAAGAACAAATCCTTTGAAATATTTCAGGGACTCTATGGGAAATCTCAGACAGTTAAAGATCAGGATTTTATTTAGGATTTGATTGGGGGAAGATAAAATAGCAAAAGTTGTCAAAAATGACAGAAAGTTTGAATTAAATAGGATCAGAGACTATGAAACAATACTTAGTATTCAACCAAACTGACAATAAAAGACTTTACAAGTAAATTTAGGAGGTTACATGACTGCAAAAATCAAAAACACAACAAAACCTAGCTTGTTTAACACTGAGAAGATATGGTTCTCTCAAATAATTGAAGGGGTTCAGAACAGCCCTCCCAGAATGTGCCACTTTGTCATATGGATTATTCTGAGCCAAAGGCACTTGAGACCGATGTAGGAAAGACGTTAGGGTTTGAAGCCGAGGGCCAAGAAAGAATTCTTGAGACATCTTTGGTGCAAAGAGGTGCTTTTATTAAGGCACAGGGACAGGACCCGTGGGCAGAAAGAGCAGCACTGGGGTCATGAGGAGTGACCCATTATATACTTTCAAGTTGGGAGGGGGTTAGAGATAGCATAAGTCTCTAAGAAATTTTGGAAGCAAGGTTTTCAGGACCTTAAGAGGGCTAGCTATTGTTGGGAAAATGTCATTTGTTACTGTCTAGTAAATCCTTAGTCATGAGACCCTTCAGATGTATATCGGTGGGCCATATGCTTGGGGGATGATTGCCAACATGTATCTTGGGGGGTTAGAGATAAAGGAAGTTTCCAAAGGGAATTTTTATATGTTAAAGTAGACTTACAGGATCCTGGGGTGGGGGAGTGGTTTGGTCTAGGATTGCCATTTGCCCTTAACAAAGTACTAACATTGAGGCAGTTGAGTCCCTAGAGGAATGTCACTCTGCCTCTTTCAAAGACTTGTTAATGGGCTGTAGGTAGTAAGGAAATTTAATAACTTTTCGTCTGCCTTTGTTTCCCACATCAAGACCACGCGGGCTCAGGAGAAACTTTTGTCTCTCCCTTAACCACACAGAAGAATCTAAATTTGGGATCTTTCCCAGAATAAGCGTTATTACCAGAGATAAATTTTATCTGAGTGACCCATCTGTATGGCAGGGCAAACATCTAATTACCAAACATCTGCTCTTCTTATCACCATATGAAATACATTTCTTCCATCTGAAATCGCAGCCCCTTACTCCATTCTCCTTAGTTCAGGATGACATTTATACCTCATTTTGCCTGACTGTCTTTGGAATTCCAGTGTCTGTATGGATTCCCTGTACGTAAACTATTAAGTTTGATTTTCTCTTGTGAATCTGTCTCTTGTCAATTTGATTCTTAGTCCAGGTAGAAGGATCTTTGAGGGGACAGGAATTCTTGCTCCCTGACATAATCAAGGACATTATAATGACAACATAAAGCACAATATAAAGATACAGATTCTTTGTTTTCTACTGTTGGGGAGGAAGACCTTCCTCTGCCCTACAAGGTCCTTCCAGCTGAACTTAGAATCAAATTGACAGGAGACAGATTCACAGGAGAAAATCAAATTTAATAGGCATACATAAGGGGAATCCACACAGACATGAACTTCCAAAGACAATGAGGCAACATGAGGCTTAAATGAGGTAAGGAGAGGGACAGGGTTGTGAGGGTACAAAGGGGAGGAAGGCCATTAGCAGGAAGGTGCAAGGAGATGTTTTGAAAAACAAAGGTTGCCCTATTATGCAGAGAAGTCTCTTAGGTAAAGGGGAGTCTCTGTTAATAGCTCTCTTCTACAGGCTTTCCTTTCCAACATAAATTTAGGTAGTTGAGGACCAGGAGGAGAGCTTTTCCTGCATTTGCTGGGGTTGATTACTTTTAACTCAAAATAATGTTTATGCCAAAGTGGTCTATCTTGGGTCATCCTGCCCTTGGCCCCCACACTACAAAGATTACTCAAAAGGTAAGGGAAAAAATTTTACAATCTCTTACTAGGAGCAGACCAATTAGCTAAGAAACTGTGTCCTTTTAAGAGGGGTGGAGGGAAACTCCAGTATTGCATTAGTGCATTATTGATATTAAAGCTCATTTTAAAACTTATAATAAATCCATTCAAACTTAGCCAGCTTGACCCCATGAGATAACATTCTCTCCCTTTCCTTTCTTTTTCTTTCTTTCTTTTTCATAAACCCTTTACAATCATCTAGATCCATTCAGTTTTTTGTCCTTAACTGTCCTCATTCTCATTCTGAAACAACCTTCAAATACCATCTAAGCAACTACCTTAGGATGACATTACTCTCTTTTTTACCTTAACAAAAACATATTCCTATATTCCTTGAACACCTTTATGCAGAGATATTATCATTCAGCCTTATTACTTCCAGCAGTTACATCCTTAAAGTTAGCTTTCCAAAATGCAAATACAATCGTATAACCACCTAACATTCAACAATTGCAATATATCACCTAGTGGATAAAGTTCAAATTCCTACCCAGGAAAGGTACCCTTGGGCAAAGATTTTGGCTGACTTTCTAGTGTTGCCAATAGCATATCCACTTCATGCCCTCTGCTTTATTAGCCATAGTACATATGGGCTATTCCTTGAATGGACTGTGCCTTTTCACACCTCCAAGTCTTAACACATGGTCATCCTGCTCCCTTGAATTTCCCTTCCACCTCTCACCACAGCCACGCTTCTATGCCTCCTTTAGGGGCTGGCTCAGTTGTTTCCTCCTCTGTGAAGATCTCCCAAATTTCCTTATTCACACTGGGCACTTCGTTCCCATGGCTCCCATTGCGGCTGGTGCCCACCTTCCTTCCGGTGACTTTCACCTGCTATCATTAGTCAAGCTTCACATTTTGCCTCATTTTGATACACATTTCTGGGGGCAAGAATCTGACTTTTTCTTCTCTGCATCCCCATCACCTGTCACAGTGCCTTGCAAAAAAGTTGTTTCTCAATAAGCAGTTGTTGAATGAATGAGTGCATAAATGAAGGAATTAATTTCTCCAGCACTATTTTAGCCCATGCCGTTGGGAAAAGAAGTTCCGGTAACAGATGCCATGCTAAGGAAAGGTGGTATGTGCAGTAAAAGGAGGACTTGCTTAAATGCAGATCCAGGAGGTTTATATAAGATGGTGCTCTCAAGTACTCTTTATTTTTATTTTGAGCCTTATAGTAACCAGTGACAAGAGCAGAACAGGTATTATTTTCATTTGATATTTGGTGGGCAAGGAAAAAGGCATAGAAAGTTTAAGGGTCATAAAGCTGGGTAGTGACAAAGATGGAACTAGAACAGTAGTGCATAGAAATAACATCTATTCCACCTTTATCTGATTTTCATTATGGTCTTTATAAGCCTTGTATATTTGAAGCACACACACACACACACACACACACATTGAACTAAGTCATAAAACTGTAAGACACAGAGCTAGAAAGAACCTTAGATAACATGTAATCTGCCTCCTTATAATGAGAGTGATGATAATTTATTTTCCTACCATAAAACAAACACCATCTACATCATCTCATTTAATCTAAGCAATTGGTCTCTTTGCCACCAGTGTCACTTCTTCACAGTTGCAAACAGGTACCCCTTTGTCTTGCTGAAGCTGGAGGGGCCAAGTAAAATGTACTTCTCAAGGCTATCAGTTCCTCCCAATGTGGCATCTCCTCCCTTGCACTGGGATGTTTACAAGGACTTTCTCTCTCTCTCTCTCTCTCTCTCTGAACACCCATCCTCCTCCCTGCCCTCAAGCGTTCTGCAGGCCTGCTAGGAGAAGAGTCATACATGGCAAATTTTTGTAGCCCCAACTTTCCACACCTTGAATGAACTATTAAGTTTATTCTGATTTGAGTGCAGACCAAAGGACAGGCTAACCTGTCATATGTGAGCCTGGAAGGCGAGTGCGAGCCAACACATCAGCCAGGTTCTGATGATCATCTCCAGCTGACCTGTATCAAAGGATGGGCAATGGGAACCACCTTCACTTAAATAGAGTCAAGCAGCCAGGGTGCTTGGCTGGCTCGGTTGGAGGAGCGTGTGACTCTTGTGAGTTTGAGCTCCATGTTGGATGTAGAGATTACTTAAAAATAAAATCTTTGAAAATGTGTATGTGTAATATATACATACATACATATATATATATATATATATATATAGCCAAACACCCCTCCCAGAATAAGACGTGTTGCCATCATGACTGGTTTTTATTGTTACTGCTGTTTTGTTTTAGATTTTGCTTCTTGTTTTATGTTTCCTGACCCACTGTCCCTACAACTATAGTCCCATCAGACAGGGTGTGGCAGCCAGAGTAAAAAGTTTCAACCTAGCGTAAATCAGTGGAAGTAATTGTGAGTGGATAGAAGTAATGTCAGAAAGAAAACACCTAAAATTAAAGTTCCAAAGGGTAAATGTATATTACTAAAAGGACAAAATAAAGTTACAAAGTTCATTACCATCCATGGCTAGTTTAGATGATTGTAAAGGATTGTTAATTGTTAAATAATCAGCAAAAACATGGATTTACTTTGTGTGTTTTATTTCTGCTCTTCTAATTTCTGTACCTGTTTTGTGCTCTTAACATACAATGTCTGTTAATATCAAAGACACAGATATTCTCTGGTTTTTATGGGCACCTGGTGTTTCTCAATAGAAGGGCATGGAGAATTTATAGCAGAATTTGAAAATGAAAGCAGGCTATAATATTTTCAAAGTCTAGTACACACATTTGTTGTACTTTTCTGCAGGTGGCAAAAGAGATTAAAACAGAGAAAGTCCTTTCTGATAAAGTCTACTCTTTTTTTTTTTTAAAGATTTTATTTATTTATTTGACAGAGACAGCCAGCGAGAGAGGGAACATAAGCAGGGGGAGTGGGAGAGAAAGAAGCAGGCTCCTAGTGGAGAAGCCTGATGTGAGGCTCGATCCCAGAATGCTGGGATCACACCCTGAGCCAAAGGCAGAGGCTTAACGACTGCACCACCAGGCGCCCCAAAGTCTACTCTTCTATCATGCAAACTTCACAGTAAAATAATTTCCTAAATGTGTGAAATTTAAATGCATCTTTTTTTCATTTGAATATCTAGGTGTGCCCTTCTGTGGTTTTCATGACAAAACAAAAGCTTTCTGTACTTTTTATAAAAGTAAATTACTATTCTAAATTACCTAAAACAGAAGCATCTCAACTGATAGGAGTTTTGCAAGATAGAATAGAGCTGGAAACTATTGTTTCTTTGGATGTAGACATGTCTCCTCTCTCCTCTCCTAAAAAAAAAAAAAAAAAGAAGTCAAGTGGTAGACAACTTTATTATCTTAAAACAGCCTAATTGTTTATTATAGACTAGAATCATATTCATTCTTAATTTAAGTCTCTTTAGATAATTTTTAATGTAAGTTTAATGTAAGGAGCAGAAGCTTTTATGTGTAACTTATCAAAAATAATAAAAGCAATAAAGCTGAATTTGTTTTTTAGACTTGAAAAAAAAAACCCACCAAATTTACACGGAGAAAGTGATGTACAGTGATGACACAAGCTCTACTCCTGTTATCAGAAAATAACACAATTGAATTGCACTGGGCCAGCTCAAGTTGTCATATCCTGTTGCTATTGTTTCTTATAAAATAAATAGCTTTGTTTATCATGAGCCAATGTGACATGGCAGTGCAAAAATCATATTCCATGCTGTGGCAGCAGGGAGGAGAGCAGATGTCACCACTCAACTAAACCTGCAAAATCCTTTGGAATTCCTATTTATTAAAGCCCACATTCTCTGCACCTTGCTCACTACCCAGTCTACACCTTCGGCAGCCAAATTCACAAATATCCTCACTGATAAACAAATAGAAGTGCCCATCCAGAAAAACAAAGGTCTTTCTTAAGAAATGTTGGAATAAATTGATTTCACTAGGAGCAACCTAACTGCACTGTGTAATGTTACACTTACTTATAACTAATCAACCTGCTTTTTCATCACATTTAAAATGCAGCTTTAAAAAATTGCTCTGTGCCTTTATATATAAAAGTACAGTGCAGAAATCTTGCAATGCACCATTCATAATAATAATTTCATTTACCTTTCTTTCTACCTCCTCTTGATTTTTCTCATTTTATCCCCAGCATCTTGTGGTTTTCTTTTGTAAGTTGCATTACAGAATCTTACTGTGAGGGTAAGATAATGAAGAAAAACAAAACTAATGGGAAAAAATTATAATTAAGCAGTCCATGGCACATTCTGCATGAAGCAATAAACGCAATTTACAGTATTGGTCATATCTATAGGAAAAGCTTTTGTTGTACTAAGGCACATTTTAATGCTGATAAACTATTGAACTAGAGCGCACTCATAATGGTTTCCCCATAATATGGCTCCATCCTGTGTCCTGAGGTGAGGATAAGAGAGAAAAATAGGGGCGCCTGGGTGGCATAGCGGTTAAGCGTCTGCCTTCGGCTCAGGATGTGGTCCCGGCGTTATGGGATCGAGCCCCACATCAGGCTCCTCCGCAACGAGCCTGCTTCTTCCTCTCCCACTCCCCCTGCTTGTGTTCCCTCTCTCACTGGCTGTCTCTATCTCTGTCAAATAAATAAATAAAATCTTAAAAAAAAAAAGAGAGAGAAAAATAAAAATCAAAGTAAATTGACAATTGGTCTTTCTTTTTCCAATGAGAAGTGGAAAAATTCATGTACTCCTTTGAAGTTGCACAATAAATTGTCATTTTTTATTTTGTGTGTATATATATATGTCTTATATATATGCATGTAACATATATACACATATATTTTATATGTATATGTAATATACTCTTTAATATATATACTTTATTTTATATATATATATACCTTGGGAGAGACTATAAGACAAGATGCCATAATTATAGGGTTCGTATTCATGGAATACATCCCCTACATAAATTTCAAGGAATCCTTTAAAAGGTAATTTCCAAAACATGCCTACTGATTACTTTTTACTTTCCTACCTTAGAGATTTGTGACCTATGATAGAGATAGGAAAAGTGGTTTGTGCACATTAGCATAATAAATAGAAGAGCTAGGCTGGTACAATGTCCATTACCTCATCTTGATAATAACACCCTAATTCTTTGCTGCCCTCCATAGAACTTAGTCTTTATGGGACTTGGAAGCCAATGAATGTGCCCATGGACCAAGCTAAGTCGATCAGATTAGACTCTTGGAATTAGGATCTTGAGCAGAGTGTCACCAGAATAGAAAATTGCTACATCTGACTTCTCTTGATCACAGAGTCCTGGAAAAATTGTTCACTAGTTTATGTAAACCAGATCCAAATGCCTATCCAGAGATCAGACTTCCCAAGGCTTGATAGTCATCGTTTTCATCTAGTTTTGTGAGCTACCCTAAACACTTCCAATAAGTTCCCTTCGTTTCTTTATTGCTTAGATTAACAGAAAAGCTTTCTGTTCTATGCATCCAAAGAACCCTGACTGAAATAGTTTTCTACCCTGTTTAGCAATATTTTCTACCCTGTATACAAGCCATTGGGCTGCTCCAGAAAATTCTCCATTTCCAATATGTAGAAAAGGCTTTCAGAAATTTACCTGTGATACAATAAATAAAGCCTGTCAGAAATCAGAATTGAACTTCAATTCTGATAATTCTAGACCTTTTTCAAATCATTTAATTTAAATTTAATTTTAATTTCTCTGAGCCTCAGTTTTGTCATTTGTAAAATGGGAATGATTCCTGTTTAATTATGTTGAGGTTTAATTGAAATATGAATTATTTGAAAATCCTTTGTAAGTTGTGCAGTATCATCCAACTGTTGGTGATCATGAACTCCTTAATTCCAGCTTTGCCACTTAGGCGTGTTTCAGCACGGCACCTCTCTTTTTCCCTCTCTATTGCAGACTGTTTTTAAAGCCACAATAGAAGTATCCAAATCAGAAAGAAGAAAATAAAACTATTTCTATTTGCAGATGACATGATCTTGTACATAGGAAATCTTAAGGAACTTACTAAAAAATTGTTAGAACTAATAAATGAGTTCAGAAAGGTTGCAGGCTACAAGATCAATTACAAAAATCCATTGTATTTCTACACACCTGCAATAAACTATATGAAAAGAAAATGAAGAAAATTTCATTTAAGAGGGTGTTAAAAAGAATAAGATACTTGCAAATAAATTTAATAAATATATGCAGAACTTATGCTCTGAAAACTCAAAGCATTGTTGAAGGAAACTAAAGGCCTAAATAAAACATTTCATATTCATGGATTGGAAGACTTAATGTCGTTAAGATGACAATACTCCCAATATTAATCTATGGATTCAATAGAATTCCTATCAGAGCCTCAGTGGGTTTCTTTGTAAAATTAACAAGCTGATTCTAAAATTCTTAGGGAATTGTATGGAACTCAGAGTAGCTCTAAAGTCTTGAAAAAGAACAAAGGTGAAGGACATACATTTGCAAATTTCAAAACTCATTAGCAAAGCAATAGTAATCAAGAGAGAGTGATGCTGGCACAACAATAAACCCGTAGATCAATAGAATAGAATTGAGAGTCCAAAAATAAATCCATGTGACTTTATTCAACTTATTTTGAGAGTGGTCCCAAGATCATTTAATGGGGGAAAGAATGGCCTTTTCAAAAAATGGTGCTGGGACAACTGGATAGCCACATCCAAAAGAATGAACTAGGACCTTTACCTTACACTATATATAAACATTAATGCAAAATAGATCAAAGACCTAAAGATTAGAGCTAAAACTATAAAATTCTCAGAAGAAAGCATAGGATATACCTTAATGACACTAGATCTGGCAATAGATTCTTAGATATGACACAAAAGTACAAGCAACAAAAGACAAAATAGATAGATGGGACTTCATCAAAGTTAAAAATGTGTGTACTTCAAAGCACCCTGGAAAGAACGTGAAAAACAAGCCATAGAATTTGAGAAAATACTTACAAATCATATGTCTGATAAGAGACTTTTATCTAGAATATATAAAGAACTCTTACAACTAATAATATAAAAACAAATACTACATTTCTTAAATGGGCAAAATGTCTAGGTAGACATATCTGCAAAGATAAACAAATGGCCAATAACTACATGATATTTTCATGATGCTTGACATCATTTGCCATCAGGGAAGTGCAAATCAAAATTGCTGCAAGATACATTACACTCACTAAGATAGCTAGAAGTAAAAAGTCAGATAGTAACTATTGATGGAGATGTGGAGAAACTGGTATCCTCATACACTACTAGTGAATGTCTATCATTGTGGAGAATAAAAATAAGAATAAATAAATACCATACATTGTCTCTGATCTCAAGGTGCTGCAGTCTACTAGAGACAGCAAGGATTTAAAAACAGTGCAGTCATTTTGAAAAACCGACTGGCAGTTTCTCAAACAGTTAAAGGTTTAATTATCATATGATTCAGTAATTCTACTTCCAGTTATAGATCTGAGATAAATGAAAAAAAAAAAACCCAAACTTGTACACAAATGTTTATAGTAGCATTATTCATAATAGCCAAAGACAGAAAGAGCCCAAGTGCCCATCAACTGATGAATAGATAAAAAATGTGGTATATCCATACAACAGAATATTATTTGGCCATAAAAAGGAATGAAGTAATAACCCATGTGATGATATGGGTGAACCTTGAAAACTTTATGCTAAGTGAAAAAAGTCAATCATAAAATACAGCGTATTATATGATTCAATTTACATGAAATGTCCAGAATAAACAAATATATAAACTAAATTAGAGGTAACTTAGGGCTGTGGGAGGTGGGAGGATGGGGGATTGTACCTAAAGGGAATGAATGGAGTTTGAGGTGGTGAAAATGTTCTAAAATTGACTATGGTAGTAGTTGTACATATTGTGAATATACAAGAAACAGTTGAATTATGCTTTTGAAATGTGTGAATTGTATGGCATGTTAATTAAATTTTAATAAAGTGTTTTTTTAATTAAAGCCATGATAGAGAAAGGAAATCGTACATCTCCAGGCATAAATATTTAATAAAAGCAAATAAAATACTTTGGGTCAAAAGCTATATAAGTGTTAGGATCTATGCAATTTTGTTTATACATTTATAAAGCATATTATGCCCAACATGGTTATATAAGTCCTGTAGCTCTTATATGCAACTTTATAGCAGAGCCTATGCCCCACCTCTTTATCCTCTATATAGGATATAGGACTCAATATTGGGTGCAGAACCACACATTATTAATCTTATATGAATATTTCTCAAAAATGTGGTCTCTGCTTTGGGTTATTGGCACTTTTTACTCTTTATCCATATCCTCAAAAGAAAGCAAAAACAGGGAGAATTCTCTGCTGGCTTCTCTGTTAAGCTTTTCTACTTCTCCCTTACTACCACCTCCAACAGGATTAAATACTAACATGTTCTGTCAGAAAACTTCATATGTAACTGCATGACAGTGTTGATTTCATCTGAGTCATTTCTGTTTCAAAAGCTTGCTGTCTCTAGTGGACTGCAGCACCTTGAGATCAAAGACAATAGTATTTATTCTTATTCTCTACAGTGGTAGACCTTCACTATATTTCTGCAAAAAGAATAAAAATTTTACATTTGGGCGTTCTAGAAGGTAGGCTTTTCTAGCAATAATAAGAAATCATAGAAATTCAGACTTGAGAGACCTGAAAATTTTGGTCTAATGTCTCAATAAATGTAAGAAATCTTTCTATAGCATTCCTGAAAAAATGCTTTATTCAAGTCATTATTTAAACATTTCTAATGCTACAGAATCCATACCTCAGAAAGGTGCTTGTTACATTTTCAAGTAGGTTTTATCGTTGAGAGTTTCATCATTAATGTTAAACCAGATAACCTCGTAATTTCCACCCTTTGGTTTGTCCAAGGTCTGTCACATATGAATGTACAACATTACCTAATTCATCTTCCGTGACAGCATATTAATTATTTAAAGACACTATTACAATCTCCCTTGTCTTCTCTTTGCAGAGCCTCCCACTTTATTTAAATGTTTCTCGTAGACATGATTTCTGGACTTTTCACCATATGGATTCAACTCCTTGGGACACCACCAGATTTTCAATATCCATCTTAACTTGTACTTCCCAGAGAAGAAGCCTAAAATATGGGAGTGGTGTCAAATATACAGATGTCTTTTCCCTCCATAATCTATAGTTTGGTCTTCTGTTAATCATTTTAAAACTCTTGAGTTATTTTGAAAGTCACATCATATCATAGTGTCTTAGTAAACTTGGCATAAACTGACTCTTCTTATATATATTTTTTTCTGTATGAATCCTGTTAAGTCAGATCTCCTTAGTTCTTAAACTTGCAATTAATCTTTTCACTTAGCAAAGTGGCTGACGTACAGTAGTTGCTCAAGAACATGATTTCTTCCCATAATTCCTTGACTGCATTGCCATAATGCTGAAAGCAAGTCAGTTCAGAGAAATAGTGAAGTGGTGTCATTAGTCAACTCAGTCAAAACAGTTAACCAAGTGACCCCATGGTAATGATGTTTGAACAATCTTCCTAACAAAGGGTCTGAGGTTAGTGCCTTTAAAAACCCAAAGTCAGTGCTGGATTTCCACATCATGCCCCATCTTGCCCAAGGTGCCTAACCTTTCTATCAAACAATAATAATCCCATAGCCCGAGAAGCATTATTTTTACTAAGTGGCTGGTCACATGCTTCGTCCCTATAATGTTGCCTTGTAATTCATAGGTTCACAAGGCCAATGGCCACTGCTACCACATGTGAGGTTCAAAGGAGAAAGGGTAGTGTTTTATTTTCCTAGTTTTATTAACTCATGAAAATATTGATTTGAACAAATGTAATTTGTGAAGTATGCAATCCATTCTTGTTTCCTTGACCAAGGAAAGGTAAACTCAAAGACATCACCCAAGAAAATACCTTTTTAAAAGTAGAAATGTAACTTGAAAATAAATCATAGGTACTATTGAAAGAGACAAGCTTTTCTGCAACCTAAAATTTCTAATTAAAATTGGGCTGTCACAGTTTTATGGTTTGTGGTGGCTAAAGATTATCTTTTATATCACACACCAACTTGATCACATTATTTCATAAATGAAGCTTGAAATTCCAAGGGGTTTTAGAATTTGGGAAGCTTTTTGTCATTTTTTGATATCATCGTATTTATGGAAGAATAGTCAGACAAACCCCCTGTTCTTTAATAACATAACATCAGGTACTTCTTGGAAACAGGGCACAATAGAGAGAGAGAGAGAGAGAGAGAGAGACTGTTTATGAGTCAGAGAAACATGTGCCACTGCCAACTTGAATAAGAACCATCAGATATTTCTGGTGATGAAAACCTTTCAGTGAGGTGAAACAGGCCACATTCCATTTCTTTTATTTTCAGAGATGAGATGGATTTGAAAACCATAACCTGGCTTCTTGATGCAAGGACTCGCCACATGAGATAATCTCCAGCACATTACTATTGGCAAGCAGATCTTTCACCCTTTTGTCTCCATGCATGACAGAAAATGTTAAATCAGTTTGGTGTCCATATAAACTTTTGATCCTAGGAATAGCCTAGGGTACCATCATTATCTTCCCGAGGACCATGTAGAGGCCTTCAGTAGGTAGTACTAATTTAATTTCTTTGCTAGAGGAAAAAGTAGCTGATTTTCTAGATCAATATTTGATTGAATATGTTTGAAATGTTGGCAGATAAAGGCCCCTTTTCTGGTCCAAAGACTTTTTGAACCACAGAGGTATAGCGTTCTAGCTCCCCTGGGATTTGAGTGGAAGGAGGTCTCAAAGATCTGTAAGAAGCCTTCCTGCCTTTCCTTGTGTTCTTCCAGCAAGACTCTCTAAAGGTTGAGATGAGAAAAAGATAAGATCAAGAACTGGAATGTCTTTATATCCATTTTTTTAATCTTTCCCGGGGCTTCTCTTAACTAAAAATAATCGTTTATAACACTAGTTTACAAAAACCTCCTATAATAGGATGGTAGAAGAAAGCCCATCTGATCAGCTTTAAGAAGATAACCCAGTGACTTTGGCAAATAATTTGAGACCTCAGATTCTACCACTCATTCCACTAATTAAACAAGAATGCCCAGGTACCAAGAAGGAAATGAATAGAAATTAAAATGCTGAGATGTTAGACACAGATTAGAACTTGAGTTGTCTAGTGAAATTGATAAATGAAAGAGTTTTTCACAAACTGTCCTGGTTTTGTAAAGATATTTACAAAGGAAAAAAATGAAAATTGGGGTAAACTCTATCTAATATTTGACCATATGGGCTACAACAAAAATATTCAGAAGTACACATGTCATTTTTCTTTTTTTCTTTTTAAATTTTTACCTAAATTACCAAAATTTATTTATTGGGTAAATAAATGTATTCCCCAAATAAAATAGCTTGCATGTGACTGAAAAGTATTATTCAGAGTAAACAATGCTAGTGGTACTGTTTTCTAAGTCTACATAGGAAATTCAAAGAGAGATTCTTGAGGAGAATGTTTTCCTTTAATTTTTTCCTTTACTACAGCAATGCATATGTCTTCTTTAAGTACAAAGAGGAAAGGACTTACAGATTCCGTCAACTTTCTTTCCTATCTGTGAACTTTGTTTGACTGAAGGAGAAATTTGCTTTTCCCTCGTCACTGATTTGAACACACAAGCTCATTTTGTAAAGGAAAATAAACACTACATGCAAAGCCAACTGCAGGTCCTCAGAAATACAGACTCCAAAGGATTTGATTTTCTTCACATTAATTAAGTCAATTCTCTCATTTTGAGATGGGAGGGTTGTGGTCAGTGTGCCTTTCTTCCTCCCTTCCTTCCTTCCTTCCCTCCTTCCTTCCTTCCTTTTCATGACAATTCCTCACTGTTTCCATCTATATTGATAAAATCATCCAGCCAAAGTGATGATATTTGCCATGTAAAATGAACAACTATTCAGGGCATCGTATCAAATTTCTTACTTGAAATGGGAAATACTTAGCCTGTGTAAAGGGGCTTAGTTTTTCATGTTTTATTTTATAACACATTGCTCACTGCTCAGTTTTCAGCAAAGACTTAGTTGATCAATTATGTAGATAAATTTAATTTTCAAGTTCTGCTTTTGGGGAAGAGTCATAATTTGAATTAAGTAGACCAAATTTCCGTCCACAAGTATAGGACGAGGTATACAATGCTAATGTCAACAGGGATTGTAATAGAGTATTTCTGCCAGGTGTTTATACATCAGTTCAACATAACACATAAGCTACTTCTATAGGTGTAAGCTCTGAAATGCAAACTCAAATTGCCCCCGAATCTTTGATTTAGAATCCTTGTTTCAGGTCTTCTTGCAACCAAAACCTCCCTTGTCAATCAGGCAGTTCTGATTGTTAGTCCTTGAGAAACTTTCCATATTTTTCATGGCCTAAAAAGAAGAAAAGAAAAAAGCAGTAGAGGTTATTGGATGTGAAAATTTAAAGTGACCCCAGCAAAAAATAAATGAATAAATAAAAATTTTAAAATTTCATATACATTTCCTTAAAATAATTAATAAAAATATGACTCTGCATTTCCCTAAAACCTCATGTTTTGTAAGGCTCAATTTACATATTTTTATAATAGAGGCCCTTGCATATGCTTAGATTTAAGGCTTTAAATTTTCTGATAAGTTCCCTAAATAAAATGTTGGGTACTGGACTAATACATTTCATTGGCACGTGTCAAGTCTAATTTGAAAATTCTAACTTTATAATACACAAATATTGGTTACTCACATCCCCCATCCTTTCAGAAACCAGAATTGGGGTAAGTGGGGGTATGTATTTGCTCCTTCCCTACACAATCCATATTTTTAGGGAAATTTAACCCTACTCCCAGCCTCCCAGCTCTAGGAAAATCTCATTGACTTGCTTGGCAACTTTCTGTCCAATGAAGAGGAAGCATGGAACTCTGCTGAGGCTGCACACCATCATCTCAGCACACGGGAACAGCCTTGGGAGGAGACCCTTACTGTCACCCACAGAGACGGACTAGTCTCTGGATCAAGCACCTCTCTAGTCTGCTTTACCTCTTTATTTCCCTTGCTTGAGCAAACAATCCTCTCTATCATTTAGGTTGTCTTGAGTTAGGTTTTCTGTTATTGCAGCATTATAGGTACTGATACTCCAACTGCCCATTTTTTAGTGTATTTCTTTGCCATTTTGTCATTGCCCAAAGGGACATAGATCATTTGTGGCAAATTATATGGTTTCCTTGTGACAATGTAGCCATACTCCAAATTCTACTATTTCAATATTTAAATTCCTAATTCATTTTCTCAATGGAGTTTTCAGTGTTTCTAACATCATAATCCATCTGGAAACCAAATTATAAAAACACCTGTTTTAGGTCTGACTACCACCCAAGTGACTCTGAACCTGGGGATGTATGTAAAGGTTTTGTGAAAGATACTGTCTTGATAGAGAAACCTACTAACGAGAGCAGAAGATTTCATTCATACTGTGTACACTCTGTTGAAACTCAACAGATCCTTTTCCTCAAGCAAGGCATATGAGCAAAGTAAAATTACTTGAACGTTATCCTGAACAGTGATGTTAATATGATCTCATTAAGGTGAATTTTAAAATATACATATATCGGGGTGCCTGGGTGGCTCAGTCGTTAAGCGTCTGCCTCTGGCTCAGGGTGTGATCCCAGGGTTCTGGGATCGAGCCCTGCATCGGGCTCCCTGCTCTACTGGAAGCCTGCTTCTTCCTCTCCCACTCCCCCTGCTTGTGTTCCCCCTCTCGTTGGCTGCCTCTATCTCTATCAAATAAATAAATAAAATCTTTCAAAAAAAATAAAATAATAACATAAAATATACATATATGACATTTAAAAAAGTGGCATAATAACAAACATCTGTGATTAGATCATTCCATTCAATCATATCATAAAAATAGTATTTGTATTGATATGAATCAGGGAAACAATTTTCCAAAGAACCTGAGTAACTATTACATATATTTTTAAGTTTCTCAGCTTACTAATCATTTTTGTTTGTTTACTTTTGCTGGTAAATCTGCAAAAGACAGCTGAATTTTACAAATGAAATTAATGTATGTCTGGAGGCACTGTGATGCACTCAGTATACTTACCATTTGTTTCGATTATGTGATTAGCATGTTCTTACTTACTCATACTATAAGAAATAGGATATGGTTAATTACATGGCTTTTAGTTAAAATAATGCAACTAAAGTCTGCCATCTATTTTTATTTTATCTGCTGCTGTTACCTATATAGCACTCTCTTCGGTGATGAGGATTGGATGCTCTTACACTAGAGCAAAGATGAACCACAGTAGGTAGCATCAATTCACTCCTAACATTTGTGGCAAAGAGATAAATACAACACATGGTGGAAAACTTGAGCAAAGTCTGTGACATGTGTAAAGTATTCTGTGTTTATGTATATATTCTCAAACAATTTAAACAGTTTGAATACAGTCATTCTTTTCCTTGATATTCATATTCTGGAATGATTACATTGTCTTTAAACTAGCTAGATGAATAATCTTAAGGGGAAAAAGGTGCTATGATTCAATATTCTGGGTAAAAGTCAAAACCTATGGCTGAGGGATAGTGATTCCCCACTTACTGAAGCAAGAAATTCCCAGGAGCACAGGGAATAAAGATATAGTTCAATGAAAGCAGAAGAGAAAAACATGGGACCCATCTAGTCAGAGTTGGCTCTGAGACTGCACCTGGTGGGTTAAGCCCTGAGCACTGGGTCTCCTTCGTTAATCCAAAACACACTTCAACCAGAGCCTTATCCCGTAGACAGAGCACAGTGGCCAGGAATACAAGAAGCAGGTATTTTTCTGGAGTCTGACAAAAGGGGGTGGGCCATGTGAGAAGTGTTCACCCTCATCTTGGGAATAAGGCTTCTGGATACAGTCAAGGCAGAGTGGCATCCTCTCCATCACTGGGTGGGTTTCAGGGCAGGATTACAAGCCAATAATTCCGTGGGTACTGAAGTTAGGTGACACAAGGAAAAACAGAGATGATGACTATTGTCTCAGGAAATCACCAGAAATGTGTAACACTTTACCCTTTACACCAGGAAATGAACACTGCTACTGATACCATAATGCTGAATGATTTCTCCTAAAACTACAAATTGGGGAATATTCTAGAGGATGTGTTGATATAACTTTATAAATAGAAGCTACAATGGAGGCTTATGGAAGCAGGAGGTATGAATTATGTAGATCTTGGTAGTTACCCACACCCACATATTATAGGCTGAACATGGAATATTGAATAGAACACAAGTTAGAGCGCCTACATTCCGGTCTTAGCTGTTGCCAATAATTGCATTGCTTTGGGAAAGCCAGAGCCAGTGTAAGTTTCAATTCCCTTGCTTCCGAAATGAAAATGAAGAAAACAGTCAGGATGATCTCTAAGATCTCTAAAAAAATTCCATGGTTTACATGTTTCCAGTAGCTTTCCTGAGACAATAAGCACCATCTCTGTTTTTTTTGTCCCACCGAACTTCAGTAGCCATATTACTATTCATTATTATATATAAGTTGATTTTCCTAACTCCCTTATCTCTTAATGATCAGCAGCCCTTCCACTACTTCCACAACATCTTTAAGGAAATTGATCATATCAAACAGTGACTCGAAAAAGTAGAAACTAAGCACCCCACAGTGATGTTGGATACACAGTAGTCTCCAAAAGGATAAGAGTAAGCCTGGCAAAATCTGTTTTGTACCTGCCTCCAATACATTTGCGAGGGAGTGTTAATGAAAAATGAGAGTGATGTTCCCATCACACATTTTTGGATTACTGTGCAGTAACATCAATTGGAAACCTAATGAAACAGAGACCACCTACAGAGAAGGGATATTGTGTTCCTCTGTCTGCCTGCATCCAATTTACCAACTGACTGTATGGAACAAGTTGCCGGTTTGTTTGAGACACTAGTACTGACTGACCATACATTTAACATTGATAATTGGCAGTGCCAATTTCCACTTGTCTTTCACTGGTAGAGGTATGCCGCGGCACTTGACAATTATGTGGTGAATGGGAACAGATTAACAGGCAAATTTTCACTCGGGGTGATCTCAAAATTCCAGCACTGCATCCTCTCACAGTGAACTGTTGGAATTAGACTAGGTCCCAGATAAATTAGCTGGTCATTCCTCTATTTAACTCTTTCCATTGGCTGAGGAAACATGCCATGCATTCGGCAAATAGAACTTCTCCCAAGCAGGGGAATAACAATAAGAAACGTAGTAGGTGAGCTCCTGCAAAGTATATCAGGGACTACATATAAAGAGGAAGGCTGATGATGTTCCAAATGGAAAGTTCTATTCTTTGTTTTTGCACCTGTTCAAACTGGCATCTGGTATTAGGTGTGTAACTAGTCAAACATTACTACTTTCTGTCAAGCTGGCTGGGAGAAACAAAAGAAAGAGACCATAGTGTAAAATATTAGTTGTGTGTTATTTCAGAATGTAGTTACTGCGTTTTCTTTGTCAGGCTTCCTACCTGTGCTTATCATTGACTGCAGTTTATTCTTTTCTTTTCTTTTTTTAAAATTTGACTTCTAGAAGCCATCTGGCATTCAGTCTAATTCCCACATTACAGTTCTCCATAAGTCAGTCTGCTGACTGCCTGTCAGGTTATAGGATTAAGTTTAAGGTTTTCTTAATTCATTGTGAGGTTCTTCGTGGATTTGATCTATTATATCTTCCTGAGCTTGTCCAGCTGTAGATTTCTGCATGTGATTTATGTTTAGCAGGTGTTAGTTTGCTAGAGCTTTCTAAATATCAGCTTCATAATGCAAGGGAGCCTCAGGAAGACACTAGGACTCAAAATTGTATTGCTCCACAACTGGAGAATGGGCTCCCTGCTGAAATCCAATGTTGCAGGGCTATTTATTAAGCTAAAAAGATGGATATTTCAATATATGGAAAAGTAAAGAAGCTCAAATTCCATCATCAACTCACCAGTTGCACTTACGTATTCTGTGGCTCCCAGGATACCCTGTATCATTTAAAAGGTAGGACAACTAGATAAGTTTAAAAATACAGACTTACTCTTTGCTGTGAATTACCATGAATTGGAGTGTGATTTTGTAATGTCCTACTTTGAAGTTGAATTCCTTTGAATTTTTGTTTTCCTGGTGTAAAGTTTAAGTGCTTAATGGAAACTTGTCATTGTTAGGGAAAGGGGGAAAAAGTCTCCCTTTAAAGACTATACCTAAGAAAACATTTTTAAATGCATTGTTATACATTTAGAAGATGTATATAGCATTGAAGAAAACACAGCATAAAGAATAAAGCTCATTTAATAATCAATGTCCACATAAGTATCTGATGGCTATTACAAAATGTTTATTTCTTATGTTACATGAACTTTAATAAAACTTGTAAATTGAGATATGGTGATTTCTGTACTTCTCGTGACAATGGGCCTTTTGTCTTACCTTTGTGTAAGTGACACAATGTAATGTTTATTAAGCCTGTATAATCTTTAGCCTAGTATTGGTCTTTTATGTGGTACGTATATATAGTGCTCTTTTGTTGTTAATCACTCTGCTTTGTGGTTAGTCCTCACCTCAACTACAGGAAGAAAATGTTTACATATATATCGTAGATGAACATTCCAAGGTACAGGAAGATTAAGGTACTGTGCCTGTGATCACACTGAGAGTTAATGGAAATTAAAATGCACAGCTCTGAGTTCCCAGGCCACTGCTCGGCCCCTGGAGCAATGCCATTTTGCACTATAAATTGTCCCTATAATTTTAAAAATTTATAATGTGCTCATCAATTTGCATATCTGAGTATGAATTACAAACATTAAAATTGGCTACAACTCCTCATCACCCAATTACTAACAAGAAGCGCCTGAAAGGTCAAAGTCATGAAAGACCAAAGTAAACAGATACGTGTGCACCTTTTGCTAAACACCATTCATACAATAAGACATGTATTCATAATTTTTTTGACACTAGGAGATGGTTCAAACTTTGGCTTTTTCATAATAGTTGACTTTGAATTATTAGGAGACATTAAACTGGTATTTAAAAATTATTTTAATATGATTCAGACTTGATATCATCCATAGACACTGACTATTAGGGGAAAGTACTTATGTACATCAAAGTCAGTAATAAGATATAATTTGTCAATTGAAAATTGGTACAATTTTTTTAAGAGCCAGAATATATAGAAAGAGTCAGGTACATTATAATGTGTATTAAGTACTAAATATATTCTCATTTTGGAGTTTCTTGATTTTTATGCACATTTCTTCTGTAATAAGGAGTTTTCCACAATTTTCTACCTTTCCACCAGCTGTCGTTCTCATTTCTTGTCCTATCGTGGTTCCATTGTTTGGCTTCTCACAATCAGTCTCAATGGAGCAATTAACCATATAGCATTAAGAATACTAACTCAAGAAAATTGTCAAAAGAACATGGAAAATTCAGGATCTTTTTTAAAAAACTGGCAGTCGCACTGAAAACTGTAATTAAAGTACGTGTGATTCTGCTTGTGTGTTTGTTACACAATTCTACTGGTCTAGAGTTACAGAAAATGTGGGCCCCCACAGTGGAGTACAATGGGAAAGCACTTTTATTCTCCAGGCAGTGATAATAAAGCGTAACTCCTTAGGGAGGTACTTTTCCCCTATAGGACTCGCGCCACCTTCCTTTTAAATGCTGCTAAGTGTGAAATTAGTGTTGTCCCTCAAAGTGCATAAGATTAATTGTCGGTAATTGAACACAGTTTGGGGGCTAATTATATAAAAATTGATATTAAAAGAATACTATCAGATTGATTGAGTTTTACAGTTTGCATTTAGTTTTCAAATTACATGAGTTGAAAGGCAGTGGTAAGAAACAATAAAAGTCCATTCAAAGCTGCTAAAGCAAATCAAGGTTTACTAGTCCTTTGAAAGACAAATGAGTCAAATGCTGTAATGTAGGGAAAGCAGTAAAAATGCTTCTGAAATTAACTATAGAATTAAAATATCAACTGTTCTAAGATTGTATGGCTTGTCCATATTTTGCAGAGGTGACCTGCCTTTCTTTGTGCCTCTGACTAGTAAATGTAGGGCAAATCAGGAAACTGGCATCATTCTTTGACAATGGAAGTTATGATGATTTGACTGGAGAATAGGAAAAAGGGCAGGACTTCACTGCCTCCCATTGTTTCCAATTTATCTTTAAATTTTCAGCTAAAGACTTCTGCTTCCAGAGTGTGGAGAAAATGCCCTTTTCCCTGTTCTTCCCACTGAGTACAACTAAAAACCGTGAGCCTTATATATAAAACAAACATAAGGGGCACCTGGATGGCCCAGTCGATTAAGCATCTGCCTTTGGCTCAGGTCATGATCCTGGAGTCCCGGGATAGAGCCCTGCATCAGGCTCCCGGTCTGCTTCTCCCCCTTGCTTATGCTCTTTCTCACTCACTCTCTCTCTCAAATAAATACATTCTTAAAAAAAAGATAAACATAAGACAAAAAGATGGAGAGAAGAAGGCAGGCTGGCTAGAGACCTGCGGACCAAAGGAAGGACACAGTGGTGAGTGACCTGGTTTTACTTTGTGCTTCACATATTCCAGACTAGGTGGTAGAGAATGTCAGAAAACATCAGTGGGTGCAGACCACAGAGGCCCAGTAAAAACCTGTTCTGTCTTGCCAAAACGAAACAAAACAAAACAGAAAGAGAGAGCTCAGCAGGATAGAAATGTTTAGACAATAACTGCTGTTTTCCAGTAAACACCACAGAAAAAAACGACCGCTCCACCTCCCTCATCCTGTCTAGCAAAGGCCAAGTGGAGATCCTAAACTTTCATGCTTACCAGGCTCCCCAAGTCACCACAAGCCACCCTCCTGAGATTAGCAGGACAAGATGAGTAGAAAGTAGAATAAAATGAAAAACACACTCAACAATATAATATTAACTTCCTTAGAAACAGAAATAATAAGGTGAAAGACTACAAAGATTCCAATCAATGATATAGAGGCTAAATTTGAGCAAGGTCCCCAGATGTCTAAATGATGATATAAAAAGAGAAAATATGAATTAAAATCTGAATAGTTATAAAGAACAGAGCAAAAAGATCAGAAATAATAATCAAAGATATAAAAAATTTTCAAGATCTAATATGAGAACCAAGACTTCAACAAGGCTAAACATAGCAGACAAAAATTAGGAACAGAGATTAATACCTAGAGCCTGGTAAAGCTTTAATTTCTTGCTTTATGCAGGAACTTGCAAGCAATCAGTACAAACATGCACACACATGCACAAACATACACACACACACGCACACACACACACACACCCCTTTGCTTTTGGAAATAATTAAAATTAGATTGGCCTCTGAAAAACAAATATCAAAAGACAATTGAGAAAGTTTCCATAGAACTTGCAGAGAAAAAGAGGAAAAGGCAATGTTCCAATAATTTTATAATTAAGTTGTTCATGTGCAATGGTGACAAGAAGACATTCTCAGATGCCAAAAGCCACAGAAAATATATCAGTCATGTATAATTTTGGAAAGGTTACAAAAAGATGCTCTTCTCAATGAAAGTGAATCAATGGTAAGTTGTGTCAGATAGGGATGAGAAATGAAAACCAAAATCAGCCAAGGAAATAACAGTAAGTAGAGAAAAGAAAAGTAATCAGGAAATGGTTTGTACTGTCACAGTGGTTACAAAACTAGAAGAAAAAATTAGAAAAATAACATAGTTTTTAATGATGGAACTTGTGATTCCAGATGAAACTAGCAAAACCAGTAAAAGAGAAATGAGTTTGAGTGGAGTATGAAACATGAAGTTCCTTGTCTCTCCTCCAAAAAGTCATAACTCATTATTTCAATTTTGCTAAGAAGATAACTATAGGTTGAGTTTTAAGGCAAATAGTATATTCTGAAACAAGATATTTGTTTCACAATTCATTGAAATGTACAACAGAATACAAAATGTAGCGTGTATCACAAAGGAGTCTTTGCCAATAAACAATTGAGAAATAAACAGCAAAGAAACATAAAAATAGAAAAAGCTAGATAATCATGTTAGTTTGAGTAACACTAGCTGCTATAAAAAATAATTTCTAAGATTTCAGTGCTTTTACACAATGAAAGTCTGGCTTTTGCTCACCAAACAATCTAATGAGCCTATTAGCAATAAAGGATGTGGGGTTGCTGTATTGGGTCTTTCAGGAAATTAGCTGAAAGGCTCTGACAGCTCCAGTTTCAAATGTCACCCGGGGCAATATGGGAGAAGAGTGAGGGTGGAGAGGATACACACACTTTGCTCACACTATGACACCCCGAGATTCAGCCCCTGCTAACCAGCCTTTCTCTACATTACAGGAGAGGAGCACACGTCTTCAGTGGACAGCCCACCATTGCAAGAACAGCCATCCATGTAAGTGGTTTCATTCAACTAAAGAGCAAAGATTCCCACATTGGATTCTATTTTTAAAATCCAACTATTTTCTGATTACAAATATATTGTTTAAACAAAATAATACAGAGAGGCAAAACTTAAAGTTGAAGGTACTTAGATGAAACAAACTCAAGCAAGTGGAAATGAAGGTGGCGGTGTTAATTTCAAATGAAGTAGAATTTATAACATGATTCTCTTAAAAGTGGACGTATTATTTTTTACCCATTTTTCCCCCTGTGACAAAGAAATAAAAAGACCCAATTCTCAACTGAGAGTATAGTAGGGCCCTCCGTTTCCAACAGGATTCTGCTTCTTGGAAGAGCAAGCTCGGCGTTGCTTCTCTCTTGTATCTTTCTAATACCATCTTGATAGCACCTCTCACTTCTGAAGCTACTCAAACATCCTATCCTTATATTTTCTCTTGTAATGCCTAGCTAGCTCTCATTCCAGGCTATTTGTTCTTTTGCACCCACCACTTAAGCCACCCATGCCCTACTTCATCCCTGGCTTCTTCTTTGACTCTCTGGCGCTGAGGCCTTTTTTGTTCTAACAGCCTTGGCATCTACTAGGGCCTTTGGCAGTGTCATTCCATCCACATTGAACGATCTCGTTGCTGGTCTTCAATCTCCGACTGCATTGTTTCTGAGCATCCTGTGGACAGGCCCCACAGATGGATTTTAGCTCACCCCAGGCTAGCCATCTCATAAGAACTGACATTGAGTGCCAAATAACAGAGTCTGAATAATAAAATACCTATGGGGAAAAACCTATTACAGAACCAAAAAGAGATGAACAGAAACACAAGTACGCTAAGATATTTGAACATGGTGCTATCAATGTAGGATAAGGCAATAGCGAACATAAATAAGATCTCAGAGAATCAAACAATAGTTAAAGGTTGGAATTCTAACATTTTGAAAATTATACTACCCAAAGGTGATATAACTTTTCTCAGGACCCTCTGGAATAATACACAGGCAAGAGGATTTTTTTTTTAATTGGGGGAAAACAGTTAATGAATGGATATCATCCTTACTGTACACGAAAACAATTCTACACTAAGTAAAACAGAGTTATGCTGTAAAAATAGGTTGTGAAACCAATTGTGAAACCAATTCAGTGGGGGAAGAAAAGGGTTACCAGTGACTAATTTTGGGGTAATTGGCTGGCAACTTAGGAATAGCATCAATTTTGACTTTCACTTTACATCATATCTCAGTGTTTTTTAATCTACTTCTCAAAAAACTCAGGACACTTTCAAATATAAGACCGAAATGAAAGAAAGCAGAAAAGAGAGAGGGGACGGAGTAAATAGCACCCCCCACCCCCAACATCCAGTCACCCAAGCCCATCGACTTTCTCATTTTTACAAGTAAAGTTTCCATGAAAGATTTTGTTTGAAGAAAGAATTTTTCACCTAAAAGAAATCAGAAGTTTCAAAATTTGCCATATACCAAACTATATTCAGAGGGATAAAATGTTTGTTATTAAAAATAAAATGCTGACAATCCAAGGAAGCACAGAATTCACTAGTAGGAAATACCTGAAATAAGTAGAATTCTCCAAATACAGATGCAATGGAATGAAATGCAGGAAAGATTGAGATGACTAGATAAAAATTTAAAACTTTTTCTATTCTATGTCAAAATAAAACAAAGTAAAAAGACAGTAAGGAAATACTTGTATCATATGTGAATTTTAATGTATTACTTTCTTCATCTTAGGAAGCCTTTACTAAATGAATTAAAAGACAAAAATCTTGATTTTAGGTAAAACAAATGATTTGGACAGCAATGTCCAAAGGGGAAATCCTGATAAATACCATGACAAGAAAGAGATTGTGGTTAAGAAATTCCAACTGATTCTTGCAGAATGGCAGGTGGATGGTGGAGTGGTGACTAGGCCCTGGGTGAGGCGGGAGTGGAGCCTAGAACATGGGGAGTGGGCTAGTGGATCTGCCCTCCTGCCCCACAGTTGGATCCTGAAACATCGGGGAGTGAGGCCTGGGGCTAAAGAAAGGGCTCATAGGCACGGTGTACACAGAATTCAGCTACTGCTGCTTCTCTCCACCTATCCCACTCCCTGCTTCATGCACATGCACACACATGCACAGTCCCCAGAAGTCAAGCATTGATTGCCCAACTTAAAAAAGAAAAGAAAAATCAGAGTCTCCCTTTTCTTAAGAAAATGAGCCACTTCTCTGGGGGAGAATTCAGGAGTGTGATAACACTGCCTCACAGCAAAGCCTTCTTTCCCTCCCCAGCATGGTGGCTGGTTTCCACCCTACTCACCCTAAAGCAAAGCACGCCAGTGGATAAACTGTGCTCATGTACACAAAGCACACAGTCATTTAGTTTTACTGTCACATTCCTAAACACAAACAACTTAAAAAGATATCACCTGGCATTGAGTGAAGCCTATAATATGAAAGAGAATGATCACAAAGTATGAGCAGAAGTAACCATCAAAGAAAGAGAGAATTCAGGCTAAAGGAAATAAATTAAGAAAAAACCCCAAACAATCTAATAACACCTCATGAATATTTCAGAAAATACTGTATTTATAAAATATGAACAGGATGCTATTAAAAGAGGAGGGTCAATCAGAGAACAGGGAAAAACTCATGGAAATTAAAATAGGATGGCTAAACAAAGAACTACCCCTAGCAAACAAATATATGGAAAAACAGGCAGTGTAAACAAATATATGGAAAAACAGGCAGTACGGCAAGTATGTAAATTTAGCAAATTAGCACAAAATGCTTGCTTTGTTCCCTGTTCACAAAAGCAAAAGAACAGTTTTAATAAGGATAATGCTGGGGAGGCTGCAGTAAAACTCTGCTTGTGGTGTTATATACTTGTACAACTCTCTGAAAATAGGTCGGCAATATGTATATGAAAAAAGACATGAAAACAGACTCTTGGCCTACTAATTTTGTTCTGTGTTTATCTAGGTGGAAGATATAAGAAAATTAAAACAAAACATAGAAAGAGGTGCCCAAATATATCATTACAATGGTGTTTATAAGAGTAAAATATTTGTTGAAAAACTATCGGTGTCTGAAACCATTAAGCTGGGAGAAGTTAAAGATAAGGCCAGGCAGAAAGGTGGAGGAGTACCAGGTCAAGGAGAATCTTATGATATATCAGGCTAGGAAGTGTTGCCATTTGATAATGAAGAGCCATGAAAAGGTTTAAGCAGAAGAGTGACAATTTCAGATTCTGTTTTGATATATCACCGTTGTCACATGGAAGGGGAAAGTATTTCCTTTCTCTACTCTCATATACTTCTGGTTATGAAATGTGTGGGGACTTTCCCACACCTAGCAATTTGACTCTCCGGTGGACATCAACTGGGTGTACTATAATTTAGCTCAAATTTGACACTTTTTGCCCAGGGAAAATGTCAGATCCCACACGTGAAGGGCTCAGTCGCACAAGACTGCCCCACCACCAACACCTTTACTCACCAATTGCAAGTTCAGGTTGTCACCTGTGCTTTTGACCTTTAGGTTATGAATCAGTTTTTCTCATGATTTCCTCTTCTGATTTGATAGTTTGCAAGAATGGCTCATAAAACAGTAAACGATCTTCCGGAGTTCTCTGAGACATTCTTGCAAAAGGATACAACTCAGGAACAGGCAGACGGAAAAGATGCATAGATGTAGAAATGGGCATGACATTTCCTAGCCCTCTTGCAGGTATGACACATCTCCATGTGTTCATCTACCAGGAAGCTCTCTGACTTCTTTGGTTAGAATCTCTTTATGAACATTTTATCACGTAGGCATGACTGATTAAATCATTGGCCCTTGTGACTAACTCAACTATTCAGCCTCTCTCCCCTCCCAGAGGTCAGGAGGTAAAGCTAAATTTACAACCTTCTAATCATTGGTTGTGTTCCCCTAGCAACCAATTCCCATCCTTAGGGAGTTAGCAAAAATTACCTCATTCACCTGAACTCAGGTGTGGTTGAAAGGGACTTTCTGTGAATAACCGAAGAGTCTCCTTGCTCCTTTCATCTTTATCATTCTTATCGCTTAGGAACCTCCAATGGTTTTAGAAGTTCCGTGCCTGTGCCAGGACGATGTTGAAGACCGAATATACATTTCTTATTATAAATCACAATAGCACACTATAGATATAGTAGAAACAGATGGGACCAGGGGGAGGGATGGGAGATGATGAGTTCAGTTTAGGAGATAGCACATATATGGTTGTTATAAAACAACTAAAGGGAGTTGGATATGTAAATATAATGGGAAGGGAATAGGTTAGGGCTGAAGGCACAATTTTTGAAGTCATTAGCATCCGAAGTGGGAGTTAAAACCGTGAAAACCAGATTGCTATACACTTTACACAGGACAGTGTGTAAAAGAAAAGAAATAACAGTGAGTAAAAAGAGGAACATACTGGGGCACCATACGATAAATGCCAGGCAAGGAGAAAGAATCCACAAGGAAATGAAGAAGGAATGGACGGAGGTGAGAGCTGAAAATGAAGTAACAGTAAGATGTCAACCAATGGGGTAGAGTTTCAAAAAAAATATCAGTAGTGGTGAAAAGAGTAGGGGGATTCACTAAGATATTAACATGAGGACCAAAACATGACTTGGTTACCTGAAAGTTGTTAGTAATTTTTCCCCCAGCACTAGTCTCCGCAGAACCTAACTGCAGGAACTCCTCTTTAAAGGCAGCTTATTAAGCAATAAAGGAGAGTGGTGGAGGCAGGCAGGGGAGAGTAGAGGGTGTGTGTGTGGGGGGGGTGGCTATTGTAACTGCTTTGTTCATTTAAGACTTGGGAGACACTTGAACGTATTTATAGAAAAGAGAAAATAAAACACGTTCTTGGAGTAGACAGCAAGAACTGAGACCTAAAGCAGAGAAAGTGGGGGTCTTTAATAAGAAGTAGATTTTACCCTTTGAGACTTGAGAAAGGCAAGTTGATATGAATGTAGGTGTAGACAAATGGGGGGTGGGGAGGGGTGGAGGGAGAATAAGTGGGGGTCTCAAACCTCATAGGCTTAATTTTTCTATGAAGTATGAGGCAAGCTCGTTTGGGTAAGGAAATTTAAGAATATGGTAAAATATAGTAAGGCTAAAAGTCACCGAGTCCAAATGGGAAAGGCAGCTGACAGGGTGCAATTTAAGGATTGTGGGATGGTACTGAGGCCCCACGATGAGAAACAATAAATGTGTAACAGTGCCAGTCTGCATGCTCCAGAGGTTTCTCTCTGGCTCTTCTCAGCCTCACACGTGTAGCAGAGAAAGCGGTCTGTCAAATCAGCCAGGGTGTGATGTTGCAAAGGGGATGAGCTACCAGGGTCGTGGCTGAAGAGCTTGGAGAGAAAATAGGCCAGGGGATGATCCATGTAGTCTAGGCCGGGTCAGAGTGGGGCTAATAGATTAGGGAGAAATTGATGAGTCAAGGGATTTTTACCAAATCAAAGAGCAGCTATAGTAAGAGTGGGACTTTATCTACAGTGAGTTTGTATTATTATGAAGAAAAATAATTTATGGAGGTCTTTAAAGTCCACCATCAATTATAAGTATAGAAGTACTTTATATGAATACCCCATCCTGATATTAAAACTTACCATTTTCAGGTTATAATAAGAAGGAAAATCTAGTATTAAATAGAGAATAAAATTTCATGATAATTTTATGATATAGAAACAACTTTCTGATGTGCATGAAATATATTATTTTATTATTTGCCCCAGACCAAAAAAAAAAAAAGCTTACTGACAAATTCATTTTAATATTCACCTATTTCCATCATAGGTGTTATAGTTACTGTAATTATCAAAGTAAATATGAGTAATTTCCAGCACATACCAACAAGGACTTTTGATTCACATTGGGCCATGTGTGCTTTTGGATTTAACCAAATGGATCGCTGGGAAAATTATAAGAATAATTAAAAAGTGTATATTAAAACATTTAAAAGTTAACACTTTAACGGCCTCATTCTGGTAGGGAGCAGTCTAAATTGACTTGGGTGAATTTTTCACTTAGATGGAATGTTTTCAGGCTTTTTACTACTGACTAGAGAATACTTGAAGACCATTCATTCATTCATTCAGAAAGTATATTTTGAATATCTAGTAAGAACTTTATACCATGCTAGAGGCTGAAAATCAAAGGTCGCTATTTGCCTGGGACCCATCCGGTTTTAGCACTGAAAGTCCTGTATCCCAGAAAATCCCTTAGTTCTGGGCAAATCAAGATCACCCTACAAAGGGCAATAAAACACAATACTTTGTCACAGGACTTCCGGACAACTAACCAATACCTACAACATGATATAGTAATAGAGGTCCACAATTGCTAACCTAAACCTCTTGGGGCCAGATGCGTTTCAAAATTCCTCAGATTTTAGAAAAGTAGTATTGTGCATTTGCCATGCTCCCTGCCAATGCCCTAGTGTGCTCTGGGGAAGTGCCCCTACAAACAACAAGCACGTCACCATTGTCACAGAGAATCCCATAGGTCAGTTCCTCCCTTCAAATAAATTTGCACCAAACATGAAAGCTTTGGTTTTTCACAGGTTTTTAGAGTTCAGAATTATAGATAAGGGATTATAGGATTTTGGGATTTTTTTTTAAGACTTATTTATTTATTTTAGAGGGAAAGAGTGTGAGCAGGGGGAGGGGCAGAGGGAGAGAGGGAGAGAGAATCTTAAGCAGACTCCCCACTGAGCATGGAGCCCGACTCGGGGCTCGATCCCAGGACCCTGAGATTATGACCTGAGCCAAAAACAAGAGTAGGCTGCTCAACAGACTGAGGCACCCAGGCACCCCAAGGGATTATAGTTTTATAAAGAGTGGGCCGTCCACAGTTTGATAGGAGATCACATAGGAGTCAAAAAAGGAAGAGAGGAATTAGGAAGTTTCCCTGTGTTGGTGAATCTTGAACTGAGTTTCAAAGGATAGTGAGCCATTAGCCAGTGCGTGAGGAGGTAATAGTGTTTAAAATAACAAGACATTTACTTGCCACCTTCTGAAATTATGAATACATTTCATAGATTAGTCCTAAATTGGATCTTCCTTGGGTCTCTTCAGAAAACATTTCACAAGATCTTCTGCAGCAGAACAATTTACACTTGATGCTTTGATATCAGCTTCAAGTAAAGTCAATGCTGTCTATACCTCCTGAGAAAAACTGTTGAATATTAAAAGGAATCTTGTTTAGAAGTAGAAAGCTCTGTGAGAAAAGATGGAAATCAATACATCTAAGTCATATGCAGATACAGATTAATTAAAGCATTATTAAGTCAAACATCAAAGTTTCTTATTACTAGGATTTAACTGAATCAAAAGGTGTTTGTATTACAAGAAAGTTTTTGCTCTGAAAGAAAGAACTTTTTAGGGGAAAAATGCTTATCTGTCACTTTGTGTCGTAGCATTAAACATTTGCTAGTTCAAATCTAATAAAGTCCTCTCCATGAATGCATCATTAATAAAATCTTCAAAATGGCTTCTCTCAACATTTTCTTTTTGATTTTTCATGATTTAATTAGAAACGTCTTTTAAAAGGCTGGTTTTACTATGGCACTATCACGTCTGCATTTTCAGCAATATGCTGTTTAATCACAATGGGTTATAAAGTGAAACTCCCAGTCCTTATTGTAGTATCTAGAAGAACCCACACATTTCGTATTTTTAGTGCCCCTGAGTCATCATCTTATATTTGTTCATCAACATTTTAACTGCCCCTCTTAAAAAAATTGTAATTTGATAGTTAATTTTCTAAACTTGTTATTCTTTTATTTCTTTTCAAAGTAATGACATTTCCTATGCCTTTGATATATATGCTTCATCCTGCACCTGAACCCTTTACTCTAACAAGTCAAAAGTTATGTCTCCCTTTTTACCTTCTATTATTTTTGCTATTTTTGGTTAAAGACTGGATAATCCTAAATTCTTCTAAGGTTTTATGATCATCAGTAAAAATGAATTGGCTATTTTATGCCACATCATTGGATAGCTTTAGACTATACATAAACACTATGGTGTCGTATTGAAATAGCAGCATGAGATTAAAGGCACAGGAGACTTTTTATATATATGTATTTATATACATAGAGAGAGAGAGAAAGAGAGACTTAGTTATTTGCACAGCAGAAAAAATTTCAAGTTATTTTCGAAGAAAAGATTTATTTTTCTAGTAAAAAATAATTCTCATACTTTAATATTCAAAGAATGGTGAAAAAAATGTATGGGTTTAGTGCTGGTTGGTGGTTTGAGAGTTTTCCATTCAGTGTTGCTTTTTGGGAACAGAATCAGCATGTATAAAATGGGTCACAAACTTGCTGGTTAAGAATTAAGGCTCCTTCCCTCCCACCTCTTCTTTCCTCCCTCCCTCCCTCCCTTGCCCTCTCCCTCTCCCCTCCTCTCTCTCTCCCCAACCCCCGCCCCTCTGCCCCCTCTCATATTCTCTTAAATTTCAAAGAAAAAAGGTGAGCAAGTTAAACATGTATTGCTAATTATTGTAAACCTCCTGGAAAGCAAGAGCCCGTTCTAAGCATCCTCCAAGTCTCCTGGGGTATCCCTGTCATCATTGCCTACATTCTGCAGAGTAACAGCTTCGAGCTGGGGTTCTGGAGTCCAGCTGATTTCAGTCCTGGTTCTGTCTTTACTAGATATGTAACTTTGGGCAAGCCACTGGACCTTCCTTTATCCTGAAAGTAATAGCAGTAGTACTATTTCATATGTAAGGCTGTGTGAACTAAATACTTCATTTAAAGCACTTAGAACTTTCTGACACGGTAAGAATTTAAACGTGGTTAGTTCCTAATGTTATTTTTGTTGTTTCTCTGTTTCATTTTGCTGGAAGGAACATTCCTTTTTAAGAATTTTTAATTTTTAATTGCTGTGTCATTAACGAATTCCTTTCCTTTTTAAAAATTTTACTTAATTTACCCAAGCAGCTCTCCTTTAAGAAGTTTATTCTTTATTCTTTTATTCAATGAGTATTATCTGAGCACTTGTCATGTTCCAGGAACCGTACTATACTCGGGATACTTAGGAGTAAGTGAGAAACCTATGGCCCTATTTTCAGCCTTAAGAGTCAAGGAGGGGCTTCCCAACTAAGCAAGCATGACAAAGCAGTGCTATTAAGTGTTATGGTAGGAGTGGTGGGGGTGGCATGGAGCCAAAGGATGTACACCCAACCCAGTTTGGGGAATACACCTGCTGGGGAGTCCCAGCCGGTGTCAGTAATATCATGTTATTGGAGAATACCGGGCTTTGCACTCTCTAACTCCTAAAACATTCCTCCCTCATCTTAGGAGGTATCTACAGATTCATAAAATAGGGTTTATTTGATCCCAAAGAAGGACAGGGCCTCAGGGATCCAAATACTTGGAAAGCACTCCAGTTGATTTCTATGCAAGAGTCTGGAAGACACTTTGCAATCCGTCTTAAGCAAATGGGAAAGACAAGAAATACTGGAATAAAATCTCAGTGCTGCTGCAGCATATCCAAATTATAAACAAATTGGTACATCATTCCAATAGTGCATTAAGGAAAAAGACCTTTCAGGTATAGTGCATTTCAAAGAGGTTTATCCTAGACAGGACAATTAATCAATGTCACCACACTCTATTGAGTAGTGCCATGCCAGAAAGACCCAAGTATCCTATTTTAAAAGACTTCCAGGTAAGAGGATTCTGTAGCAATCCCTGACAACACTTTCTAATGATTATAGTGTTAATTACCATCACATTCTTGGGCAAAATTAAGAACTTGAGCTCTCTTGCTCTTATATTTCATTTTCTGCATTTTCACCCTCAACAGCTCCTATAATTTCTTCTTTCAACTTCTTAGTTCCCCTCTCTCATTCCATCCTTTTCTTCCACACTGCATCTGGAATGTGTGTGGAACTCATTAAAATAATATGACAGTGAATAAGGTTCAAAGATCATTCATCTCAAGGAGTATTTGTCTTTTAAAGTAAGGAAAGCTTTAAAAGATACAAATCAAATTTTGGAATTTTGAGACAACTGGTGATGTATGGCTGGGGTTTTTTTGTTGTTGTTGGGGTTTTTTTGTGTGTTTTGTTTTTGTGCTGTTCCTTAAATTATACCACCCTGAATGGCTATTGACTGGCAGCCAGTGCTATTTTTTAGGTGTTTAATTACTAGGATAATGACATTTACACTCCCCATCACTGTATATGTGCTGTCCTGGTTTGAGTGTATATCATGTGCTGAGAACTCTGTGCACTGATTGTATCTGAGGTATGGGGGAGCAAAATGAAATTGTCCACAATGGGTTTTTAAAGCCAATTGTTACTCTTTATCCATGGCAGAATAATAATAATAATTGTCACCACTTAAATAGTGCCTTTCATTCACAGACCTCAGGGCACTCCAACATTGTTACTTCGCATTATTTGAGAGAATTTCTTTTGGAAGACAGGGCAAACGGAGAGACACATAATACACGGTTAGCTATGCTAATTTTGTTTTCTTTAACAAATGCAAAATAAATAGCCTACTAATAAGCCCGATAATATCTTGAAGATAAACCCTTCCTAAAGTAGGTTATTCTAAACAGATGTGTTTTGTTTTATATCAATGTTATTTTTAAAATTTTTATTCACACAGACATAAATTCTAGACTTGATTAACTAATACTGATTTTTTGGCTTCTACTTTATCAGAGAAACGGAAACAAGCAACTTGCCTGCACACAGAAAAAAATGGTTTTAATGAATAGTAAAACTACAGATTTTTTTTTAAAGCTTTGCTGCCTTCTAAATTTTATGAGTAAATTTTGTGGAAAGCTGTGTAAATAGAGCATAATTATTTTAAAAATAGAAGTCTTTGTTATTAGTCATCTAACTGTCCTGGGTATACAAAGCACCCTGCTGTATAGACAAAGGACTGGGGGGAAAAAATTACCTGTAGAGAGTTTTTGCTATTGAAAGAATAAAAACTAAAGCGATGGGGTGAACTTCTGGTTTACGGACGCAAAGCAAATACTGAATGCTAAACCTGGCTGGGGGAAAATCATTTTAGCCTGATAACCGGATTACTTAGAACAAAAATAGAGAAAATTAAGAACTGAAGAGCAGAAAATTAAGGTGGAATGCAATTTAAAGAGTAAGTAGATGATGTAGGCTTTCATTTTCTTCTCCCCCAGTGTCCAGCTAATTAAAATCACAATCAAAATGAAAGAGTCTAAACTTGTAAATATCTTTAGCTAATGATTTTGTCTTTTTAATCATCTTCACATTCAAAGTCTTCCTTTATTCATTTAGGTCTTTACAATAAGATGAAATTGTTTTTCCCCTGTAAAAATCCTCCTTTAATTTTCCTTATCTGCTTCTCTTTATATTATATATTCTCGAGTTCTTTTTACTCTGTCTCTCTTAACGTCATATATTTTTTTTCCAGTTGTTTCTTTTACTCTGGGCATACTTTAAGAAGGAAAAGTTGTACAGGTGTAGAAGTATTACTTTATTTTAGAATTTAACTGCTGATCCAAATACAACTCTTCTAGGCTCCCTCATGCACCAAGAGCATAGTATATATCTTATAAATTTTCATTTTCAAAAATTAAGTGGACTCAATTTTCCATTTTTTTAAAGATTTATTTATTTGTTTGTTTATTTATTTATTTATTTTTTGAGAGAGAGCAGGAGTGGGAGTGGCAGAGGGAGAGGGAGAAAGAGAATCTCAAGCAGACTCTGTGCTCAGCATGGAGCCTGACATGGGGCTCAATCTCACAACCCTGAGATCACGACCTGAGTGGAAATCAAGAGTTGGACCCTAAACCAACTGCACCACCCAGGCCCCCCTATAAACTCAATTTTCTTACCAGAAATATTTCTTTGTTGCTTTTACCACTGGGAATCTTTTTTACATTCCCAAGAAAATCATAGCCGAAGATGCTGCTGACCCATAAAAATTTTGCTTTATATCTGTGTTTACAAGTGCATCATGCTTCAAACTCTCCTGGAATAAGTATTTGGGGACCCAGGGCCTGAAAAGGCACCTAAGGAGCATGAAGCCCACAATGGTGGAGCCCTTTATTTCAGTATCCAGGTTCAATGCACATTAATTGGGCACCACTATCCATACACCTAGTCGAGGACTTGTTCCTGAACTTAGAGGTCAGATCTGGGCTTTACACAGCATGCCATGTCTCTCTTGATCAGTTTCTGCTTTAGCTGTTTAGGTGGTTAATTTCTCCTGTGGCTTGCTAGCCTACAAATATAAGTTAAACCCTGCTACTGAAAGTGTGGGTAGCACATTCCCATAGCCGGGGAGCTTGTTGAAAATATAGATTCTTGGGCAGCAAATCAAATGAACGGATCAGAATCTTCATCTTAACCAGAACCCCAGGTAATTTTTGTGCACATGAAAAGCTGAGAAGTAATCTTTACGGCATTTACCTCTAAGCACTCTAGGTATATGACTACTACTTTTTTGACCCCTACCCTCCTACAGCCCCATCCATTGGTGAAGGACATATGTGTAAGAGACATATGAAGAACATATGTCTAAGGAAAGGATTGGCTTTCCTGCCTTGTCAGCATAGTATCTAACCTAGGATGTCATTTCCCATGACCACGGTCTCCTCCTGATAAGCTGGCTGGAATGCCTATAGCGTGTAGTCTGACCTAGTGGTGATATGGCATGCCAACTAAGACCAGCTTGTTACTCTTAATGCCTGTCCCCTAGATATGAGACCAACGTGGGCCAGCCACATCCAAGATGGAGCATAAGGGCAATGAGGGCATGTATTTGGGGGTAGGGATAATGTACTTTCTACAGCCAAGAATGGATGCTCCCAGCAGACACGGGTACATATACATCAGCTGTGATATCCAGGTGCACTATGAGGAAACATTTTGTTTTGCTGGTAAGGGAGGAATTTAGCAGTATGTTCCCAGATCTCTCCTATACACATTCACTCCATAAACACGTAGGCTGATGCTAACTGGTTTTCATCCTACCTCTCTGGTAACTTATTTTCGGTATCTTTTGATGACCATTTCTACTATATCCAACCTTGAAACCTTTGAGTTCCTTTAGGCAACCTCTTTTCTTATTATGTTGTCTAGACTCCATCTTTATCCATTCCAATAGCTTCAATCACCATCTATATGCAAACCACTCGCATTTTTATCTCTAGCCCAGGTCTTTCCTCCATGCTTTAACCCCATATACCCAGCACCATTTTGCATATCACTTGGATGCTACCCAAGCATCTCACTCTCTCTATGTTCAATACACAAACTCACAATTTTCCAGTTATTTCTCTGTTCATGAGCCTAGTAAATAACTCAACTATGCTTCCATTTATGCCCAGCCTACCTCAGAACCAATTAATGAGCAAGGCTTACTGATTCTATTTTCTCTCTTCAGAATCTTTCCATTCTTTTCATCTCCATCACCACTCCCCCCCAGTCCAAGCATCCTCGTAGTTTACACAGGTTACTTCAATAGCTTCTCAATTGGGGCCTTTCCCTATTTACTCTCATGTATGAGAAGCGCAACTTAAAAGATAGTTCTAGGAAAGCTCATTTCAGATTATCACTGGAGACATCCAAAGACCTTGTCAGAAGTTAACAAAAGAAGTTATCTAACTGTCCTTTTAACTAATCCCTGACTTTACCTTGCCCCTTCTATTATCAACACAGCAGCTGCTGAGATTTTATATACCAAGCAATGTTATATTCTATACTTGGGGTGAATTTATTTTTCTGAAAACCCAGTTCTAATCATGTCTTATCATATCAGTCTCCTGCTTAAAATCCCACAGACTCTTCCAAACTCTTCGATTAAATTAAAATTCCTTACACTGACTTCAAGGCATTCAAAGAACTGTCTCCCGCCTCACACATTAGAGTCATTTTATTCCTCTCTATGTTCCTATTCTTTATACTCTTAATTTCCTGGAAGTGCCACTTAACTTCCTGCCTCAGACTGCCTCCCCTCTATACATTGTCTTCCTCTCTTTTGCCTTATTAACTCGTATCTATCCATCGGCTCTTGAATTAATCACTTCCTGTGAGACTTCGTATCTTGCATCTCAAACTGGGTCAGATCTAGGCTGTATGCTTTCTAATCAAGGTCTGCTTCTCCTTTGCAATAGATACCGTAACTGTATTAATGCTACGTCTGTTAGATGCGGACTCCATCCTGGCAAGGACTCTGTTGGTTCTTGTTCACTACTTTAGCTCCAGCAGTACTTTTTTTTTTTTAAGATTTTATTTATTTATTTGACAGAGAGAGAGAACAAGCAGTGGGAGCGGCAGGTAGAGGGAGAGGGAGAAGCAGGCTCCCCGCTGAGCAGGAAGCTCAATGCAGGGCTCGATCCCAGGACCCTGGGATAATGACCTGAGCTGAAGGCAGATGCTTAACTGACTAAGCCACCTGGGCACCCCCTCCAGCAGTACGTTTTGAATACAAGTAGGTTCTCGATGAACATTTGTGAACAAAGAAACTAAGTATTGAAGGAATGAATAAATAGAGTGTGCCAGGTGCTGGGGAGGCAGAAGAATCAGCAAAGATCACCAAACTTGATTTGACTGATGTGGCCCAATGTCCTCCTCCCCCATTGCTCTCCGTGGGAGCCCCACCTAAAGCTAAGGGCTTCACTGGCTTCTGGCTTCTGATGTAAATAGAAGTGCATGGGGCCAGGACCTGTTTATAAGTCCATGCAATGGCAGACTCTGAGGTGTTGGATAACTTTACCAGGTAGTATGTTTAGTTAGTACTTTGCCAAGTTAGTATATTAGGCCCAATTGCGGGAATCTTTCATGACTAATGTAAAATTTGTTTTTGTTTTTTGTTTTTAATTCACAGTAGTCTGGCTCTGGAGGTCGTTCATCTTATAGGTAACACAATTTCCATCTCAGATGCAATTTGAGGCAGTGTGGGGATGGATCTGACTTTCTCATATCGCCACAGTGCGATAAGTCCCGCTCAGAATGGGTGATCCATTCTGTTGAATATATTCCTCAAATATGTTCAAGGTCTCATATAAATTATAAGAAAATGTGATATTTGGGACACCTGGATGGCTGAATCTGTTTAGCATCTGCCTTCAGCTCAGGTCATGATCCCAGGGTCCCGGGATCCAGTCCTGCATCGGGTTCCCTGCTCCGTGGGGAGCCTGCTTCTCCCTCTCCCTCTGCCTGCCGCTCCCCCTGCTTGCACGCCATCTCTCTCTCTCTAAAAAATGAATAAATTAAAAAAACAAAGAAAATGTGCTATTCATTTTTATGATTGCATTTCATTTGTAAAATGTGGTATTTATTTGTATCAGATCATTTTCAGATTTCAGATTATGTAGCTTATTTATTCATCTTTTCATTAGTAGTTTCATGACTCTAACATAACTGAAAACTGATAAAATTAAGGCAAAATTTATGTATCTGTTTGTGCATCCAACAAATATTTTTTTGAGTTTCTCTTATGTTCCAGGGACTAGTCTAAGTGCTGTAGATATGACAGAAAATAAAACAGAAACAATATCCCGTTTATGCAGTCTATACACATTCTTAAAGGAGGGGAGACAGACAATACGTGAAATAAACAAGTTAAATTTACAGTTGCTAGAAGATAGTCTAAGGGAAAAAATCAGGCTAAGGGATATAGGAGATAGTGGTGGGCTACAATTTTAAATAGGGTTGACTGAGAGGTCTTACTGAAAAGATGGCATTTGGGCAAAGACTTGAAGATGAGGAGAGAGGGAGAAGCCACATGGGGAGCAAGCATTCCAAACATGCCAGTACAAAGCCCTGGGACAGGAGCATGGCTGGCGTGGTCAAGGAATGGCAAGAAGACTAAAGTGTCTGGAGCAGCACACAAGGAGAGTAGCAGAGGAAAGGATTTGAAAGGAAAAGGAGGTGACGGGAGAGATCCTGTAGGGCCTTGTAAAGTATTTTGAGGATTTTGGCTTTTACTAGACGGAAATGGGGAGCTATTGAAGGGATTGGAGGAGTATGGTGACAGAATGTGATTTGTACTTAAGGAGGATTTTAGAGGCTTCTGTGTTGGGAATACGGGACCCAGGGTGGAAGCAGGGATCAGTTAGGAGACTAGTTAAAGAACAATTTTTACTAACTTTCTGATTAGTCTATTCCACGTCTCAAAAATTCTAGGTAAGCTGTGTTAACGTTATGAATGTTAAGTCTTATTTTTCATACAACCATGGACCTGGTGGAGAAACATTAAAAATAAATTAAGTAGTCTCAACGTAACTGTTCTTTCCTCTCTCAAAGTGGTAGAGTTTCCTTGTGGATCCTGAGAAATGTTAACAGCAACTCCCTGGCAAATAGGGCTAGGACTCTGCTGGGTAAACAAGTACCTAGCCACGTTTTGTAGAGTATAGAGAGAATCACTTTCTTATTGTGCTATTCAGATAGTTTGGGAACCTGTGATATTCCTTCATAAATTCATTACATAATTATTTCCTTAATTCCAATTACTGAACAACATAGTTAATCAGTTGATCAGGGGATAGAAAGAAATATACATGTTTCCAGCCTTAAACAACTTACTTATAAGTTGCTTATTTATAATTAATTATAATTAATTTATAATTAATTTCATGAGTATGATTATAATGGAATAAGAACAATTTTTATAGAGGGAATCAGACTTATTACCTAACCTAGAATAACACACCATGTATTTATGATCTGATGTAGCCTGTTTCCCTAAAATTTTATATTTTAAAATTTACAGCAATCAGATTGTGTTTCAACAAATAATTTCTCCAGATTTCATGCCTAATCATTATATGTAGCAACAGAAATTGACCTTCGGGATAGATATGCGGTTGCTCTTGCAAAATAAAAGACACAGCAGTTAAAGAGTGTCTAATGCTAGTAGGTGAGATTAAAAATGTTCTTTGGGATGTCTTCTTAATGGTTAAATAAAAACCAAACAGAATCTATACTAACAACCTAAAGTAGCAACCTGAAGCTCTTCATTCTGAATTTCCAGACTTAAAACTTAAGTCCTAAAAACCTTAAAATAGCTAAAATTTGATGTAAATGTCAATTTTAGTAGAAGCCAAATAATAAAAATGTTTCTAAGCTTTTTGGTCAGTGGCCTATGATTACAGTGCTTTGTAATCTCATTTTAGAATTTGATATCATAGAAAATTTCATAATAAGCACCAAGCCATGTCATAAAAATGAATGTGTGTACCATACATATATGTGTATATGTATATACATGATATATATATGTAGATATGTATATATGTGTGTGTGTATATATATATATATATATATATATATATACATATGAAAGGTCATAGCTTAATCTGGGTCTCATGACTCCTCTCCTGGTGTGTTTTCTCACTCATTTATAGACCTCAAAACAAAGGGATCAGAAGAATTGTCTATCTTGTCAAATCTTCCCTTTAATGAAGAGTTTCCTCTGTATAACCCAGCACAACTGAACAATTTGTCCACAATCTGTAAGTAGCCATTTAAATTATATTAAATAATCTTTAAAAGAAAAAAACACCATTATTCTAGATCAGACTTAAGTGATCATATTTGGAACTAGTTAAAATGGACCAGTTTCTTGGGTGCCAGATCATTTTTAGATCCATATGTATTGTCAATGAACAAATCTTTTAAAATGTAAGGCTCTGAATCTTTGATCTATCCCATAAGATACAAAAGCTTAAAGCAAATAGCATGTTATTTTGAGGTTTGTTTTTTTTTTTAAAGAGTGTTTATCAAACCCTGACAATACTTTTCGTGAACGGAGTAAACAAAGAGGTTTTTTTTACCAGGAGAAACGTTTTCCGTAACATTATAAAGCAGCATTTATCAAAACGAAATCTATTTGAACTCAAGGGTTTAGTTTCTAAGAGGACCCCATGAAAAATGTTAGTACTGTATTAACTAACATTGTTGGTATTAAAATATAAAATAATTTCTGGTGTGCAAACTATCTCAACAACATCATACATTAATTTATATTCTCCTCTTTTAGTAACAATTTCAGTATTTTTCCATATAATTTTTAATTATGGATGAAAGCTCTTCTAAAAAATGGTTACTACTACTCCTATAACCTTTTTATTTTTCATTGAATTTATTTTATTTTACTTTCAATGAATTTTTTTCATTGAAAGGTATGATCTTAATTGTATATTTTTCATGCTCCCTTACTGAATTGCAAGTTGAAGTAAAGCACTCTAAAGGTGTGTTTTACTGGTTTCCACACTTCTGGGTTTTAAAGTTCACTGTTTTTGCCTCCTGGCAAAATGCCTTTGCAGTACGATTCAGTTTGTGTTTTCAAAAAACAGAAACACAGGGGTGCCTAGGTGGCTCAGTTGGTCAAACATCTGCCTTCAGCTCAGGTCATGATCTCTGGGTCCTGGGATTGAGCCTCCCATGGGGAATCCCTGCTCAGCGGGGAGTCTGCTTCTTCCTCTCCCTCTGCCCCCGGCTCGTGTTCCCTCTCTCACTCTTTCTAGCTCAAATAAATAAAAATCTTTAAAAACAACCAAAAAAAAAAAAACCCAAAAACAAACACACAAAGTTAAAATTCAAACGTACTTTTCATTACCGATAAAAATATAAAAGTTAGATTTATTAGTAAAATCTTGGATTTAACAATTCAGAGCCTATCCATATGGTCCAAATCAAAGTTAACATTTCAAATATCTCCTTTGTATGAATAAGCTCACTGGTAGATCCACCATGTACAAGTATAAAAGAAAAGATCGAGTACTTGCTAGCAATTTTTGAGTTTGGGTAAGGAAACAGAACAGATGCACACGTAATAAGTGGAAACACTTTCAGAGAAACATCAACAGGTGCAAATTACTCTAATGCACAGCCTTCAAATAGCACAAAATCAAGATGTAGATTAAGGGTGGATTAAAATTAAGCCGTAATTAGGGTGATTAAAAAAATAGTTTCTGGAGATGAGTTTTGAGCGAGGTTTTGAAAAAGTTGTATGAATTGGCAGATGGGAGCAGGTTTTTCCAGTGAGAAGAGTAGGGCAAAGACAGGGAAAGGAGCAATTGTAGGATGGTCGAGAAAATACTAATGGCAGAGCAGGGGTGGTTTGCAAGAATATGCTGCTTTTGACTCACGTGTTTCTTTAATCTTTTAATTCTCTTTCTTTCAGCCCATCACTTGTCCCTTGTTTGCCTATCCAGCATAGAGCCTGTGGTAGATCACTGCAGCCACGCTGTGGCTAGAACACACAGTTGCCTTAGATCCCGTCGTGTTCGGTTACCCTCCAGGCATGGCCGGTTTCAAAAATCAAGGAAGAGGGGCTCCTGGGTGGCACAGCGATTAAGCGTCTGCCTTCGGCTCAGGGCGTGATCCCGTCGTTCTGGGATCGAGCCCCACATCAGGCTCCTCTGCTATGAGCCTGCTTCTTCCTCCTCCCACTTCCCCTGCTTGTGTTCCCTCTCTCGCTGGCTGTCTCTATCTCTGTCAAATAAATAAATAAAATCTAAAAAGAAAAAAAAAAAAATCAAGGAAGAAGCTTTGTAGGCAGGCCCGTGCAGTGGATGCTAGGGAACTGAACAAAGGTGGTCAAATGTGCCTTATCTTTCTATCATGACTCCCAGTCCTGCTCTCACACTGCTTCCTCTTGTGCCTTTTCATCATAACCTTAACATCCTTCATGTCAAACTATTTCTTTTGTAAACATTTTTTTGGGAAAAGTTGCCTTGCCTATGTTGGAAGGCGGAGACTTGCCTCAGGGACAGCAACTGTTCCCCTGCTTCCTAGCCAACTTGCCCTTCAAGCTGTACTTCTGGTTATACCTCCCAGTAAACCCCCACATTTGGGTCAGTTTAGCCTTGCTATTCTGAAATCTAGGATGGTAAAGAAAAACTCGTACCTCTTCATGTTGCAGCTACATAACCATCATCTCTGGCTTCATCTAGGCCTCCAGAACCACTTGGCAAAAATTCTATGCCCCCTGTCTTTTGCAATGTCCTCTCCCATTTTCCCTTTACTCCCTTCTAATTGCCCTCCTTAGGTCTCCTAGTCACACATGGCTCTGTCAATGGGATCATTGATCAGATACCAAGCCAGAAAGTCATCCTGTCCACTTGATTATTAAGGAGCCTCTTCTCCATTATGCACCTTCTGCTGAGTATCTGCTTGCAGCACAAATGTTTCTGGGCTCTCAGGCTATTTTAAGTGAGCCACCCCATAGATTTACCCATTCCATAAGCTTGCTTTTTACCTTCGATCTTGTTTCTTCCAAATCCTAAAGAATCTATACCATTATCCTCTCCCTAGGAATCAGTATGTATCTTGACCTCAGGCTAGATCTTCTTCCATGAAAGTGTCTAACATGTAAAGCCCAAGTTCTGCCTACTGACGTGACTTTTTATTCTCCATTGTCCTAAGAGCCATCAGTCTTTTTTCATCTGGTATAGGCATACTGTGTGGAGCCATCTTTAAACCAGGATGCACCACTCCCTCAGTAGTTAAACTGGGATGTACAATTGACTTTTACATCATCGGTCAATTGCTCATAGGAAACTCCCTCTAGGCTATAGATGTGACTTTAAGCAAGTGTGGCAGTTTGCAAAAGGCATAGGGATGTAGGACCTGTTTGGTTACTAAATTATTTGGTACCACAAACTTTATGGCCAGGTTCATTGACTAGCACACAGTTCGTTATTGACAGCATGAACCAAATGGAACCCCATTGTCCTTTTCCTCCAGAGCTAATATCAAGGCAGGAATTTTTTAACAAAAAGTTACTGAAAGGGGCATGGACTTTTCCAGACTTGAGGATCCTTCACTAGTATCTACTTGGAGTTAGCAAGCCCATTCAGTACCTCAGTTGGCTACAAAAAATTCAAAGACAATAAAGGATTCCGGGCCACAATGACCAGTTGACAGTTACTTGCACTGAAACTCTGGACCAGGTGCTCAGCTTTCTTTTATTATGGACCCCAGTTAAAGATGGATAAAATTTGGACCATCTTGTTAATGGTCAGAGTAAGACATACAAATATGCTGCATCCAAAATTTAGAAAATCATTTGGAAAGAGTATCATAAATCCTCAAACACCCAGACCCTTTAGTGTCATCTCAGAATTTTTATGGTTTTTATTTTTATAGAATTTCACACATACGACTTATAAGAGCAACCAGGAACATTTCTACATTCTGATCTGCTTGTGCTAACAGCATGATGGTTTGTGGGTATCAGATCAAAGTGATGTACCACTTAGATCAAAGAGGTGACATTCCCAGCAAACTAGACTGTAGCATAGAACTGGAAAGCTGGTGTATTCCTGAGGCATAACAATAAAGATTTATTGGTGTTTATGTCAATGAAGGCAAATTTCTGGTAATACCTATAAACCAAAATGGATAAAAAATGTTTTGGCATGATTCATAACTGCATACTTAGTACTAGAAGACACATTAATTTATTTTGGTAAGGAGAAAAAAAATCGCAAGTAGCAGCCATGACTGGAGCCTCAACTGACTGTGTTTTCAATAATCTACTGTCATTCTCATGACTTATGGGAGAGCAAAACCAAACCAGCCTATTAATCACTGAATCTTCACTTTCGGGAAGCAACCTCCTGTAGTGTTCCAGTGCATTCTCTGTTTTGGGAGGAAGGAGAGTGTAAAATGGCCTCCACTGGGCTCTTCCTAAAACGATAGCCACCCCCCCCCTTTCTTTTTAAACAGGTGTAAGTGAGAAACTGCATGGAGTTCTGCCAGTTTCCTAAAATATCCATTCCAACTATTCCCTCAGGATCTGAGAAGATGATCCCAAGATGTTATTGGGAATTCCACACAGCCTACCATGAAAGACATTCAGGTCAGAACTCCACTGATCACCTGGGCTCCATAATGATCCCAAACCCTAACCAACTAACTATAGAGGAATTATAGGTCCCCAGGAATCAGTGATAAATTTGAGCCAATATCCAATATTTCCTGAGCTTGGGTATTTCCTTTTCCTCAATGCGCAAGTATTCAGGTTAACAACGGCCAGCCCCATTAGGGAAGATGAAGCAGAAGGTTACAGCAGGATCTTTCCTCGTAGGTACTAGCCTGCCCTTCATTGGATGATGTGGGTCCGTGAACCCAAAATTCTCTAGCACACTGGCTCCAGTGAGGCCCCTGTTCACCAGACCTAGAATAGCTTTGGTTAAATAAATCAAGGCACACCTTAATTGTCTGTCTTTCTATTTCATTCCTGGGGACCCCGTGATTAATTAACCATAGCCAGAGACTTCTGCTACTGAAGCCATTCCCTGATCCCCGAGTGTAGCATCTGGCTGTTAAAACAATACCCATTTTGCTTCAGACTGTTAATACTCATCACCTGGGCCAGGCCTCAGCTGGCTTCTCACTGAGATCCTCTGAGATCAGGAATACCATTTTTTATTGCGGCTCTTTCCACAAGCATTCCCAGCTCAGACAAAAATAAAACTAAAAATAAAAAATAAAAAATAAAAGCCAGCAAAGCACTTTTAAATATTTGGGTATTTCCTTTTTTGCTCTGTTTTATTGGCAAGGGAAAAGAATCTTCAGGGCCCTGGCAGAATATAGGAATAAGACACATGATCCATTTAATTTACTTTCTTACCTCACAAAGTCTTTAAATTCTTTCCTCTGTGTTGTGCCAAGGACTTTCTAGACTTTATTTGACCAAAGGCAACCAACGGTGGGTCCCTGTTTGCTTTGCCAAACCCACAAAAACTGCTAAAACTTTTTGAGTTACCACACTGAAAGCAGTATGTTTTATGAATAAGCCCATCATAATGAATACAGTTCATTTGTGTTCAGAAAGAAGAAAATCCCAAAACTTAGCTTTCCAACGTTGGCTACACATTAAAATAATATGAGGAGTTTTTAAAAAAATATGATGCTTATTATACCCTCCACTCCCAGACATTTAAATCAGAATCTCTGGGTTTAAACCAAGCATCTGGATTTTGTCAAAATTGCCCAAGTGGCTACGATCCACTGTGAGGTTTGAAGACCACTGTTGCAGAAGTCTTCATTCACTCCCAAGGTTTCTAGCACCACCTTTATGCTAATGAGGTATATTTATAAATTCTTCTAAGATCTGCCTTCTAAGCTTCATCCCCCCAAACAGTATTTCTCTCTTTGCCTCTCCCCTCACCCCCAGTTTCCTAAGAATCTGAAGGCTTATACAATATAAAGGAGATTAGCAAATATTTTTGTTTGCTATGTGCCAGGAACTGTGCAAAGATCAAAGTAAACATATTAACCCTCGTCTCTGCCTTCTCTGTGTAGACATTTGATTGCCTACTGTGGGGTTTCTTCATCTTTTTTTTTTTAAGGTTTTATTTATTTATTTGAGAGAGAAAGAAAGAGAGAAAAAAAAGTGAGGGGCAGGGCAGAGGGAGAGGGAGAAACAGACTACCCGCTAAGCAGGGAGTCTGAGGCAGAGCTCGAGCCCTGAGCTGAAGGCAGCCACTTTACCAACTGAGCCACCCAGGCACCCCAGGGGTTCTTAACCTCAGCACTACCAACGTTTTGGGATTGATCATTCTTTGTTGAGGATGGCTGTCTTGTGCTTTGTAGGGTGTTGAGCAGAATTCTTAGCCTCTACCCACCAGATTCCAGTAGCATCCTACTCCTTCCCCTCTAGATATTGCCAAATGTCACCTGCAGGTCAAAATTGCCCTTAGTTGAGAATCACTGGTCTATGGTCATCTTCACGTTAAAGGTTTCACAAGAACTTGCATTTTAACATTTTATATACTGAGTAATAATTTTCTCTTCATTGCTCCTCGTCTTGGATGTTCATACCATCACCAAGACTTCACTAATCCAGAGGCCCAATATTCAAAATTCAAAGCTCTATATTATTCTTGAATGTTATGATTCCTAAGTCTCTTTTTCACTTGAACAGTTCTTTTCCCTCCTGCCAAGCCCCCCCCCTTTTGTGTGTGTGTGTGTGTGTGTGTGTGTGTGTGTGTGTATGCCACTGACTAAAGAAACTGGTTCAGTTATTTTATGCTATGCTTGACATTCTGGATTTGCCTGATGGTTCCATCTTGACTTCATTTAGCTTGTTCATCCATCCCTGTTTTCCCAGTAAACTAGAAGTTATATCCCAAAGCTTGATTAGATTCACATCAAACATTTTTGGTGCTGTAATTCATCTTGTGATGTAGCAGTTGGCACATAATTAAGGCTGTCCCCCTTCTGGCTCAAGAGTTATCAGGTGGTGATAGACCTGACTCCACCATTACGAAGTTCATAATTTTGGATCATGTGATTATCCTTTTCACCATAACTTCTCACATAACAGGTTAACCACCTATTGATGCTTATTGCCTAAGACACATATTGATTTAGGAGTTATAAATGGTTGTTTTCTGGAGGTCCATTTTTGATACAATTTGGGATGATACAATTACATACATACAGTGGATATGATATGTGGCAGTTAGGGATGCAAGCCTGAAGGTTCGTGTGAGAAAGATAAATTTAGAGGTCATCAGTATATGGCTGACATTTACTATTCATAGGAGGGTTGAGATCGTAAAGGCAGAGGGTAGATAGAGAAGAGGGTCCAGTAGTGAGCAATCAAGCACCCCAACTGTTGTAGCTGGATGAAGACAAGGAGCCAAAGGAGGGCTGAGAGGCAGGACCTACCTCATTAATATCACTTCTCATGGCTTTTTCCTCGGTATCTTCTCTGGACTATGGCGATCATTGAATTGATCCGACTGCCTCTAGTTTTGCTTCTTCTAATTCATGCTCCACAGGGGTTTCAGATAAATTATTCTAAAAGTTAAATCCATCCTCTTTAGTAGTTTCCAGATTAAAACCCTCTAAAAGCTCTGCATTGCCTTTAGGATAGAGCCCAAATGTCTACTTTCACCATATGAGACTCCTGATGTGTATCTTTCCTGCTTGCTTAGATCACCTCTTGCCATTCCCCATCCTTTACCTATAAATAAGCACTGCCAGGCAGTTTCTTGAAACATTCTAAACTGCTTAATGTTTCTGTAACTTTTATTTGACTTCTTTGTGGCAAAATTTGTTTCACTTCTTTCAACTAATTCATGCTTTAGATCTAAGTTAAAGGCAACTGGGAAACCTTTCCTGACCTCAGCAAGGTGAAATTAACCACCATTATTTTGTAGCGTGTGTGTGTGTCTCAAATTTTGACCTTAATGCGCTGCTCTACAAACTGAGTACAAATATGATCACTTACTTTCTTTCCAATTGATTACCTAGATATACCTTAAATGCCACACTGGGGGGGGGGGAAGTATTTTCCTCTTTGTTCCCTCCCTCAAATTTTCCACAGTTCTAGAGGCTTACCCAGTCTAAAACAAGGGTAATCAGGAAAATACGCTGTGATAGTCATTAGAGCTGTTAAAAAATATCCTGGTTCTCCTTCTAAACATATAGTGAATACGTACTTTTCTGCTACCTTGAAGAAAGAAGCAGCCATGTTTTTTCCTTGGACAATGAAATGTAAGTAGAAATGACATTTCCCTTCCTTGCAGAAGCCTTTAAGGCCCAGCATTTGATTTGTTCTTCCCTTCCCTCTGTTGCAGTGGTTGGGGAAGCATATGTCGAGATGGAGTCTTTTTCAGTCTGGGTTCCTGTATGATAAGCATTTCAATCTATGTTGGAACGTAGCATGAACAAGAAATAAGCTTTTTTGTGTATTCGGCCACTGAGATTTTGGAATTGTTTGTTAGCACCAAATAATGTAGCCAATTTAGGGTGATATATACACTAAGCAGGAAGAGTATAAAGTCTGATGATTGCAGTAAGCAAAGCTGGTAACCAAGGCTGGCTGCTGAAGTCTTGCTGCATATCTCCATGGAGGAGAGATTCTCGATCTTGGCGTGTTTGACATTATGGTCTGGAAAAATCTTTGTTGGAGGAGGCCGTCCTATATATTTTAGGATGTTTAGTAGAAGTCCCGGCTTCCAACCACTAGATGCCAGGAATACCCCCCACCCAAGTTGTGACAACCAAAATGGTTCCAAGTATTGCCAAATATCCCCTGGGGGTCAACATTGACCCTAGTGGAAAACAACTGCTTTAGGCAATACACATCCGTTTTTTGATGCACCCCTCTACCCAAGCTGATATAGATCTTTGAGAGAGAAATGTTGCTCTGTCAGACCTTAGTTCTGTTGGTGTGTCTCTGATGGGTTCCCAGAGTCACAGTTTTTATGTCTTGTCTCTTCCAAGGCCATGGGGCTGAAAATACCTCCCTGTGGCAATTTGAGAAGAACAGTTGGTTTAGGGTCTGCTTCTTGTGATCCTGGATCTACTATCCTTGGACATCAATACCATCAAGAATGGGGTAACTATCACTTTGTGGCCCTGAAAAAATATATCTAATTTATATATACCCCTTCCAGGACAATAGATGTACCAAGCCAAAAAGGCTCAGCTAATCTGATGGGACAAGAAAAGGTAAGAGCAGGGGCGCCTGGGTGGCTCAGTCGTTAAGTGTCTGCCTTCTGCTTAAGTGTGATCCTGGGTCCCTGGGATCGAGCCCCGCATCGAGCCCCGCATCGGGCTCCATGCTCCACTGGAAGCCTGCTTCTTCCTCTCCCACTTCCCCTGCTTGTGTTCCCTCTCTCACTGGCTGTCTCTCTCTCTCTCTGTCAAATAAATAAATAAAATCTTTAAAAAAAAAAAAAGAAAGAAAAGGTAAGAGCAAATTAATGTAAATCAAATGTTACTGAAATTCAGTATGAACTTGTTTTTAGTCTATGGTACCAGATATTCTTAAAGGTATTCAGTTTGATTATACTCCTGAGTGAAAGGAGGTTAATAAAGGGTTTCAAACAGAAGTTTAGCAAAAACAAACAAACAAACAAAAACCTTTGATAAGTAGATAGAATGTTTATCCCATGGTAGTTGTTTCAGATTTGTTGAATGTGTTTAAATGTGGATTCTTAATCTGCACAATAGCACCTGGGCTTTATCATATAAATAAATGAAGAAATAATAGTGGAATAATAATAATAAGTAGAATAATAGTGAAGCCTTACAATAGTGGTCTTTACATATTTTCACTCATCTATCCCCCAGATTAAATTTCTAATTACATGTATTTCTATTGACATCTAAAATTTTTTATTATAAGTTTAAATAGATCCAAAGGATATAATTTTGGCATATTGTAAAATTTTGATTTTTATAATAAAGCTGTTATTTCACTCTTTTAAATGCTCTAATGGAATCTAAATACCAAAGCAACTTGATGCCCGCCATATTAGAGTAATACATGCTATATGCTAGTGTAACAAATGAAACCCCCAATTTCAGTGCCTTAATATGAGGAAGTTTATTTTTCCATCACACATGTCAATTGGAAGACATTTCAGACACAGCCTCTTTTCACCTCATGCCTCCACCATTCCTAAGGGCTTTAGAATACTTTGATTCAAACCAGTGAACAAGGAAAGACAATGTTGAATCAGGCATAGAGAAGTTTTATGAGCCATCCACTTTCCATTGGCTACAATTCAGTCACCTGGTCACATCAACCTGCAAGAGAGGATAGAAATGTAGTTTAGTTTTAGGCCCAGGAGACAGAGGAAATGGGTTAGATGAGCACATAACAGTCTCCACTACAGTTTACTCTTCTGATCACCAAATACCCTTCCTCTTCTCACACCTAAAACATACCCCCCAACCCCATTCCCAAATTAGACAACACAACATTTCATCTGTCACTACATTCATTTTAAACTCCAAGATTTCCCAGTGGTATACATCCTTTCCATTAGAATCTGGATTTTGATTCCTCTGGTTACGACCACCACCTCCCCACCACATACAAAGATACAGATGCAAAATACAGTGGTGGACCAGGGACAGGATAAATACAATAAGCTTACCCATTTGGAAAGAAGAGTAGAAGATACAAAGCAGTTACTTGTCAGTAGAAGTTAGGAAATTCTGCAGGGTAGGGACTATAAGGAGGCCCTGCCCTAGCAGCAGAAAACATTTCTTAATTCAGTTTTCATTCTGCTCATTGGGAAGTCTTTTACAGTACATAAAGTTGCATTTGAGTCAAATTAGGTTTGTTGAAAATCAACTAAATAAAGCATAAGCCAAGACTATTCCTGGGAACAGATTGCCTCTGAGGCTTTACCTTTGTTGAATGAAAGCGCTTATCCAACAAGTCTATTCAATTTTCCTCTGAATTTACATTTGTCTTTTAGAGTCTCTGGACAATTGAGGAAGAGCACATAATTTAGGTTGTGACTTCTACCAATCCATGCACTATAGTGAGGTAACATACTCTTTTTCAGAAAGTTGGAAAAATTTTAAATATAGAAAATAACTTTTAAACTATTGTAATTTATATGAAACATGATAGTATTAAACTATATATATTTATATTAATATATGAGTCTAGTGAATAAATACTAGTATTCTGAAGAGTCCTAAAAATTTGTGTGATTTCATCTTTTATCTTTGTTGGTCAAGTTTTCATATGGAGTTCCAACTATAAAACTTGGACCAGCCAACTTTGACATGTGATTTTCTGTTCCTTTGTGCCTTTTTCCTTTCACAACATCTCTTCCTTTGTACCTATTTTAGCCTATAAAGGAAAATGAGATTAAAATTAATCCTCCTCAGATATTTGAAGATTAAATGAATCCTCCTCCACAACTATTTGAAGAATGTAACTATTTTATTAAAAAAATTTTATATACTTAAGATTTTGAAGGCTATTTTAAGTCCTAATTTTTATAAACTTAAAATGTTTTTGTCATTTTGAAATGACTATAGGTATACATAAAATTGCTTTGAATTTTGAACTGATGATACATAATAATTTCTGAATGGTAAGTACCTACAGAAGGGAGATTATGTTTATCTGAATTTGTAAGGTGCTTAGTTCATAATTTGAACATGAACATCTAAAGGATGAATCCTTTTGATTCATCAAACAAAATAATAAACCCTTATGTAAAGATGTTTGCTTCAATTCTTTGTTGCTGTTCACTCCTTACTGAACATGAACTTCATCTCCTGCTGCAATAATTGGTTCATAACCTTCTTCCATCATTTCCTGAAAGTGTTTATTGTCCAACAAAAAGCGAACAAGTCTAAATTATCTTCTTGTTACAACTGTTGACAAAATTGTAAAAGTATCTAATGTCAGCATTCCACGTTAGATTTCACAAACACATTCTCATTAAGTGGAATGACAATATGCATGAAATTTTCAGAGTTTTTTTCAGATGTATTATTCAGATAATCCATATTTAACTGTGATTATTGTTTTCGAGCCCATTCATTTCTTACAAATGCATTTTTAGGATTGCAAAGGACCCTATAGATCATAATGTGATTTATACAAAGTCAAGCATTTGAAGTTTCCTGACTCTCTTTTCATTATACTGTGCTTCCTCCAACTCAATAGCTGATATTTAAGTTGGATAGCGTTTACATTTATAAAAATCTTTGCTAATGCCGTCTTTTAAAAAATTCATGGTACTGTTAAGTAATTTGCTTTCCATGGAAAAATGAAAGATCTTTTATCTTTAAAATATCAGCTAATTATGTAAGTTCCTTCTCTTTCTCTTGACATTGTTTTGTTCTTTTCACATAATCCAGATTTCATATATACTTTTTATGTACAAATATTACATGTTCACATGTCATTTTAATGGCTTTTAGACATTCTATCATGTTACATTAATTGACCATTTCTAACTTATTGGACATTAAGCCATCTCCTATTTAAACATTTTTGGATTATCTTCTTGGGATATACTCCCATAAGTGGTATTTGTTCAAAAGAAAATAATTTTTATGTTTTCTGTTGTACATAAGTAGATTGCTTTTTAGAAACATTTTGAGAATTATGCATAATAATCAGCAATGTATGATTATATCTGTTTCCCCACAGACCTGCTAACATTAACTTTAAATAGGTACAATATTAGAGAATAAAAAAGGTACTACTAATTTTTTGATAAAGATACTTAAAATATTTTTATTTTGAAATAACTATATATGTATAAAATTACTACTAAACTTCCGAATTTTAGTGTATTTTATTTTATTTATTTTTTTAAAACATTTATTTATTTGAGAGAGAGAGCAAGCACAGGGGAAGACACAGAAGGGGAGGGAGGGAGAGAATCCTTAAGTAGAGTCCCCACTGAACGCGGGGCTCCATCCCTGGACGCCGAGATCATCACCCAAGCTGAAATCAAGAATCAGATGCCTAAGTAACAGAGCCACCCAGTTGCCCTTAGAGTAACTTTTAATTTATTTTTGTTAATTTAGTCATTTCTCAAAAATTTATAAAATCATCTATTTCCATGTTATGGATAATTCATGTTACTTTACTTGCTCTCTTTTACTAAACAGAAACAAAATTGTTATTTTAGCCAATCCTATGGCCACCAACAAAGGATTCTTTAAAGGAATGTCACAAACCACGATCATAACTTATTTATCTTTCATAGCTCAAGGACATTTTCAAATGAAAATATACTTGTAATTTCATGGCTTCCTTATTCTATTTGTAGGACATTTCATTACCGTGTAGATTATACTAAGCTTCCAAAATGTAAAATTTGTTCTTTATTGCTTTTTATAAGGTTACTTATTCATCTGATTTCTAATCTTTAATACTTTTTAGATGATATTCACTTCAGTTAGTCCACAAAATATAAATTAATTTTAATACTCTTTGAAGGAAAATCATCTTGAAAAAATAGAAAACACAGGAAAATCTTTAGAAGTACACATACATGAAAATTTGTCATATAACGTATGCATTTCATTAATAATGCAATGTCAATAAAGTTAAAATCTTTTTTGTTTTTCTTGGGGGGGGTCAGGTAGATTTTGCATTGTTGCAGAAGTGGAAAGCAGCCCATCTCAACCATTCTCTCCTTTATTCTTGCTAACAAAATTCTAAGCAATATATTTAGCTGTAAAACTGTGTTTCCCAGACCCTTTGCATATGGGATGGCCAATGTGACATAAGACTTGCTCAAAAGGATTCTGGGAAAACTATCATTGCTCTTCTATCTATTCAGATGGTTAGGACTCTAGTAGTGGTCTTGAGACCATCATAGAAAAGCCAAGAAAATTTCAGCCTTCTAATATCAGACCCAGATTGTGACTAATCTTCTAGCTTTTTTAAAAAAAAGTTTCTTCTCTTATAATTAAAATGATCTCTGTATTAAGAAGGTCTCTTAAATAATGGTTTGACACTAATAAACTATGTTTATTTATGTACTAATATCTTCTAAACCTTTACAATGTGGCTAGGTAACTCTGAGAACTATAAAACCTTTGACAATTATTCACTTGATTAGTGCAATGACTTTCAGAATTAGGTGTGAAAATATAACTTCACTAAGTCTAGGGTAATGATTTTCAAACTTTAGTATGCATCAGAACCCCTTGTTAAAACACAGAGGTGTTAAGCATATGCTCGTTAAAACAGATTGCTGAGCTTGTCTCCTAGAATTGAGATTCAGTTGGTCTGGGTAGACATGGTCCCAGGTGATGCTGATGATGCCGGTTCAAGGACCACATTTTGAGAACCACTAGTCAGGGATCTAGCCTGGGCATCTGTGTAAATAGTTCAACGTGATTGTGACGGTTGAACACAGTATCATTCTTAAGGAATGAGTTGCATAATTGAGTGTGTGTAGGTCACATTCCTGAGGAGATTCTCAAACTTCAGTGTGCATCGCCATCACCTGGAGGGCTTGTTAAAACACAGATGGTGAGACCTCACTCCCAGAGTTTAGGATTCCCTGGATCTGAGAGAGAGGAGTGAAATTTGCATTTCTACAAAGTTCCCAGGTGTTACTGATGCTACTGGTTCTAAGATCACATTTTAAGAACCACTGCTTTAGTGTAATTTATATCTAACCACTGCTGCAATATCCTTGCTTTCCCCTAAGTATCCAGAATACTGTAACAATTGTGCAACTTTAATCTTCAAGAAGTCAAATTCTATTGTGAAGGCAATAAAGATGGGAGGGAGTACGTCTTATTCATCTTTCCATAGCCTTGGTGTATTACAATGATGTTTTGCAAATACTAGGGCTCAGAAATATAATGCATTTGGATACTGATTGGGATATTAAATGATTTTGTGGTAAATAGTAATGTTACTTATTTAATCAACTCTTAGTAAAAGGAAATGGCTAATTGCCATTCCTGAGTTTAAAAAATGTATAGAAAGGGTTGTCAAAGAAAAATTAACTTTGGCTCATCAAGTTAATCAGCAATCTTCCCTCATGTTTTGCCTTTAGATATTTGTGAATGCAGTGCACCAAAACTGAGTATAGTGTTGACTTGAGTCTGGAGATATATGTGTGTATATATGTATATGTATACACACACACACATTTGTGCATCTCATACATTAGTGTCTGACTAAACTTGGTAAACCATAGAATTATGTTGCATATTTTGAATGGATTATCGCACATTATATAATAATATGCACAAAATAATACATTATTCTGTATGCTGAGGGCATACAGGAAATCCTGTAGAACAGGCCAATAGGGGACAGATGGATTACAGTGAAGAAGGGGAGTGGAGGCAGGTTCAGGGTAAAGAGATACTACAACATCCAGACTGTACAAACAATTTTATGCTGGAAGAAATGCAATCTCAAAGTTGCAGCAGTCCCATTTTATGCGGGAAGAAATGCAACTGCACATAAATTCTATCAGTCTTTCAATAAAATCAAACAAAATTACCAAAAGGGTTCTTGGGACAATCAAGGCTGGAATGAACTTGTTCAGTTAGATCTATGAACCTGAGAACAGTCTTCCCTGTGCCCTGTTGGGGCCAATGCTGCCTCCTGCCGAGCCACATCTACTCTGTCTGGGCCTGAGTCCAGGTGCCCCGAGTAGCACCGGACGTTAATTTCACTCCGGGGCGTCTTCGAGGCTTTTTCCCGCCAAAGACCAGGTTTCCGCCCCTCCGAGCCCCGGCGCAGGAAGGACTGCGCATGTGCGGGGCCCGGCCAGCAGATAAACCCCCTGCGGCTCCACGGACTGCGAACCATGGCGGAGATGGAAGCGAGCCTGTTGCGCCAGTGCCCGCTGCTTCTGCCTCAGAACCGGGCGAAAACCGTGTACGAAGGATTCATTTCGGTTCAGGTACCCGCCCGCTTGTTGCTCGATTGCTAGGAGGGCCTCCTTCTCGCGGCGCAGCTCCGCCCCTGGAAGTCAGTTACGGGAGCGGTTAGGGGCCCTTAACCGTGTGGGGATTGAGAGGGGAGGCGCATAACGGCTTCTCGGAGAGTAGAGGTTTGAGGACTTCTGCGGTTGTTGGCAACCTGCCACTCGCTACCGCGTCCCTGCCTGGGCCAGGGTCGCAGCCAGGGACGCCGCGGAAGGAGCTCCGCGCGGGACGCGAGCTGGGGGCGGGGCGGAGGGCCACGCCCCCTCGCGCCCGCTTCCTGAGCTCCGCCTCCCTTTTAATTCAGCGTCTGTCCCACCTTTAACTGTTTTGTAGGTTTATTTTGCAAATTTTTACCTCATTTCTAACACCCCCCTCTCCAGGCTCCATGAAGGTTGGTGGCCGGCCGTTCACCAGGGAATCCGTGCAAATTATATTCGTTTTTCCTGTAAAAATATATTTTGGAGGAAAATCTCCTTTTGGCTCTCATCTAAGTCGTGTGTACCTGAGCACATCCATAGGGATATTTTGTACGGAGGAGTCTTGTCAGCAGAATTAATTACCTTTCCTGAGTCCAGGCGGCTTCTCTGGTGGAGTTTATTACACATAGTAACACACGTGTACAGGGTTGAAGTTTACAAAGTGCTTTCCAAGTACGTTATCTCACTAATCCTCGGTTCTGTGAGGCAGAATTAAAAGAAATCATTCTCAGTCTTCATAGTTGAGTAAATCAGGGCATGGGAAAGTGGACAGGTTAAGTTACTTGTCCATGATCGCCAGAGCCCCTGAAAGCGAGGCTAACAGATTCCACTCCTGCATTTTGCTCCTCTCTCTACATTGCACCAAGATACCCTAGGTTAGAATTTTGAGTATTGATTTTTGCTCCCAGACCTTTATACTCAACATCGTGCTACCTCTCTCACCAGCACAATACGGGTTGTTTTTTGTTTTTGTTTTTTGTTTTTTTGTTTTTTTTTGTCTTTTAAAATTAACATTTTGCTTGAGGAAAAGCTGGTGAAACTACACACAAATTAACCACCCGCAGCTTGTGATATGGGTCATGAATAGGTTGGATTACCAGCAGTATCTTTTAGCTATAAAATATAACACGTGACTGACTAACCTGGGGATTTGATTTGCTGTGTGAAGTAAGAAATTTTGGAAGAGGAAAGAAACAAAGTGGTCATTTTTAAACAACTTAACATTGAAACAGAACTGTATTTTCTGGAAAAATATGTATGAATCTTTTATAGACATGCACATTTTCAGTTATTTGAACTCAGTTATATAGAAACACAAATTATGTAATTTTGTCATAATAAATTTAATATTTAGTAATTAACCAGATAATTTGAAGAAAATATGGTGATGAGTAAAAATTTCTATTCTTAGAATTATTTTTATTTTCTGAAAGGAAAATGAGTAATTGCATTGCTCTACCTTACCTTGATTAACACTCACTCCATTCAACAATCCTCATCAAAGCATTGTCAGCATTAAGAGAGTGGGATGGAGGTAAAATTTAACTCTTAATTATAGTGATTAAGAGAATACTTTCAACTTTCAGAAATATTTAAGTGTTTGAGTATTGGGTGTTTGAAAGCTTGATACTTAACTTTAAAGAGAAGCCTGTTTCTTGCTTTTTTTTTTTTTTTTTTAAGTATAACTGCCCACAACATGTTTCAGGTGTACAACATAATGATTTGATATGTGTTTATTTCGTGAAATGATCACGGTAAGTAGTTGTTCATTGGATTCATCATATGTAGCTATAGAATGTTTTTCTTATGAGAATTTTTTTTTTCTAAGATTTATTTATTTGAGAGAGCACGTGGGTGCAAATGCAGGGAGGAGCAGGACAGGAGAGCAAGAATCCTCAAGCAGACTCCCTGCTGAGTGTCAAGCTGGGCTAGATAGAGCCTGATCCCAGAACCTTGAGATCCTGACCTGAGCCAAAATCTAGAGTAGGCCACCTAACCGACTGAGCCACCCATGTGCCCTCCTTATGAAGAGAACTTTTAAGATAAGTCTCTTAGCATCTTTCAGATGGGCAATACAGTATTAACTATAGTTGCCATGTGGTACTTTACCTCCCTGTAACTTATTTGTGACTGGGCGTTTGTGCCTTCAAAAGCACAAACTTCACCTGTTTTACCCTCTACCCCACCAGCACACACACTTTTTGAGGATAGGGGCCATATCCTAGGAATTACCATATGTTTTGAAGTTTACTCAAACCTATAGTAATCTCTCAAAAATACTGAGTGAATTATCAAATTTACTTACTAAATGAAATTTTACCCACCCCTCAGAATATTAAGTGTAGAACTAACCAGAATGCACTGTGATTAAGGAAAGGTTTTAGAGGGTACATATGGATTTATTCATTTTTCTTTAAATTCACTGTGACCATCCCAGAAAGTAGAGGCTCAGTTTCATTATCATTTCTGGAGTAAAGGTAATCCACTTTTTCTTTCCCGAATTGGAAATATCAGTCTTGAATTATATAGATGAAAACATGATTCATTTTCAGACAACGTTTAGAAAAATTAAAGAGATATTAAGTTACATTTTTATCAGAAGCCATGTTATACCTAATTCTAGGCATTTTAAGGAAAGTGGTTAGTCTTACATGTGCCTATCTGCTAAAGCCTCTTAGAAAACGTGTACATCAGAATTGAGATTAGATGAAATTTTCACGTGACCCTTGCTGTAGCTACAATTCTGATTTCTTAACCTAAACACATTATTTAACATTGTTTTGTTTGATGAGAGCTGGTTTTCTTTAAAAATGTTTGTCTTGTATATAATTTCAGATTTACAGAAAATAACAAGTATGTATGAAGATTACCCAGATTCACCTTTTTACTTTTGTCCCATTTGATTTTATTCTGCATATATATATATATATGTGGGTGGAGATATATACATATATGTACAATATATATATATATACATATATATGTACACACATACACACACACACGCATTTTTCTGAACAGTTTGAGATTAGGTTGCAGACATAGAGCCTCTCTATTCTTAAGTACTTCAGCATATATTTCATGAGAACAAGGACACACTCCTATATATCCACAGTACAGTTAACCAAAATCAGGAAATTTAATCATGTTATAATGCCATTATCTGGAGGCCAAATTCAGATTTCATTAATGTTGCAATTACATATTTTGTACCCCTTTCCAGCCTCCTGTCATCTGACATTATATTTAGTTGGAAGGTATCACATTGCATTTAGTTGTCCTATCTCTTTAATCTGGAATAGTTCCTTAGGCTCTTTGCTTTTTATGAACTTGACATTTTTTAAGAATGTGGTTTGGATATTAGGAACAATGTCCCTCAGTTTGGGTTTGACTGATACTTCCTCATCATTAAATTCAGAGATTATGTAATTTCGATGGATAATGCAGAAAGAATGTTGTGTCCTTTTAGGGCACATGAGGTCAGTACACATTGATGTTACCTCTGATCACCTCTTTAAGATGGCATGTGCCAGATTTTCCATTTGTAATTCATAAGTACTTTTAGAGAGCTACTCTGAGACATCAAACTTTCAGGAATACAAACCAGTTTTAGCATCTTGATTGAGCCAGTTAATACTGCGGTGGTTGCCAAATGATGATTTTTCTAACTCCATTATTTCTTCTTTATTTATTGTCATTTTATTGTAAGGAGTAACCCTCTCTTTTTCCCCACTTGTATCAGAAGGGAATCATAGGTTTTAAAAATAATTTAATGGAGATTGTAAGCATTACTTTCCTTATTTATTTTGATGCTTAAATTCTCCCAGATTTGGTTGTGAGAGCACATTTTTATTGATACACGTTTTTAAGGCTCTGCATTTTCTCCTTACCACTATTTTTAAAGTATGCTGTATATGCTGACATGTGGTGTTTTGTCATAATCATTTTTTAGTACTTACATAATTTTACTTTGTAGGTCCCTTTCACTCATGAGTTACTTAATAGAGGTCGTAAATTTTTTCTCATGAAAGTCTTTTTTGATTATTAATTTTGTTATTTCTAGTTTTGTGATTAGATAATACTGTTTCTAAAAATTATAGTCTGTGAAACTTACTGATTCTGTGTGTGTGTGTGTGTGTGTGTGTGTGTGTGTGAGAGAGAGAGAGAGAGAGAGAGATAGAAAATGATCCCTGTGATTTAAAGAAGATATTTTCTCGGGGCGCCTGGGTGGCACAGCGGTTAAGCGTCTGCCTTTGGCTCAGGGCGTGATCCCAGCGTTCTGGGATTGAGCCCCACATCAGGCTCTTCTGCTATGAGCCTGCTTCTTCCTCTCCCACTCCCCCTGCTTGTGTTCCCTCTCTCGCTGGCTGTCTCTATCTCTGTAGAATAAATAAATAAAATCTTAAAAAAAAAAAAAAAAGAAGATATTTTCTCAATTGGGTTTATCCTTTTCTTTTGAGTGAGCTTGGCAGTTTGTTTCCTTCAAGGAATTTGTTCATTCCATCTAGATTTTTGAATTCATTGGCTTAAATATTACTTCATAATATTCTCTTATCCTTTAAATGAATTTATTTAGGATCTGTAATGATGTTCACTATATTGGTTATCTTTTGCTGCATAACTACCTCTTCCAAGTCTTTGTGACTTAGAACAACAAACATTTATTATCTCACCTTTGCTATAGATCAGGAGTTTGAAAGCTATTTAGGTTGATGGATCTGGATCAGTGTTTCTCATGAACTTGTAATGAAGATGTTAGTTAGTATGCCAGTTCTCTAAAGGCTTGAGTAGAGCTGATAGATTTGCTTCCAGGATAGCTCATTCACATGCCTATTGGATGGAGCCCTCTGTTTTCTACTTCTCTTGACTTGGAGGCCTCAGTTCCTTACTGAATAGACCTCCATAGGGTCCTCACAACATGGCTTCCCTGAGTGATAAAACAGATCAAACATAAAGCTAGCTGCACAGTACCTTTGGAGAAAAGGTACTAGTCTCTGAAGTTACACATATTTACTTCTGCTTTATTCTGTTTTTTTATAGCAAGTCTCAAATCTAGTCCATATTCAAAAGGAGAGAAATGAGGCACCAACTCTTAAAGGTAGAAATATCAAAGAAATTATGGACATATTTTATAGATAACCTCTTGTTCCCATTCCTGATGGTATTTTGTGTCTGTTTTTCCTGGTGCAACTGTATAGAGGAATATACATTTTATTGATCTCTTCAAAGAACCTACTTTTGATTTTATTGATTTTTCTTATTTTTCTATGTCTCTCTCTGCTTTCTGTGTGTGTGTGTATGTGTGTGTTTTCTGATCTTAAATTTCCTCGTTTTTTCAGGTGGAAGATCAGCTCATTGATAATGAGAAGTTTCTTGTTTTATAATATAGATGGTTAGTGCTGTAAATTTTTCTTCAGACACTACTTTGGCTCTATCACACATATTTTGGTATGTTACATTTTCTTTTCTTTTTTTTTTTTCCCAGTTCAAAATACTTGTTAATTTCTTTTTGACCCATGGGTTACTTAGAACAACAATATATCTTTCTAAATATTCTAGTATTTTCCAGATATCTTTTTGATACTGATTTATAATTTAGTTTCATATTGGTTACAGCATAATTCGTAAGATTTAAATTCTATTAAATATATTGGCACTGAGTTTATGGCATAGAATATGGCCTGTCTTGGTAAATGTTATGTCTGTATTTGAAAAGAATGTGCATTCTGCGGCTGTTGGGTGATTGTTCTATAATGTCAAGTCAAGTTGGTTCATAATGCTATTTGAGTTTTTTATATGCTCACTGATTTTCTGTCTACTTGCTTTATTAATGCAAGGGGGTATTGAAAATCCCCAACTATAATTATTGTTCAATTTCTACTTTCATTTCTGTCAAATTTTTCTTCATATATTTTGAAGTTCTTTTGTTAGGTATATAAACCTTTAGGATTGTTGAGCGCTCTTGAACTGATTTTTTTTTTTTTTAAATGATTGTGAAATGACCCTTTTTATCTCTGGTAATCTTGGTTGTAGAATCTCTATTTTCTGATATTAGTATAGTGACTCTAGCTTTTTTTCTTGATTAGTGTTGGCATGGCTTACTCATTTTCCATTCTTTATTTTATACCTATTTGTGTCTTTATATTTAAGGGGGATTTCTTCTGGATCTTGATTTTCTTTTTCTTTTTTTTTTTTTAAATCTAACAATCACTGCTTTTTACTTGGAGGTGTTTAGACCATTTACATTTAATGTGTTGACTGATATGGTTGGGTTTAAAGGTAATATCTTGCTGCTTGTTTTCTATTTGTCCTGTGTTTGTTTCTTTTTTTTTAATCTTTTTCCAATTTTTCTGCATTTTCATTATATATTATACAGTATAATTGCATTTTATTTCCTCTATCAGCTTGTTAGCTATTTTTCCCCTTAATCAGTTGCTTTAGGGTTTATAGTATGCATCTTAAGCTTGTCATGTTTACCTCAAAGTAATATTAGGATTATATTTTATATGCACTATTGGTTTATCAGCTATATCACTTTGTCTCTTTTTTAGTGTTTGTTTTAGGGTTTACAATATGCAAATGTAATTTACCACAATCCATTTTCAAGTATACCACTCACAGTATAAGACAGTATATGTACTGTTTCCTATCCCCTGGCTTTTGTGCTATTGCTGACATATATTTTATTTCTATTTATCTTGTAACCCTCCCAATACACTTTTATTTTCTTTTAAACAATTATCTTCCTTTATTAAGAGATTTTTATTTTTTAAGGACAGTTTTATAGTGGTTTCATTTCTGGTTTTCTATCCTGTTCCACTGATTTATGTTATTGGTTATTGGTTTTTGAGAGGAACATTGCAGGGTTTAAGTACCATTTCATTACATGATATAAAAGGAGCAAACTATCAGTGATTTACCACTGTTGATGTTGACGTTGGCTAAAGTAGTGTTTGTCAGGTTTCTCTACTGCAGAGTTAACTCTTCTTCCCTTTCCATACTTACTCTTTGGAAGGAAATCTCCATGAGTTGCTCCCACCTAAGGAGTGAGGGGTTATGCTCCCCCTCTTTTAATGTAGAATATATAATTTACCTGGAATTCTTCTGTAAGGAAGGTTAGTTTAACTCCCTTATTTAAGTTTTTAAATTTAATTCCAATATAGATAATATACAATGTTCTAGTAGTTTCAGGTGTACAATATAGTAATTCAGCAATTCTATACATTACTCAGTTCTCATCATGATAACTGTACTCTTTAATCCCCATCACTATTTCATCCATCCCTCCTCCCCCCACCACTTCCCCTCTGGTAACCATCAGTTCTCCATAGTTAAGAGTCTGTTTCTTGGTTTGTCTCTATTTTTTTTTCTTTGCTCATTTGTTTTAATTTCTTGAATTCCATATGTGAGTGAAATCATTGGTATTTGTCTTTCTTAAAGGACTTAGTTCACTTAGCATTGTACTCACTAGTTCCATTCAGGTTGCTAGAGATGCCAAGATTTCATTCTTTTTTATGGCTATGTAATATTCCATTGTATATATGTACCATTTTTATCCATTCATCTGTCAGTGGACACTTGAGCTGCTTCTGAAATTTGGCTGTTATAAATAATGCTATAATAAACATAAGGGTGCATGTATCCTTTTGAATTAGTGTTTTTGTAATTTTTAGGTATATACTTAGTAGTGTAATTACTGGATCATAAGGTAGTTCTATTTTAAACTTTTTGAGGAACCTCCATAGTGTCTTCCAGAATGGTTGCGCCAGTTTGCATTTCCACCAGCAGTGGAAGGAGTGTTCCTTTTTCTCCACATCCTCGCCAAAACTTGTTGTTTCTTGTGTTGTTGATTATAGCCACTCTGAAAGGTATGAAGTGATAATCTCTTGTAGTTTTGGTTTGTAGTTCCCTGATGATTAGTGATGTTGAGTGTCTATCTTTTCATGTGTCTTAGCCATCTGTATGTCTTGAAGAAATGTTTGTTCGTGTCTTCTGCCCATTTTCTAATTGGATTATTTGGGTTGTTTTTTTTTTAATGTGTATTCAGTCATATAAGTTCTTTATGTTTTGGATACTAATCCTTTATCAGGTATGTCATTTGCAAATATCTTCTCTCATTTAGTAGATTGCCTTTTAGTTCTGTTGATTGCTTCCTTTGCTGTGCACAGTCTTTATTTTGATGTAGTCCCAACAGTTTATTTTTGTTTCCCTTGACTCAGGAGACCTATTTAGAACAACGTTGCTGTGGGTGATGTCAGAGAAATTACTGTCTGTGTTCTCTTCTAGGATTTTATGGTTTCATTTCACATTTAGGTCTTTAATACACTTTGAGTTTATTTTTGTGTATGGAAGTAGTCCAGTTTTGTTCTTTTTCATGTAGCTGTCCAGTTTCCCCAGTACCATTTGTTGAAGAGACTGTCTTTTTTCCTATTGAATATTCTATATATAGACATTTTAACAATATCTGTTCTTCCAGTTGTTGAGGATGGAATGTCTTTTTCTTTTTATTCCCTGGTCTTCAATTTCTTTCATTATTACATAGTTTTCAGAATATTAGGTCTTTCCCTTCTCTGGTTAGTTTATTCCTTAACTTCCTCATTTATTAAATCAATCATTTATATCAGTATGGACTCATAGATATTTATCGTATACTTTGGGTTGTAATCCAGTACTTATTTATTTGTTCAAACTGTCCAGTTTTGGCACTGTTATCCTTTTAAAGACATTTTAGAAAATAAGGAAAAAGGACTTTTGTATTTACCTGCATATTTACTGTTTCTGATACTTTTTGTTGTATATCTAGATTTCTCTTCTGTTTCATTTACTTTCTCCCTCAAGTTATTCCTCTAACATTTCTTGTAGTGCATGTCTTGTACTGATAAATTTTTTCAGTGATTTTATGTCTGACATATTTACCTTTTGAAAGATACACTAGGTATAAAACTCTAGATTAATTTTTTTCTTTTCATACTTTACAGATGTTGCTTAATTCTCTTGCATTATTTCCTATGAGAAAACTGTTTCTTTTTTTTTGTTCCTCTGTAAGTGGTGTGTTGTTTTTCTTTGACTGCTTTTAAGATTTTTCTTTTTATCATTGGTTTTTGTCAATTATATTATAATGTACCTTGGTGTAGTTTTCTTCATGATTTTCCTCCATCGGGTTTGTGGAGCTTTTTGGATTTGTGGTATATATTTTTGTTTAATTTGGGAAAAACGTCAGCCATTATTTCTTCAAAATTTTTTTTGTTCCTTCTTCTCCTTCTTTTGTTTTGGGTACTCAAAATACATGTATAGTAGGCCATTTAAAAATTGTTCCATAATTCACTAATGCTTCTGTTCTTTTTCATTGTTTGTTTCAGTGTCTTTCTCTGTTTTTATTTTGAATGTTCTGTGCCTTCAGGTACCCTAATATCTTCTTTTGCAAGACTTAATCTGCTGTTAATACTCTCTAGCATCTCACACGTATTTTTCATCTTTCATTTGGGTCTGTCTTTATCTTTCATGTTCTATTTAGCATACTCATGCTTTTCTCTACCTTCTTGAACATATGTAGTTATCACTGTTGAAATTTTTAAAGCAATTCTATCATCTGCCATTTTTGTATTTCTCTTGATTTTTTTTTCTTCCCCTCTTCTTTATGAATCTTATTTTCCTGTTTCTTTGCATGCCTGAGATATTTTGATCGGATGCCAGATACTGTGCATTCCAATTATTGTGTGCTAGATAATTTTATTCTCTTAAATATTCTTGATTTATTCTAAGCTGTAGTTAAATTATTTGGAAACAGTTTAAGCTTTTCATAGTTTGCTTCTAAGCTTTGTTAGGCAGAATCAAAACAGATTTTAGCCTAGATTAAGTTGGCTCTACCACTTAGGCAGTATTCTTCAGAGTATTCTCTGTTGTTTTTTTTTTTCTTAAGATTTTATTCATTTATTTGACAGAGAACATGAGTGCACAAGCAGGGAGAGCTGCAGAGGGAGAGGAGAAGCAGGCTGCCCACTGAGCAAGGAGCCCCCGATGTGGGGCTCGATCCAGGGCCCTGAGATCATGACCCTAGCTGAAAGCAGATTGTTAATTGACTGAGCCACGCAGGTGCTCCCAGAGTATTCTCTTTAATGATAACTTTCATAGTACAAGGTTTTCTACTCTTTCTGAGAGGAAAGATGACTACTCCCAGCCTTGTGTGAGCTCTGAGATTGTTTTTCATGTTCCATTCTCATGATTCCCCAGCTTTGGGTGGTTTTCTCACATACATGCAGCAATCATACTTAGCTGATGACACTTCCACGGCAATACACTGATCTTGTCTAGGTTTATTCTCTGGACAGTTGTCTCTTCTTCATATATGGTCTTCTTCTTTGGTGCTGTACATTGTGAATTATACATGTCTTTGCCTCCCCCAACTCACGCCCTTGTCTCAAATCAGGGAAAAATGTCAGGCTCCATTCTCCATTTGGTTCTCCATCTTTGCTGTGAAGCTTGAAAATTCTCCAGGTAGTAAGACAGGATAATTATAAAGATTTTCTCATTTGTTTCCCTTTTTTCCAATCACTGTTTTTTGCTGCCTATTTGATGTCTGAACCTCATTGTTTCATATATTTTGTCCAATTTTTAGTTAATGTGGGAAGGTAAATCCTACCACTGTTATTCCATCGTAGCTAGAAGCAGAATTCCTCTGTTTCTATTCCATAGTTGCTTTTAAAAATCTTCCTTTGAGAAGTGTGATGCTACTTTTATTCTATTTCCCATATATTATTTGGTCTCATAAGCTATGGGCTTTAAAGTCTGCATATTAAGATACATTTCAGAGTGGGTCATTAGGACTCATTTCTCACATGTTCAGTTGTTCTTCTCATTATGTGAATTTCCAGAAAGTATACTTAGATTATAATTTAAAATATTCTTTTCTGCTCTTTTGTTTTCCTTTCCAAGGTCTCCAATTCTTTGTATATTAGATTTTTTTTTAAAGAGTTTATTTATTTATCTGATAGAGATAGAGACAGCCAGTGAGAGAGGGAACACAAGCAGGGGGAGTGGGAGAGGAAGAAGCAGGCTCATAGCAGAGGAGCCTGATGTGGGGCTTGATCCCAGAACGCCGGGATCACGCCCTGAGCTGAAGGCAGATGCTTAACCGCTGTGCCACCCAGGCACCCCTGTGTATGAGATTTTCATTACCTTTTTCCACTTCAACTGCTTTTCTCTGATGGTTTTTATTTATTTTTTCTCATTTGGTAATTTTCTAGCTTTTTCTTTGCCCTTAAGAAATTTAAAAAAATTTTTTATTGGGGGTGGCACCTGGCTGGCACAGTCTTTTAAGTATCCAACTCTTGGTTTTGGCTCAGGTCATGATCTCAGGGTCATGGGATCGAGCCCTGCATTGGGTTCCGTACTTAGCACAGAATCTGCTTAGGACTCTGTCTTTCACTCCTTCTGCCCCTTCCCCTGCTCACCTTCTTTCTCTCTCTAAAATATATCTTAAAAAATTTTATTGGGATAAAGTACACATAATGTTTGCCAGTTTTAACCATTTTATTTTAAATATTGTCTCCCCCCAACTTGGGGCTCAAACTCACAGCCCTGAGGTCAAGAGCCTGTGCTCTAACACCTGAGCTATCCAGGCGCCCTGCCTCTTATGTAATTTTTATTTTACTCTTCTTCCTTGAGCACTTATTTGTTCTTCTAATATCTTTTTTTCTGAACTAAATTTTTTCCCCTTAATTTCTGTTCATAGTTTTTTGAATTTTTGAGTCTGCATACAAATGCTTACTACTAATAATATAATTCAGTATTGTAATTTGTTTATGCCTTGTGTTTTTTGTTTGTATGGGGAATCATCATCACTTGAAATGTTTTCTTTTATTCTGATTTTGACTCATAGTAGCTTGGCATTGATGAAAACAGTATCTTTGTGGATTTGGTTGTTGGCAGTATTTTATAAAATAGTCCTAGTTCAAGAATACTTTTCTTCTGGAGGTGAAGCAAAGTGCAGTTTATTTAATGGATAATTTTTTAAGTAGTGCTGAGGGTGGAGTTGAATGTCTTTATTTTGTTTTAGAAGAGCCTCAGTTTCCCACTCTTACTTTTTCCTCCTAACACCCAGTTTCCAAAGGATGTCTCTACCTGCCTTTTTATCATCTTCTACTTGTGTGTTTCTTTTCCAAGGTGAGCTTCTTGACTTTTGGTGTTGAGGGTGTTTTTTGTTTTTGTTTTTTTTAGATTTTATTTATTTTAAAGAGAGAGTTGGGGAGGGGGTGCAGAGGGAAAGGGAGAGAATCTCAAGCTGACTCTGTGCTAAGAATGGAGCCCAGTGTGGGGCTTGATCTCATAACCCTGAGATCATGACCTGAGCTCAAACCAAAAGTTGGACGCTTAACTGGCTGAGCCACTCAGTTGCCCCTGTTTTATTAGATGTTCTTAATACTGATCTATTTGGGAGGATATATGGAGAAATTCAGATTTAGGCAACTGTCAGTACTTTGTTCCCTACAACCTGGAAGACTTGCTTCTTGAGAGCAATTATATTTTTTATATTCTTTAATTAGAAAAGCTAATTTTGGACATTTTCTTGAATCAAAAATATTATGGCATGTAACATAGCATTTGACCTTTTAAAATGGCTGGATTTTGCAAATAAGGGACTTTGGAATTTTATTCTTTCAGATAACAGATCAGTAGAGTAGTTTTGCTATTTTTCATGTACATTCTGAATTCCAGATTGTTCTTACACCTATGTGTGGGATGTCTATAAAGTTAGGTTAAAGTTACTACATAATACCTTCTAGTGCTTTAATGAAATAGTGAATTATTGTTACTTGACCTTTTGAAAAGGTCAGTAGTACATTTTGTTTCATTTTTTTAAAGGACATTTAAATGTAATGAAAGTCAGAACTGTAATATTATCATGAAAGTAAAGGTTATGGGGTACATTTAATTGTGTTCCTTTAGTTTTGAATCTGCTTTGAGGGAGCCTGTGCTAAAATTCTCATGGTGATTATTTTTCGAGAATTTTATTACTCTTTTTCATTTTATATTGTTGGAGTAAAAGATTATATTTGTTTGTCTTTTTCTGCTTACCTTTGCTCAGATCATGTGTATTATCCTATTTAAGATATAAAGTTTAAGCTGCTTACCCATTCACTTTGTCAAGAAAGTGTAACTGAATATATTTCTCAGAACAGTTCTTTTCTTAGACTCGAGTAAAATTTGGTATATTCAAATATATAGCTAGTAAATATTTAAATTAAAATAAATATTAGTGATTTTTATTAAAGGCCCATGAATATGGGAGAATTAAATATTCTGTTTTTTGAAAATATTTCTTTCATGTCTGTATGTTCAGATTGTGGAACTAAATATATTTTCATTTTATTAAAATGAGGAAATTGAAAATATGAAGTCTGTAATGTATTATATATTCCTATTTTACACTGTGATGTTTTCCTTCCATAGTCAAAGCAATTGAAAGAATTTCTTTTTTCACAAGTTTATAAGAAGTATTTAAATTTCTTTGTTTGCACCAACAGTTTCTTAATATTTGTGTTATGTGAATTGATTCTCTTTAAAAAATAAAGTCTTATCTTTGTTTTGGTTTCCCAGTGATTACAAAGTTTCTGACACTTTTACATTATTTTCCTTCAAAAGCAATATTCTGTTGCATATATTTTAACAAATGTAAAGGTTTGGATAAAGTTGATACCTTTTAGAAAATAAAGGAAAACATTGCCTTTTCTCTGTGATTTTGTTTAATTTTTTCTTAACACTATGAAAGATGAAAATTTGAGTGAACTTTTTCAATATCTTCCACAGGGATGTGATTTTCACCTTAGAGTAGTGTTGCCTGAAGATTTACAAATGAAGAATGCAAGGTGATGTAGTGTTACATACAGGCATTTTGGTGGGATGGGCAGTCAGTTAATCTGGTAAAAGCTTATTCTAACCATTAGAGTTTTGCCTAAAGTGCTTGTTAGTCAACAAGAAACATTTCCAATTTTTCCAAATTCATGTACATTTGCAAATTATTTTCCCTTGTGCTGAAGTACTTTTCAAAGGTAACACATTAATTCTCTAATTCTTTTTTCCTTTTAAAGCTTAAATAAATAGCAATTGTGTAAGGTATCTGTTGGTACAGACAGCTCATCAAGGAATGTCAAGAGATGAGACTGGAAATTAGGTAGCATCTAGAACCTCTTTTTCTGCTCTTAAACATCTCTGGGAAAAGAGTGGAGGAAGAATCCAGAGACATTTATGAGTAGAATTGACAGGATTTTGTGACTGGTTAGAAGTAGGAGAAAAGAAGGAAAGAGGAGTGAAGATTGTTTTCTAAGTTCCTGGTTCATCTAGATAACTAAGCTAGAGAACAGGTCACAGTGGAGAAGTAGGAGCCATCATTTTAAGATGTATTAAGTGTGAAATATCAAGAGGAGATGTTTAATGTATTGGTGTGAACTGAAGTGTGAGACATTGAAGTCACAGTAGGCGTGGGATTTGGGGCTGTGAGTATGGATACTTTCCAGTGCCTGCAAGTGTGGGGAGAAAAGAGAAAGCCAACATTAAAGGACTTGAGAGTATACCAACATGTAAAGAACTGATAAATAAAGAGGAACTTGGAAGAAGACTAAGGATTGACAAAAGAAGCAAGAGGAAAATCTGGATAGTTGTCACTGAAACTGAATAGAGGCTTAACAAAGAAATGGTTTGTAGTGCTGAGTATTGCAGAGGGATCAGGTTAAATTAGGTTTCACGCAGTGGCAGAAGCCAGATTGTATTGGGTTTTGGAGTGGTGAGTGGAAAGGAAATGTAAACAGTATAAACTGCAGTTGACCCTTGAAGAGCCCAGGGGTCAGGGGCACCAACCTCTCATGCTCTTGAAAATTTGCATGTAACTTTTGATTCTGCAAAAATTTAATAGCATGCTGTTGACCAGAAACCTTACCAATAACATGAACAAACTGTTTAACACTTGTATTCTGTACGTTGTGTATATTCTAGACTGTTCTTAAACCATGCTAGAGAAAAGAGAATCTTACTAAGAAAATCATGAGAGGAAATGTGTTTGCAGTACTGTATGTATCTTTATTAAACTGTGTGTAAGTGGACCTGTGCAGTTCAACCAGTGTTGTTTAAGGATCAACTGTATTTTGAAGAAAAGGAGTGGTAGAGAAGGGTGTGCAGTCAAGGGAGAGTTACAGTGATCTTGTTTTTTTGAGATTTGCTTGAGCAAGTTAATATATTCCATTGAAAAAACTAGCAGAAAATAAGAATATCACAATAAAGTGATGATTAATGAACTGATACGACCAAGTTGTTGGCAAGGGATGGAAAGTACATATGGAGAGGGAGTTTTCCCATGGGCAGTTGAATGAACTTTGCCATTAAGAGAGAAAATAGGGGTGGAAATGGGGTTTACAAAGCAAAATGGAATAGAGTCATGGTGGTCTGAAAGGGCTATAACTGGGGAATCAGAGGGGCTTCCTACTTCCGGGTAAGGAAAAGCAGTTCTTAGAATTACTTAAGCAATATTGAGAGCACAGCTGAGGTGAGCTAGTGGATAGATGAACACTAACGACTACTTACACAGTTAAAAGTGTCTTTCACATTAATCTTAAATTTGATTATATTGCTACATATGCTTTCTGAAATACAAGCTCTGTATATTATGATCAAAACGGTTTATTTAACCTACCTTAGAGAAGAATCTAGTTCAGTAGAAAATTCTGCTTTGGATATGTTAAAAAAAGATTTACTGTTTGCATGTCATTTACTGATTGCAGTTATTTATATTTTGAAATAAAATTAGTACCGACAGTTTGAAGACAAGACTTTCAACAGTATCAGTGGTAAAAATTTTATTAACTTGTCAGAATTATATTTATGTCATTCTTTGTACGTGCATGTTTGTGTTAGCATACAAATAAGTTTTTTCCTTTTAATTCTGAACAATGAACAAACCATTTTGTTCCATTAAAATTTTAGATTATTATGTAGTTGGCAACTGAGAGCAATACTTAATGGATACCATCAAATAGTACAACAGGTAAGTCCTTTAAAAGGTTTGTTTTAAGCAAGGATAAGAAATTCTAAATTAACTCTTTTTTAGAGGACTACTTGCAGAATGTTGTAACAAACTGGTTTAGTAGTTGCTGAATTTTATAGGTTTCATCTCTCTCAAATATTTTAAAGATCCATGCATTATATAAAATGGTTTCTGTCTTGGAATCCTCAGCACATTTCTGGGCAGCATTTGTTCTGAAACTCATTTCCGTCCTGGAGACTTTAGGGTCTTCTAATGCATTCACCCTTATCCATATACATCACTTTTTGAGCGATTTTTCTGCCAAGACTGAATAGTGGCAGTATGAAGAAATCCAGGACCCACTTAGGAATTGTAGAGTATCTGTGGTGAAAATGGGAATGTAGTTCTAGATTAGTAATAGAAAAAGGGTGGTGGAGATCACTTAGGATCATATATATGTACTTAATTAACGTAGATGTAAATACAGCACAGGTGAGATAATAGGCAGGATTAATCTTTTTTTTTCCTTATGACTGGAAGGTTATATTATTATTTTAAAAAATTTTATTTCTTTATTTGAGAGAGAGAGCAGGGGAGAGGAGCAGAGGGAGAAGGAGAAGCAGGCTCCCCACTGAGCAGGGGGCCTGACTCAGGGCTCTATCCCAGGACCCTGGGCTCATGACCTGAGTGGAAGGCAGATGCTTAACTGACTGAGCCACCCAGGCACCCCTGGAAGTTTGTATTATTGATCACCTTCACCCATTTCACCCTCAGCTCCAATGTAGTTAGTCCTAAGGTTTAAGTTCTTCTACCTGAAAATTCCTTTAAAAATTAGAAAAACTTAAAATCACTGTTGCTAAAGAAACCAAAAGTAATAGAATGCCTCTTGTAGAAAAATAAATGTTAGTAGAACTGCATTTCTTTTGATGCTTTATTCATTTGTATGTTTTTCCCGATTTCCTATATTCCTATATTTTTTCTATCTTAAAAGCAGGTATTATCTATGATAAGTGACAATGACAGTCACTCACATAAAGCATTACTGAACCACAAAGAAATGTAGGAGATAAACTATTTGATTTGTAGAATGCAGACTGTCATTGCTGGCAGCATAATTACTGCAGTTTTTTAAGGGGATGTTTAAATTATTTCTGTTTTCTCTCCTGCCTCCTCCTCATCTAGTGTGACTATTTATATTGTATACTAGAGTTTAAGAAATGAATCTATTGAGATATTTAAATAGCCTGGAAAAAACTTGTTAATAAAGACTAAGGATAATAATGTCTATAACTGTTTTTCTCTACCAGTTCACCAAGAGGGTTCCTAGAAAAAGTCCCAATTACTTATTAATCTCTTTCCTGCCTTCCAGTTGGTCATATAAAACCCAGAGTTAGTCTTTGTTTTATTCTAAAATTACTATTCTTTCCTTGTATCGATTTTAACTTTAGTAAATATGGGTCAGGGGAATCAGCAGTCTTTTTCTCTGAATGGCCAGCTAGTAAATTTTTCAGGCTTTGGTGGTCGCTAAAATCTCTGTCACAACTACTTCCCTTGTAGAGCCAAAGCAGCCATAAAGAGGTAAATGAATGGGTGTGGCTTCAATATAGCTTTATTTACACAAACTGGTATTGGGCTAGATTTAGCCCCTAGGCTGTAGTTCACAAAAATCCGATATAATTGCTCATTACTAGTAAGCTAAGGGGGAAAATACTGTATAGAAGATCGGAAAGTCAACGATTTGTTTTTACAGACTTACCCACCCAGCTATGTTAAGATGTGATTTCATGTGTGTCATGCATTGTTGAAATATCTTAGATTATTATTTTTCTCCTTTTAAAGAGGGAACAAATTCACGGATTGGCTTTATTCAGAACTGTGTGCTGGTAGTGCAGTGTATCACAAAAAGTAACAAAAATACAGTACCTTGATTTCAAGCAGAGAAGTGATGTGGCGTTTCATCTCATAAAAAATGTTGCACTTGAGTATTTTCTTTGCTTTCCTTTATTCTATAGTTATTTTAAGAATCAAAGATTTCTAGGAAATGGAATTATAACTCTTAAATATATTTAACTGTAGAAGTTATTTCCTTTTTGGCTTTTTATTACAATGGTTTTATCTTATTTAAATATTGACTCCTTTTGCATTAATATAGGTTAGCTGTGAAAAGACAAAATTAACAATTATATGTAGTTTTTAAGGTCAAGGGGAAAAAATAAAAATACAGTGTCAATTAATAATTCATTACTTTAGATTTTTTAATTGCATAGATTTGCCTGATTTTTGAATTTTACGTTCTTCTTTCCTCTATACCCCATACCACTTTTTTTTTTAAAGATTTTATTTATTTATTTGATATAGAGGCAGCCAGCAAGAGAGGGAACACAAGCAGGGGGAGTGGGAGAGGAAGAAGCAGACTCCCAGGGGAGGAACCTGATGTGGGACTCGATCCCAGGACTCTGGGATCATCCCCTGGGCTGAAGGCAGACGCTTAACGACTGAGCCACCCAGGCGCCCCCCCCCCCTTTTTTAATAATGGTGTGGTTTGGTAGATTTGCTAAACTTGATCAGTTGTTAGTGCTGAAGGAACAAAGGAGTGTGTGAGATTTTAAGAGATTTTAAGTATAATTCAGTATAGCTCACCAAAATAGATTTGAGGGCTTTAATTACTCTTTCAGAATGAAATTGGTAGATATAGTAGGGATGGTGACTAGTACTTCAGTTCTTAAACTTCTAAGGTGTAGATATATCTGATATTCTTTTCACATTCACATAGACCTGTATTTTAGTTCAATTTCAGTGTATGGAATATTCATTGTACAAATGAAATTAATTAGAAATGTTTTGATCTAGAGAATGCAGCACTCTCCTGATCTAATGAGCTTTATGATGGAGTTGAAGATGATTTTGGTAAGAATTCGTTTTCTAATGCTGTTACCATATTTTCTATTTTCTATTTTCATATTTTTCCTGATTTTTAAAAAAAATTCCTGTATAAACTAACATGATTAGGATTTAAAACTTCTTAACTCCTAGTCACTTAATGTTTTACTTTACTGTGTGTGCAAATGTGGATGATGCTTTTTTTGAATTGCAATGAGGAACAATTGTGTATAGGAACCAGATTGATTGTGTCAAACTGAATACACTTGGACAGGAGGTGAAATGAAATGTACTCCTGGTCTGTCAGAATTTAACATGTATGAAGAGATTAGGTAGCCACACTTAAAGGTCTAATACAGTAGATGAATAATTTTGTATGTAGCTGCAGATTTCTGAAGAACTTGTTAGGCTTCATTACATACATACAATTATATATAATAATTGATTATTCAGGTAATCAATTATGGTAAAAATTCTTGAGTTTTTAGTTTATCCTATAGACCTTGTATTATTTCAGAAATTTTTATTATGCAGGTTTTCAACATAAACAGAAGAGGGAAGACTGTATAGTGAATACCCATGGACCCATGACCTAACTCAACCTTTCGCCATTTTTCTTCCCGTACTCCTTAAGGAGAAGGGGCTAGAGTATTCTTTTTTAGATTTATTTGAGAGAGTGCTTGTCCCCACGGAGCGGGGCGGGGAGAGGCAGAGGGAGAAAGAGAATCCTCAAGCGGACTTCCTGCTGAGTGCAGAAGCCAGCCTCAGGGCTCAATCCCAGGACCCTGAAATCATGACCTGAACCAAAACCAAGAGTTGGACATTGATCCGACTGAGCCACCCAGGGGACTAGAGTATTTTTAAGGAAATCCTGAACACTTGTGTCGATCCCTCCATGAACATACTGGTGTATACTTAAAACTGCTAAGTGTTTGTTTTGTTATGTTTTGTTTTTAAGTATGTTGTTATAACCCCGACAAAATTAGTGATAATTTCTTATACTTTCTTGTTTGTGTCTGTATGCAAACAAGGTCCACACATTACATGTTAATGTGTCTCCTAAACCTTTTTTTTTTTTTTTTAAAGATTTTATTTATTTATTTGACAGAGATAGAGACAGCCAGCGAGAGAGGGAACACAAGCAGGGGGGAGTGGGAGAGGAAGAAGCAGGCTCATAGCAGAGGAGCCTGATGTGGGTGGGGCTCAATCCCATAATGCCGGGATCACGCCCTGAGCCGCAGGCAGATGCTTAACGACTGCGCCACCCAGGTGCCCCGATATGTCTCCTAAGTCTTAATTTCTGGCAGTGCTTGGTCTTTCCTGTACTCCTTTTTTTTTTTTTAATCTACAAGTTAAATAAACTAGATTATGTGTCCTATAACATTTCTTGCATCTGGATTTGCTTTATTAGATATTCATAGTATCTTTTAACATATTTTTCTACCTTTCTTGTGATCTAGTCTCATTTGTTCTGCTAAAAATACTTTGTGCTGCGTACTTACATTTTATGAGGAGGCACATGGTATTTGATAGTTCCTTTCAGTAGAGTTAAGATTGATCAGTAGGTTTAGATCCATCAAATATAAAGTTTCTTATCAGCTTATCACCTAATGATTTTAGCATCCAGTGATAATCATTGCGTACATCCACTATTTCATTAGGGGTTACAAATAGTGATTTTTAAAAATTCCATCATCTACATTCACTATCTGGAGGTCTTCCATAGAGAACTTCCTTCATCAGTTATTTGGTTAATTTGAGGTATAGCTCATACTGGAGAAATAAGTTAAGTGCTTGTTCCCCCCCCCCTTTTTTTTTTTTTTTTACAAAAATCAATTTTTAGAGTAATGAGTTAGTGCCTAGCAACTGTCAAAGGGAAATGATTTTTTTTTTAGTACCATTATGAACTCATGAGTTTTTATATACTGACTTTAGTCCATTGCAATCACTATACCTTTTGATGCTTAAATTATATCATTTTTGGTCAGTGTATGCCCCTTCATCTTGGCTCCTTAGTTCTTTTAACACAACCCAAACTTTGCTTTCTGATACCAGTTGCACCGGTTTAATGTACTCATCCATTTGCAGAACTATAATCAGTTGTTTCTCCAAAGAGCCATGGTTTCTTTGTAGGAAGTGGTGTTTTGATGCCACAGATCTGGAAACTGGAGTGTTGCTATTACTGGTAGGTCTTTTCAGTGGATGGAGCTAGGAAAAAATACCGTTTAGAAAGAGAGTAGTTCATCATGAGTTCATATTGATATTTCCAATTCAAATTTGGCATTATAAGATTTTTAATTTGATTTTAATGGTTATATTTTACTCTGAAAATCTGGGTTTGTTATGTTAACATAATTATTTTTTATTATGTTTTACTTATGCTTTTCCTATATCTCTATATTTGTTTTACAAAATTACAGTACCAGTATATTGCTACTAACAACTGAAAGCAGTTTATTTTTTACAGTTCTTTTTGAGTTTTTTATTCTTAGCAGCAGCTGTCACGCACTAAGAGCTTAGTTGCTTAAGTTGTTCTGAGTCTTTTTTTTTTTTTTTTTTTTAAATCCTTGTAACAACCCTCTGAGGTAGGGCTTTGGTAAAATATTTGGGATCAGAATAAAGAGTTTAAAGTCAATTTCTACGTTTGAATTTTCACTTACAAATTTATAGACCCTAACCAATAAGAATTACAAAATTGATTATGAATTTCATCAAACGCCAGATTTCATGATAAATTTTAAAAAGTTAAGCTGAAGCAGTAAAGCATATTTTGGTTTACCCTTGACACTGCAAAAAAGTTTAAAAAGTTTTTTATTGGGGCACTTGGGTGGCTCAGTTGGTTAAGCATCTGCCATCTGCTCAAGTCATGATCTCAGGGTCCTGGGATAGAGCATCACATCAACCTCCCTGCTCAGCGGGGGAGCCTGCTTCTCCCTCTCCCTCTCCCACTCCCCCTGCTTGTGCTCTTTTGTTCTCTCTCTGTCAAATAAATAAATAAGAAAACTTTTTTTTTTTAAGATTTTATCTGCTTATCATACTTTTCATAAGCTATACAAATGAAAGGACTAAGGGACCAGAGTAAAACTATATACACTGTGTTCCATTAAGCTCTTATTACTGGCTGACTTTATGAAGTTTTAAGAACAGCTTTATTGGTCATTTAATTTTGAAGAAACACTCATTAGTTTAAAATATTGACATTGATCTCTAATAATATTCTATTTAGTACATTTGTTGCTGCATTTCTGAATTAAATGACATGCTATATTTTAACTTTCTAAAAAAATTGACAGAATTGGTAATACTACTGCACATTTATGAACACTGTACCTAAAAAAAAAAAAGTAAGAATTTTATTAGTTTATTTGTTGGGCTGTGTTGTCAGTAACAGGGTTTCCTATTATGTAATCACCAATGAAAATATTGAGGATGATGTTCAAATGAAATCAGTAGTCACTGAATCTTTTCAGGAAATTTGGTAAATCTCCACAGTTTCCTAGTAATAACTAGGCATATAGTCGTTCAGTATATTTAATAAATGAACAGTTGCCTGTATTTTATTTATTTTTAAAGATTGTTTTTTGAGACAGAGAGAGAGAGTGCATGTGGGTGCAAGCAGGGAGAGGGGCAGAGGGGGAAGGAGAGGGAGAGAGAGAATCCCAAGCAGACCCCATGAGTGCAGAGCCCAATTTGATCCCAGGACCCTGAGATCATGACCTGAGCCAAAATCAAGAGTCAGAGGCTTAGCCAACTGAGCCACCCAGGTGCCCCACAATTACTTGTATTTTAGAAGAACTCTGATGTGGGTAGGTTTTTTAAAATTCCTATTTGAGGGCTTAGTAGCTGCATAGCTACTTAAGGCCTTAAAACTAGGAAATGGTAAAGTTAGGATTTAAAACCTTTGTAAAGCCTGTGTTCTTTCTACTATGTACCTTGCCTCTTCTCCACAAAGAATGCTTTCTCTGCCTTTGCCCTTTTTCCTGTTACGGTTCTGGAATAGGAGTAACTTGTCTGACCCAAGGTAGAAGGTAGAGTTTATGAATATCATAAACCTAGGATTAAAATACATTTTTATTATCCAAATTTACCATCCATGTATGTGGATAGCAGTATTTAATATTTCTGGATTTAAAGAAATTTCAAAAGAATTGCTGAAGCAATTCTTATTACATGTATTATATATATTTATAAAAATACATATATTATGTGTAATATAGGAACTATTCTGACTTTTTTTAGTAACAAAATAATCGTAAAAACTTATTTTTATGGACTATCAGGCAATTTACAGATAACATTAAGTATTTAGTTTATTTAAAAAGCAGTATACTCCTTGTCTTCTAGGAGCTTACCTTCTAATTAAATCCAAATTGACATTTTGGGTTTTACAAACCTGCTTTCACAGTTTTGTTGTTTTTATCCTAAAGCAGATTTAGAAAATAATTTCAGTTAATAGTCCTGATTTTGAAATATTGTTTTGTAAAATCTATTCTTTCTAGTATTGTCTCAATTTAGTAGTATCCTATCCTTATTTAAAAAGCAAAGTATAAGGACTAATAGATTAAAAATATCATTAAAGGGAAAAAAAAATATACCTTTTAATAGGGTTACAGTTAACAGAAACATTTATAATTTTTATACTTGTTCTCATCTGGTTTTATTATTTACTGTATCTGACTTTTTTAAAAATTATGTTCAGTTAGCCACTGTGTAGTACCTCATTAGTTTTTGATGTAGTGTTCAATGATTCATTAGTTACGTATAACAACCAGTGCCCATCACAACACGGCCCTCCTTAATACCCATCACCCTGTAACCCCCTCCCCTCTGAAATCCCCAGTCTGTTTCCCAGGGTCTATAGTGTCTTTTGGTTTGTCTCCCTCTCTGATTTCTCCCACTTCAGATTTCCCTCCCTTCTCCTATGGTCCTCTGTGTTATTGCTTACGTTCCACATATGAGTGAAACCATGTGATAATTGTCTTTCTCTGCTTGACTTACTTCACTTAGCATAATCCCCTCTGTATCCAACTTTATTTATTTTTTTTATCTCTTTTGATAAAACAGATCATGTGAACATCTGTGTAATTTGCAGATACATTTATTTTTACTTTCCAAATAAGGTATTTGTCTAGGTTAGCACCTTTGAAATAATTGTTAATTTTCAGCCTTAGCAATTCTAGTGATGTTTGTATTGCTTGGGAGGGGGGAAAAAAGTAAATGTTAGTTTTTTGGGGGGTGGGGTACATAAACCATCTTGAAGATATCATTGGTGGGCTTAGCAGGGAAAGGAACTGTGCACATAGATGGAAAAACACCTGACCTGGTCTGGGAATAATATAGAATGTAAGTCAGTGAAAGAAAGTAGCAGGTGAGTATTTACTGTGGAAATAAAGGGCTTTTGTTTGTAAGGGTGTGATTCATAATTGTATACAAATATGTCTAAACAATGTACTTAAGAGTTCAAGCTTAAAGGTACATGTTTCTTTATATCAAAGTCATATCCACAGGAATAGAAAAATAGTGAAGCCTTGAGGGTATTTTTAGACTCTTGTCATCTTTGATAGGCATAATAGTCTAGGAAAATATTAAAATCTGAAGTTTTTAAGTGGTATAATAATTGACATTTTCACATAATAACCTTCAGTGCAGTCCTTTAACTTTTTCCTGCCTTTATATGAGAAGGGGAATGATTCAGCTGGAATTTCTATAAAAAGAATGGACATTTAGTGAGGGACAAAGGAGATTATGAAGTTGTTTTGTAATCAGTGATAATGCACTGTCTAGCATTCCACAGCACATTAAAGTTATTTTTTTCTTTTAAACAGGAAGTTGCTTTAAAGAATAGACAAGAGTGTTATGCACTGCCTCCTCCCCCCCAGTTCTACTCCAGCCTTATTGAAGAGATAGGAACTCTTGGTTGGGATAAGTATGTCTGTTCCAAAATGTTTCAGAAATTTTTTTTTCTTTTTACACATTTCAGTTTATTTGCAGTTTTAGCAATTTATTTTGTACCTGTTTTTAGTCAAAATGTTTCATTATAATTAGAATTTATTTAATTATAATTGATAACTGATCCTTATTGTGGGTATGAATTAAAGGGATGTCATCATTAACAAAGTGATCTACAAAGTAAAATACTAAATAAAATTTTGAAAAAAAATAACATTTTTATGTATGGAAATGTTACCATATTTTTTACCGAACATAAACATGTTATTTTAGTTTTATTGAGGTATAATTGACAAATAAGATTATATTTTTAACGTGTACAGTGTGATGATTTGATTTACATGTACTTTGTGGAAGGATTCACATAAACTCATTAATATATCCATCACCTCACATACTTGCTTTTTTTTCCTAATGTTTTTTGGGTCATTGTACCTATGACTGTTATGAAATGGAGACTTTTAGGAACTTCTAATTGCCATTTTCACTGACATCACTCAATATATTTACTGGCATTTTCACTGACATCTTGCTATATGTTTTCTGCTTGTCTCATGCATTTTGTGTTTTTTCTCTTTATCTGCTTTCATCTGCCTTTATTTGAATTAATCAAGAATGAAGTTGTTACACATTCTTTTAGTATTCTTTTAGAATTACCTTGGAGATTTCAACATATGTATAGCAAAGTATACATTTTTACTTTTACTGATTTTTCTTACAATGGGAAGATTTAAAACTCAATGTATTTTTTCACGTCTCTTTTGTGTTACTGTTATGCATTTTAATTCTATATTGAAAATTGGCAAACATTGTTTTTGAAATCAATATATATGTATATATATTTATATATGTTTATGTATTCATTGTATATACAATTACATATATATTTGTGTATATTATACATTATATATGTATAATTTGTATGTAATTTGTGTATTTCTCCCAGTGTTCTTTTTTTATTTTTATTTTACTTTTACTTTTTTAAAGATTTTTATTTAGGGGCGCCTGGGTGGCTCAGTCGTTGAGCATCTGCCTTTGGCTCAGGGCGTGATCCCAGAGTCCTGGGATTGAGCCCTGCATCCGGCTCCTCTGCTGGGAGACTGCTGCTTCCTCTCCCACTCCCCCTGCTTGTGTTCCCTCTCTCACTGGCTGTCTCTCTCTCTGTCAAATAAATAAATAAAATCTTTAAAAAAAATTTAAAAAAGTAAAGATTTTTATTTATTTATTTGAGAGGGAGAGAGACAAATCACAAGCAGGGGGAGTGTCAGAGGGAGAGGGAGAGGGAGAAACAAACTCCCTGCTGAGCGGGGAGTTTGACATGAAGTGGGGCTCATTTCCAGGACCTGGAGATCATGATCTGAGCTGAAGGCAGATGCTTAACCATCTGAGCCTCCCAGGCACCTCATATTTTTTTTAAATTTTATTTATTTTAAAGATTATTTGAGAGAGAGAGAGGGAGTCCATACATGGGGTAGGGGCAGAGGGAGAGGGAGAAGCAGACTCCCCACTGAGAGGGGAAGAAAGGAAGGAAGGGAGGGAGGGAGGCGGAGGGAGGGAGGCAGACAGAAAGAGACAATTTGGAGGGGGAAAAAAAAAAAAAAGGTACTAGGAATGCCAAGATCCAGGTTTCCCAGTGTTCTTCATTTCTACCTGCGTGCGTTTCTTTCTGTCTGGAATCTTTTTTTTCTTCCTCACTAAAGAATTTCTTTTAGTATTTTTTTTGTTTTTGGAGATATAATTGACATATAATAGTTTCAGGTGCACAGCATAGTGATTCAATATATTCAATATTGTGAAATCATAACAATACGCCTAGCTAACCTCCATCATCACACATACTTACACATTGTTTTTCTTGTGATGAGAGGTTTCAAGATTTATGCTTTCAGCAACTTCCAAATACATATTACAGTATCATTAATTACAGTCACCATGCTGTACATTACATAAGTGGAAGTTTGTACCTTTTTTCCACCTTCACTCATTTCACCTCTGCCTCTGGCAACCATCAGTATGTTCTCTATATCTATGAGTTAAATTTTTTTTTTTCTTAGATTCAAGATATAAGTGAGATCATATTGTGTTTGTATTTCTCTGACTTGTTTTACTTAGTGTAATGCTCTCAAGGTCCATCCACATTGTTGTAATAGTAGGATGTCCTTTTTTATGGCTGAATAGTATCTCATTGTATATTTGGTATATACCAAATTTTCTTTCTCCATTCATCTGTTAGTGGATGCTTAGGTTGTTTCCATGTCTCAGCTATGGTAAATATTGCTGTAGTGAACTTGGGGTTGCAGATACCTCTTCAACATTGTGATTTTGTTTTCTTTGGATATAAACCCCAAAGTGGAATTGCTGGATCATATGGCAGTTCCATTTTTAATTTTAGAGTGTGTACAGATTTATAATTGCTGTATCTTCCTGTGGATTTGTCCTTTTAACATTAAGTGTTTCTTTTCATCTCTGGTATTACTTGCCCTAATGTCTACTTTGTTAGGTATTATTATAACTACACTAGATTTCAGTGTTTTTTAAAAATTCTCTACCTTTTTCCATATTTTCTTTTGTAATTGTTTAAAAATATTTTTCTACTTACTCCCATAATCTAGATCCACTGGAGTCTGTTTTTAACTTTTTTTGTTGTGGTTTTCAGTCATACAGGTAGTCCTGGATCTTGGCATTCCTAGTNTTAGTATTTCTGTATTTTGGATAAAGACTTAGTAGTGCAATTGCCCGATCATAGGGAAGCTCTATTTTTAACTTTCTGAGGAACCTCCATACTGTTTTCCTGAGTGGCTGCACCAGTTTGCATTCCCGCCAATAGTCCATGAGGGTTCCCCTTTCTCCACATCCTCGCCAACACCTGTTGTTTCCTGTGTTGTTGATTTTAGCCTTTCTGATGTGTGTGAGATGGTATCTCGTTGTAGTTTTGATTTGTATTTCTCTGACGATGAGTGATGTCGAGCATCTTTTCATGTGGGCCTACTACTTTTTAATAATAAAAAGTAGAAGGTTTTTCTTTTCTTTCTTTTTAAAGATTTTATTTATTTGACAGAGACATAGAGAGGGAACAGAAGCAGGGGGAGTGGGAGAGGGAGAAGCAGGCTTTCTGTTGAGCAGGGAGCCCGAGGGGCTCGATCCCAGGACCCTGGGATCATGATCTGAGCTGAAGGCTCAGTTGCTTAACAACTGAGCCACCCAGGGGCCCCAAGGGTTTTTCTTTCTTTTCACAATTGAACCAGTAGAAAATTGAATATAACAACAAGAAAATGTAAAACCCGAGCTCTCCTGGTCTGTGCTCAACAAGATGACTAGCACTGCTCTTTCTTTAAAACAAAACCAAACAAAAAACCCTGAAAAACTGGCAAAAGGGGAGGAATGAGGAAACTGACTTAACTTCCAGATATTTTAGTTAATACACCTTTTCTCACTGTCTCTTGCTGGCTATTCTTCAGTATTTGCCCTTGTTCATTAAAGCCGCAGTGCTGTGCCTCATGATCTTTCGTTGAGTGTTAGAAATTGTGTATACAAAAGTTTAGAGGTTCTGGATGATGATAATTTTCTTTTACAAAAGGTTTACTTTTTCCTTTGCTAAGAAATAGAGTAGGGGCAAGTTGCTATAATCCTGTTAAAGACTGAACTGGTTCAGGTTGAGCTATAGTTTTTATAAGACTCAATGTACTTCTTACTGCTCCCCTCCCTTTCCTAAGTTGTAACCCTTTAGAACTTTGAAGCAAGAGCTGGGTATGTTTATTGTTATTTCTCCCTTGGTAGATCCTAAACTCTTACCTGTGTCTCTTCACAAGGCCAGTTGACCCTCCCAGTTGGAGTCTGGGGTCCATTTTTGACAATGCTTCATCTGCCTCTGGTTTGCTTTACTTTTGGGGTAGCCCTCCAAGGGTTCCCACTGAGAGCTTGGGGATATTCACTGGGGCTTTTCCCAGTGTGGGTTCTAAATTTCAATTAATTTCTCCTCAGTATTATGAGATATCTAAATATTACCCCCTTGGTTTTTTTTTTTTTTTTTT
>NC_048221.1:82483568-82485599 GCF_002007445.2 Ailuropoda melanoleuca | reverse complement strand
CCTTCCTTCCCCTCTTCTCTCCTCCTTCATTTCCTTCCTTTCCCTCCCCTCCCCCCTCCTTCCCTTTCTTCTTCCCTCCCTTCCCCTAGCCTCTCCCCACCTCTGGCAGCTACTGACCTTTTTACTATCTCCACAGTTTTGGATTTTCCAGAACGTCATATAGTTAGAATCATACATTATATAGCCTTTTCAGATTGGCTACTTTTATTTAGTAATATGTGTTTAAATTTCTTCTTAGTCTTTTCATGGCTTTTTAGCTCATTTGTTTTTAGTACTGAATATGGTTCCATTGTCTGAATGTACCAGTTTATTCATTCACTTACTAAAGGACATCTTGGTTAGCTTCTGAGTTTTGGCAATTATGAATAAAGCTGCTATAAACATCTGTGTGCAGGTTTGTGTGTGTGTGTGTTTTGTTTTTTGTGGTTTTTTTTTTTAATCCACATTGGTAAATATCAGGGCCTACTACTTTTTTTTTTAAGTTTTTATTTTTAACTGCAGTTAGTTAAGGGGCGCCTGGGTGGTGCAGTCCATTAAGGGTCTGATTCCTGGTTTCAGCTCAGGTTGTGATCTCTGGGTCAAGATTGAGCCCCTCATAGAGGTCCATGCTCAGCACAGAGTCTGCTTAAGACTGTCTCTCCCTCTTTCCTGCCCCAGCCCTACCCCCACACACATGTGTACGCTCTCTCTCTCTCTCTTTTTCAAATCTTTAAAAAAAGTTAATTCCAGTTAGTTAGCATACAGTGGCATCTTGGTTTAGGTATACAGTACAGTGATTCAGCACTTCCATACAGCACTGTGGTCATCACAGCAAGTGCAGTCCTTATACCATCACCTATTTAACCCATCCCCCTATCCCCTCCCCTCCAGTAACCTTCAGTTCTCTATAGTTAAGAGTTTGTTTCTTGGTTTGTCCCTCTTTTTTTTCCCTTTGCTTGTTTGTTTTGTTTCTTAAATTCCACATATGAGTGAAATCGTATGGTATTTGTCTTTCTCTGACTCTTTTTTCACTTAGCGTAATACTTTCTAGTTCCATCCATGTCATTGCAAGTGGCAAGATTTCATTCTTTTTTACGGCTGAATAATATTGCTTGTATATATATACACCACATTTTCCTCATACCTTCATCAGTCGATGGACACTTGGGCTGTTTCCAGAATTTGGCTCTTGTCGATAATGCTGCTATAAACATTGGAGTGTGTATATCCGTTTGAATTAGTATTTCTGTATTTTGGATAAAGACTTAGTAGTGCAATTGCCCGATCATAGGGAAGCTCTATTTTTAACTTTTTGAGGAACCTCCATACTGTTTTCCTGAGTGGCTGCACCAGTTTGCATTCCCGCCAATAGTCCATGAGGGTTCCCCTTTCTCCACATCCTCGCCAACACCTGTTGTTTCCTGTGTTGTTGATTTTAGCCTTTCTGATGTGTGTGAGATGGTATCTCATTGTAGTTTTGATTTGTATTTCTCTGACGATGAGTGATGTCGAGCATCTTTTCATGTGGGCCTACTACTTTTTAATAATAAAAAGTAGAAGGATTTTCTTTTCTTTCTTTTTAAAGATTTTATTTATTTGACAGAGACATAGAGAGGGAACAGAAGCAGGGGGAGTGGGAGAGGGAGAAGCAGGCTTTCTGTTGAGCAGGGAGCCCGAGGGGCTCGATCCCAGGACCCTGGGATCATGATCTGAGCTGAAGGCTCAGTTGCTTAACAACTGAGCCACCCAGGGGCCCCAAGGGTTTTTCTTTCTTTTCACAATTGAACCAGTAGAAAATTGAATATAACAACAAGAAAATGTAAAACCCGAGCTCTCCTGGTCTGTGCTTAACAAGATGACTAGCACTGCTCTTTCTTTAAAACAAAACCAAACAAAAAACCCTGAAAAACTGGCAAAAGGGGAGGAATGAGGAAACTGACTTAATTTCCAGATATTTTAGTTAATACACCTTTTCTCACTGTCTCTTGCTGGCTATTCTTCAGTATTTGCCCTTGTTCATTAAAGCCGCAGTGCTGTGCCTCATGATCTTTC
>NC_048221.1:82454188-82483087 GCF_002007445.2 Ailuropoda melanoleuca | reverse complement strand
CTGATGTGGGGCTTGATCCCAGAATGCTGGGATCATGCCCTTAGCCGAAGGCAGACGCTTAAGGACTGTGCCACCCAGGCGACCCTACCCCCTTGGTTTTTATTGGTTTTCTGCTTAGTGTTTTTTTTTTTTTTTTTTTTAAATCCTTGTCACTTGCAGTTCGAGGATTTATCAAAGGTTTTGATGGAACATTGCCCAAATATTAGGACAAGGTCCCTGGCCCTACCTTTCCACTAGATTCTGGCCCTTTAAAAGCCTGTTAGTTTTATTTCTCTAACCTCAAGGGATTTCTAAAAAATGCTGCTGTGTGGTTTTTGTTTGTTTGTTTGTTTTGGTTTGCTACTTAATAGCTTTCTGTCTGTGCCCTTTGCCCAAATCCTCCTTCTCGCCCTGTGCCCAGAATTGGCTAATAGCTGAGGGAAAAATGGCTGCAGTATTGGCTTACCTCTCCTCTCTTCCCCTTTTTCAGGACCTTGGTTTTTTAGGTCTTGGTTGCCTTAGAAATTCTAAATGCCTTCAAACTATTTTTTTTTTTCTTCCACTTGTATCAGGCTACTCTAGTAGTTCTCAGCGGAAGTGTAGGTCTGTGGGAAGCTACTCCATTTTAGAAATGGTTGTTACATATAACTTTAAATGTACTACATATAACTTTAAATGTAATACCTTTTAAAAATTAAAAAGACTGGTTAATGTTATTCGTGTGATTAGGCATTATTTGGTAAGGTTCCATTCCTGAATAGGATTTGGGAAAGCTGGAACTTTTAAATAACATTTAGCATAACAAGGAGAGGGGAGACAGAAGACAAGTAATGAATTGAGATGAACTAATAACAATTTAGCTGGAAGTATGGTTTGTCTTGAGGCACTGACCTCATGGACCTGGTCATTCTTTGGATTTAAAGTGATAGAGAAAACTGTTGACTTATTTTCAGATGCTTGAAGGTTAAGATCTTAATGTTTAGAGGATAGTTAGGAATGTAGGAAGGACTTGGGAAGGGAAAGCCTTTTCTAACTAGTTGTGACATGTTTGGAAGAACTCTGTTACGAAGTAGTTGAAGCATTTGAACTCATGCAAATATGAGATTTGTGAATCATTCATTTTTCCCCCACCTAACTATTGAATGCCTATAATGTAAGGCAGTGGATATCCATAGGCAAGATTTAAGATTACAAGGAACTTCTATCTAGTGGGAGAGTCAGAATTTAAGTAGATGATCACAGTAGTACTTAATTCTAACTGTGATAAGTACTACAGAATACAGCTATAGGATTTCTTGAGAGCCATTAGCAACAAAGGTATAAGAGAAATAGTGCAAATATTAAAATATTTTATGGAATAAGTGTTTTTTTTTGGGAGAAGTAGAAAGTACTGAGTTTTGCTTTGCATTATACATATTGTTCTGATGTGGGAGAAAAAGGAACAGATGTCTAGCTTGGGTAATAGATGAAGCCTAAGGGAAGGTTATGAATGCCTCTATCATAGCACTGATCACAATAGGAATGCTTGCCCCTTCCTTAGACTAAGATTATATACCAGAACTTCCATTTATGAAGTTCCTGTTGTATGCACTGACTGCTATAGCCACTTTATATAATTCCTAGTTAATTAGAATAAATTTCAAGATATGTATTTTTATGTTCAATTTTATATATAAAATGTGTATGTAGCCAAGACTGGCTGCATAACAGTCCTTAGGCGTTCTGTGTGAATGATGCTGCCTGGAATTGTGCTATGGAGTAGCTCTGATATGGAGCCTCTAATAAAATTCCCTCAAATACTTGGAAATAGTTTTTATTAGTTTCACCCTCAGTGTGTGACTATCTCATCATGGATAAAATTGGCCACATGCAAAATTAACCCATCCTGAGAGAGAGTTATGAAATCTGTTGCTTAGATTTTTGAAAGATCAAAGTTTAATTATAGTGACTAGTATGCATGATTGAAGTAGAATATAGCTGCTGTTACTGAATCATTTGTTTCATAGTCTTTACAAATGAGGAATGTGTTAGCAAAAGGCAAGTTGTTTGTGTGGATTGTCAAAGAAGCCAGAGAATAAGATTTTGTCAGTATTTATTCAGTGCTTTCTAGAGTAGGAAAAATCTATTGATTTTATTTTTGTGATTTAATTCTTAAGTCAGGTCTGGTATTGTTGGCATTGGGTTTCAGATTGCCAGGGTTAACACTGAGACTTGGATTGTGCTATCCACATACTAGAACTGCTACCTTTTGAGGCCCTGCCTGAACAGGTGGCCAGCTTCTTAATTTAAAATATCTCTTAAAATGACACAGACAATAATTTGCATGACAAATTGATTTGAATGGATTGTCAGAATCTAAATGATTTGTAGACCATGTCAGTATGTCTATATTTTCCTTATACTCTACATAATATTCTTGTAGATTTATTAGTGTAATGGTAAAATCTGATAATGAAAGAAAAATCTTTTTTTAAGGTAGTGAAGACCTTGCTGTGTTTTAAATTACATAACTGGCATATCTAATCAATTCTATAAGATGAAGCATTATAAAAAATTAGGAAAAAAATACAAATATTTAGAATATGATTGAAATCTTTTTTCCCTTATTCACCTACATTTTTTTTCCATAGAAATGACATTGAGAATTAATAACTGACCTTAAGTTTGATTGCTGTTGTAATTTCTGTACTTTTTTCAACTTGTATAAAAACACTAAAAACAGCTAGTTGTCTGGAAGGTAAAGAGATGATGGTAGATGGCAGTGATTTTGGGTGTTAACACCGTTCACAAAGGTAAGTGATGCAAAAAGCTGTCTTGATTGGTTTCTGTTCACTTCCGCTTGTGTTGTTTTGCAGAATGGCTCATTAAAAGGATAAGAATTAGAGTCGTGGGGTTTAATAGGATTTTCTGTTAAGAAACATTAAGATGTTAAGGACATTAAGAATGTCCTGGGGTTGAAAGCACTGAATACTTCTCCTTAGAAGTAGGTTGATCTCCATCCCACTTTACCTAGGATAATCCTAATTTATGCCTTTTATCCTGGCCTCTTTAAGTTTCAGAAGTGTCTCAATCTGGAGGAAATGCGTAGTCATTTTAGTTATAAGATACCTTATGTTTATTTTAGTAATCACATGGCCCTAGGTAATTCAGAGATTAAATAGTTCTAACAGGGGAGGTGTGATATGATGGTTTTATTTTTTTTTTAGACCACATATTTATTAATTAGAGTGAGTAGAATTCAACTGTTTAGCCTTTTAAAAATCATCTAGGGAAAAAGCTGAGTTTTATTAAATTTGTTGTGCTGTTGAAAGATTGTAAATATATATTAAGTTGGATTTTTAATTAAGTACCTTATTTTGGTAATGGACTTATTAATCCATTGATGGTGATATTTTCTGTAATTCTTAATGCATTTCAAAGAACTGTATACCATATTGGGAGAAATGGAGATACTTGTTAAGAGGAAATTAATTCCAGTAAGTAGAACAAGAGTTTTAATTCGGTTTATCAGCTGTGTGATCTTGGGCAAGTAATGTAACCTCTCTGAGCCACATTTTCTTTATTTTTCAAATGAAACTAATAATACTTAATAAGGGTTAAAAAGAAACATGTGTTATTTGATTCAGATAATGCCTTGTGTAAAGTAAGTATAAAGTTGAGCCACTAGTTCACCTAAAAATGTCAGACTATATATGAGTTTTACAGCTCTTAATTAGTGTTATGATTTAATTATAACCAATAATGATAATTTTCATTGCATAATGCATAAGAACATAGATGTTAATAAGTATGATTTTCATCCTAAATTACCTTTATCGTAGAGTGCTTTTTCCTCATATATATTCAAATCACTGAATAAGTGCAAATTATCTAATAGTGAAAAAATTATGTTTTTCTAAATTGGTAATATGTTTATAGTATGTAATTTAAACAGTTTGCATTTAGTTGATATGAATCAATAAATATGAACCAGTCTGATAGCATCTTTTCCATGGTCCTGTAAATGCGTAGAGCATTGATACAATGCATAGAAGTTTAAAACTTTCATATTCCTTGTAAAAAAAGTTTGGGAAGTGAAAATTTACATGAAAAGAAACAGTGCGACAGTTTTGAGAAAGGTGAAGTCCTTTTGAAGATTTATTTTTTGAGAGAGAGAGAGAGTGTGCGCGTGTGCTTGTGCATGCATGCCCAAGTGGGGGGTGGACAGAGAGAGAGGGCAGAGAGAATCTCAAGCAGACTCTGAGCCCTTTGTGGGGCTTGATCTAACGACCCATGAGATAATGACCTGAGCTGAAACCAAGAGTTGGACGCACAACCAGCTGAGCCACCTGGGCGCCCCTAGAAAGATGAAGTCCTTTTGGGCTGCAGATGATTTAGGAAGGTTCCTCCTAAAGGAGGTGCGTATTGGGATAAGCTTGGAAGGAATGTAGAGAGCGGTAAGTTTGTAGTGATGGAAATGCTTAATTCATCTTTGGACTTTGAAGTAGATCAGTTGCTCACATAAGAGGATTAATATCGGGCCAGACTGAAAGGTCTTGACTAAGGATTGTGTTTATGAAGTGATGGGGCCTCTGACTATTTTGAGCAAGGGGTTGATATGATTTAAAAAGTATTTAGGAAGATTGGGGCGCCTGGATGGTGCAGCTGGTTAAGCACCTGACTCTTGGTTTTGGCTCAGGTTGTGATCTCAGGGTCTTGAGATCAAGCCCTGCATGGGCTCCTCGCTCAGCACGGAGTCTGGGACTCTGGGACTCTCCCTCTCCCTCTGCCCCTCTCACTCACTCTCTCTCTCTCTCTCCCCCAAATAAATGAAAAAATATTTAAAAAAATAAAAAGTACTTAGGAAGATTAGTTTAGTCATGAAAGGCAAAATAGATTGATGTACAGAAGATACAAGAAGTAAAGACATCAATTAGGGAGATTGTTTTTTGAAGTAGTTAATGCTTAAACCTGAGGGTGGTGGTGAAGATGGAATTGATGCTTTATTAAAACATGAAGGTCTTAGGCTGCCTTTTGATGTTATTGCTGCATAAATGCATCTAGGTGTTTAAAGAAAAACTATGTAACTTAAGCTGTTGGTATTTCAAGTACTGTATTTCAAGAGAAACAAAGCAAATTTGTTTTGTCTGTCTGTACTGATACCATTCAGCTTTTAACAAGAACAGCAGAAACCTCCATGAAGCTTAAGTATTAGTATCCTTTTTCAGATGTTTTAAAAAATTTAACTCAAGTGTAGTGCCATTTTATTGTAAGCAGTAACTTATAAAGAAATGCAGCAAGTGATAAATACAAAGTCAAGTGCCAAAAATATATATTCTTTAGACTTTGTATTTGTGTTTTTATATTTTCTTAGTTCTAGAATACGCCTATCTAAGTAATAACACCAAAACTTCTAAATATAAATTTTAAATGTTATTACATAACTTGTAAAAAATTTGAGCTTTTCAATGATTTTCCTCAATTTATTATTTATATGAACTTTTATTTAAATGAGCGAAACTATTTATTCCATATTGTCTAAATTGAGATACCCATCTTTGGAATAAAGCAGAACATTTGAAATAGATTTTTTTTTCAGAAAAATTGATTTTGATATTACTTGTAAGATTATATCACTCTTTTCATCTCCTTTAATAATCTCTTCCATAGACCAAACACTAAGATATTCTTTCCTGTTGTGGATAGAAATACATTGTGTTAGTAAGGGTACAAGCTAAGCTGCCATTAACAAAGAGAACCCTAAATTCTCAATGTTCCAAACAAGATAGAATTTTATTCATCTCTTATTTAACAGTTGAGAGGTAGGCAGATGGTCAAGAGTGAGTTGGTAGCTCTGTTCCACAAGGTCATCTAAGAACCCAAGTTTCTTTTGTTTCTCAACCATCCACCCCGGCTGTGTTGTTAAGTACATAGTTATTAGCCATATGTGGCTATTGACATTTATATTTATATTTAAATTACATTAAAAATTCAGTGTCCATACCAGCTATATTTTAAGTTCTTCATAGCCACACATGACTGTTGGTACTATTTTGGACAGTGCATGTAGAGACCACTTCCAGAAAGTTCTGTTGGTCAGAGCTGCTCTAAGAGTGTTGTGCTTGTCTTGTCTGCATGGTCTTTGTTGGGTCATAGTAGCCTAAGTTCTAGTCTGTAGGTAGGGAAAATGAGGGGATACAGGGAGAAGGCACAGTTTTGTTATAAATGATTCAGGAGATGCACATATCCCTACTGCTTACAGTTCATTGACCAAGATTTAGTGATATGCTGACACCAAAGGGCAGCTGGAAGCGTTGTTAGCTGAGTGGAATGTACCCTACTAAAATTTGGTTTAGTTAGGGGTGCTGTGGAGGCAGGGATCCTATTACCAAAAGGAAGGAGATGAGAATAGATAGCAGAGGACATTTTGCAATCTAGGTCAGATGTACCAAAGTGTTAATAATTATAATAAGGTTTCTTCCTTCTAGGGAGTTAGCATGGGTAAAATGTTTAATTTTAAATGATTATGCTGAGATTAAACTATAGTTATAAATTTTTTGCTACTTTATTTGAATTGCTTCTTAAAGTTCAACAAAATTAACATCATTTTGACTGCAAGGTCATATTTTGAGCATAATACTGTTTATCTCTAAGGTATTATCTCTGTCTTAAACTTTGTGGGAAGATGATTTTTTTGTGTGATTGTGTAGAGATTAGAACTTTTGTTTATTTCGATCTTATTTTATAGAAGTTCAATACTGATTTCTAATATTTTGATGCTGAGCAGCAGTGTGAAGTATGAAAAGTACTAGGTGGTGATTTAGTTATTCCTTCTCTCTCTCTCCATCCCTTCTTGCTTTCTGTGTGCATATTTATCATGACTGTAAACTACTTAGGGCTTATAATGAAGAGTAGCGTCTTTTTTCACACCATTTTGTATCCCTGCTTTGACTTTTAGACAGACACTCTGAAATGTTCATGTTTACAACTTCTGTATTTCTGAATAATATGCCTTTTCAATGTAACTTGATGATCAGTTCCGTACTGATTATAATAAAAACGGATTCAGCTCATATACCACCTTTTCTCTCCCTTCTTCACTATTATTCTTCTATTCTCTTTAAAATTTCTTAAACTTCCTTCATGTCCCTTCAATTAAAGATGTTATCTCTTACGCTCAAATTAGCAATTACAAATTTTAGTGTTCCTAATCTTCCTTCCTCGTATCTTTTCCCTTCTATCTTTCAATTTTTGTCATCTTTTTAAAATTGCTATGTTCAAATATATTTACATTAGTTTCTGTAGCTATAATTAAGTCTTTTAGCTTTTGTCTATTGCTGGATTCTAAAAATTGTAATTAGTAAGCAGTTAAATTTTTAATGACTACATAAATACTTTTCACTGAAAAACTAATGGTAGAGCAATTACAGTTTTCGTCATAGCTTTATTGTTTATAACTTAGTTTAAAATTCCTTCATCTCTTTTGGTTTCTTGTATTTTTTAAAATATTTTCTTAATTTTGTCTTATATATAAGTCATATCCTGTAGTCTACATATTCTACAGACTTTTTTCTTTTTTTCCACTGTCTTCCTCCTGGAGACTTCTTTCTTCCTCTTGTATTCTGTTTTGTCAGCCAGTGCTTTTCTAACCGCTTTTCATTTTTATAATATCTTTTGGAAATTTCTTTTGTTGGCATTTATTCTTGTTCTTTTTTGTTAACTATGGGTTTATTTATGACTTTTAAAAATTGCTTTGTTTTTGTTTTGGTGATCGGAGGATATAAATGCATGGGCTCATCTCAACGTCTTGAATCTGAACTGTTGATGTTTTCGGAGTTGGATGCCCGTATACCTGAACCGTAGACTCCTATCGATGACACATGTGATAAAGTCTCATGTTCTAAATTTTGGCGGGAGTGGGGGGAGAGGGATTTGAGATGTTTACAGATAGAGCTATAAGAAAATAATGGTTATATATATAAAGTCATTGGTAATGTAAATATTTTTCTCTAGAATAATTTTACTTTTATTTGTTTTTGAAGACTCTAGACTTTTCATGGTTTCTGATACAAATTTCTTCTGTTGATATTGTTTTGTTTTACTTTTGATTCTACTATTGAAGATATATATCTTCTTCAGATTTAGATCTGTTTTTCATTACAAGCAGTGTTCCACAGCTATTGCCCAGCATTTCTTGAAATTGACCTATTTTACCATTATATCTGGCCAGTGACTAAATGGCATATAGTGATGTTAAAAGAAATGTTTCCTAGGTTAGGAGGCTAATGTTAGTTCTGAACTCTAATGGGTCTCACCATCAGTCTGGGTGATAAGTTGTGCAATACTCTTAGGCTACTTTTTATCTTTACAAGAGAATAGTATTGTAAAAATGTCAAAAAATATCCATGTGCCCAGTTCGCTAGTAAATATACTGCTAAATTTGAACCTTTTTGGCAGTAGCTTATGCTACTCAAGGGACCACATTTTTACAGAATGATATATTTCAAAGGGTATTGGTTTCCGTTGTAGAAAATTCACGCATTTAGAGCAACTTAAAGCCAAAAACAATTGTGCTGTGCTATAGGTTTAAAATATTAGTCATTTTGAATACACGTCCAGGTTAAATGTCAGAAGTTATATAGTGCATGGAAAGAAAATTTATTGTTAGCAGATTAGACTGTACCTGTGCTTATATAACATTTTCCTTAGAGGATCAGTTGAGTATATGAACTAATACCAGCCAGATTTTTGTACACTAACGTTATTGATAATAAAGGAGAAGTTCATTGAAGAGAAAAACAAATAAAGGAAGCACAGAAATCTCATACTGTATGAAACTACAGAAATGGATCAAAGAGTTTGACAGGATGTTTAATGTGTACATAAGTAGAGGCTGACAGCAACATGCTGTGTGTGCCAAAGGTTCCAGTGATGGAAAACCGAAACATAGTGCTCACTGACCACAGCATGAGCCTTGACACACATTGTAAATAATCCGGAGATCTATGACTGCATTAAGCACCAGGCTGGGGTATTAACGGCAGTAAATCTATAGCTGCATAAAGGGCTGGCATGCAGAAATTCCTGATTAATTTTTGTAATGGATTCATAGGAATACAGCAAATATTTTCATTCTGAATGCTACCATCCTGCAACTTCCCCTCCCCCCACCTTTGCTGTCCCTAGTATGATAATTTTTTATTTCCTTCTATTCACCAGACTTGTATATGTGGATACTTGTCTCAGTACCATCAAGTTAAAAGCTGAAGATGCTTCTGGTAGAAAGCATCTAATTACTCTCAAGTTGAAGGCAAAGGTATGTGCTTCATTAAACTGTTATTGTGGTCAGGAAATACTTTGTGAAATGAACTCTGAATGTTTTCAATGTAGGAAGTGCTAGTGGCTTCTAAAAAGATATCTGGCACTTTAAAAAATTTATTTTGGAAAGCTCAAAAACTTTACCCACTAGGTTTCCGAAAGCCTAGACATAATTTTGTGTCGCTCTTTTACTGCAGATTTGCTCAAAATATAGACTTCATAATAAGTATTACAAATAAGATTTGGCAGTCTCAAAGTACCTTGACGTCATTTTTGTAACCTTGTACAAAGAAAAAATTTGAAAGTTTCCGCTCTCCTAAGTAAAGTTTCACTTGAGTAACTCTTGTCTTCAGCTCTTGCTATGAATTACATTTGTAGTTCTTGTTTCTGAGCACCAGCCCACTCTTCCAAACACATCCATACATATACCTTTTTATTCCTTGTTTTGGCTGAAATTTTACTTCTGTATTTGAGGAATTTGCAAAGGTTAGACTTTATAGACTCTTCACAGGCTTATGACCTATAATTACTAATTTTATTGGCACAAAACGTAGCTGTTTTGTTTTTACGTTTTAGTTCTAGATTGTGAATTTTGAGAAGTAGAGGAAGCAAGTTCAGCACGTTAATCATCTGTTTAGTAGTCACTAGGGACACATCAGAATTTGAGAAAACCAGGACATTTAACTTTTTTTTATTGTTCCTGGGAGTCATCAATCAACTCTGTTTCAGACGATTGTAGTGATGAAAAGTTCAATTGTGTTTGTCCGCTTTAAAAATGTGCCTGGCATTTAAGCTTTCCATAAGAGAAAATGAATTTATAAACCCGAACTGGGTGACACAGAAAAGTTGATATCCTAGTGCCTCTTTATCAGACAAGTTGAGAAATGACTCATTCTCTTCTCTTCTTACACACACAATATTCAGGTATAATTTCATGAATGAATCATGTGTGATAAGTGTTGAAAATATTAGTGGGATAGAAATCTTATTTGTAAAAGAAGTTACATGGATATTTTTGTCAACATGAAAAAAATTTTATTTTTTAATTTTTAAAGGTGTGCTTTTTTGTGCTTTTTTTTTTAAAGATCAGGGAGAAATCTTTTATTTCCTTTATAAAGATCACAAGGGTGTTCTGTCAGTTACTTCAAAGTTTTAATTGTTTGTACTTTGTACATTGATAAAAATTTCTTTGCTGTTGTGAAAACCAAAATGAAAAATTTTAAATGCATCTTGTCCTGACTCTGGGTGGTGGTGGTGGTTTTTTTAATAGTCTTATTTTTATAAGCTTTACTTTTACTAAGGAGATTCTCTGTCTAGAACTCATACAGAAGAGTTTATGAATTTCGGTTAATGACATTAGTAGTAGTATCAAGAGGAGGGATGTAGCCCCTTGTATGGCCCATCCTCTTTGCGTTTTCTTATACCTTTTCAGGGTAGATAAGGTGACACTTAATATTTGTGTGAAGAATGTTTTCAAGTTTTTGCAGCATCAATAGCTGTGAAGCACTATTATGGATTCCGTGGCAAAAGAGAAGAGGAAGCTTTATTTAAATTCGGAAGGAATTAAGAAAAAAAAACTATAAAAAAAAGCAGAAACAATGAATCTTATGTTGGTATGATTTATTAGAGTCTTTACTTGTCCATTTAGTTCAGTTTTCATAGACCAAAGTTGTATTTTAGTTGTGGTAATTTCTTTCTTTAGGAATATTTGTGTCTGGGATTGTTAGTTAAAAACAGTGATAGCTAAAGCTATATGTTAAGAGTATATAGTGCAAAATCACAATTCAAACTAAATTTTAAAGATCAAGCTGATTTTTTTTTAAACCTTAATGCAGACTTATTTTTATAAAAATACAAACCTTATTTCTTTTACTTGATATTTTTTGGTATATAGTAAAGGAACACATTTATTTCATTTTATTTCCTTGAATACCTGTTCTTCCAATTCTGCCATTCTCCCTCACTGTCTCCAACCCTCAAAGAAAACAATACCAATTTTAATTAAACAATCTTTATTAAAAGTGAATATATAAGTCAAAAAGAAATATATCTGATAAGGGAAATAGTTGAATTTTGTCATTTTTATAAGATGTATTTCTATGCAATATTTACAGTACATGCCGAACTTCGGGATGGAACTTTTATCTTTTCTTTACAAAAAAAGAAGTAGACCAGGGCTTCTTCAGTTTTGGCTAAGATCAGAACTACTTGGAAAATGCAGATGTGTTTCAGAGGCTGGGCATTCTGTGTCTGCTGGCCATTTTTGTAATTTGCTACAGTTTGTATGTGTTTACTTCGGGGAAGCCATACTGCTTAGATGGTCCAATCACAGAAGATACTGGGTTAAAGTTTTCTCTAGAACAATATGCTGTAGAATCTAAAAATACCATATAGGACAAAAATATTTACTTAATATTATATGATAATTGTATTCTTTTATAGTTATTGATTTGATGGGTTCTTTCAGGTGAGAGTTGAAAAACTACATGTTAATTAAAAATAAGGTTTACTTATTTTTCAATTAATATTCCTTTATGCGGAGCTTTCATTGTTGTCACTTAGACTGCTAAAGTAAAACTTGGCAATTAATCTCTGGTTTTTATATACCTATACAACTTACTATTGAAAACTACCTGAATTTTCATAGTTATTTGCAATATTGCATTTAGTTATCTATGTTGTAGTTTTACAATCCAAATGATTCTGAAAGATCTAGATGCTACTTCATAATTCGTGTTAAATCATCTAGAAGTATGTGAGTTTGTTTTTTAGGTTCTATACAGTTATGTAAAGTTTATTGTATAAACAAGATTGATCTTGAATGTGAATATAATCAACATATATATTTGCATTTAACTCAATAGATATACAGTAAAGCCACCTATATGGATCGGTCTGATTTATAGTATACATACTTGTATATCTGTATAATTACACATAAAAATATTTTTGAAGATGTCTTCATCTCAGAAATTATGTGACTCATATATGGGATCATATGAAATTTATGATAATCTGCTTTTTTGTTTAACTATTTGTAGGTCTCTTTATCAGTATATATGTACTATTCACTATATTGAGTCCTATTTGAATGTAGGAGATCATATTTTTTTTTAGAATTATGTGCTGTATGTGCTAAATGACTTCCACAGTCTCAGGTATTTGACTTTGTTCATCTACTCTAAATACAGTAAACATCTTATTCATACTCTTACCTAGATTGATGATTTAAGTTGATTTTGTTCATTGTTAACATGAGTAGGAGATTAAAAAAAAAATAACCTCAAAGTGAAGTAAACATTCCATTTTTGACCATGGAGGTTTCAAGTGTGCATTATAATTTTTACAGAATCTTCACATGTTTGAGGGAAAAAGAGACTTGATAACACTTTTAATTGAGTTCCATCAGTTTTACATATCAAACAACCTGTGAAGTTAAATGACTTGTCCAAGATCACACAAGTTAGCAGAACTGGAAACCAGAGAAAGTTAAGGTCTCTCTCTGCACTTATTTTGAGATAATCACATGACTTGTAAAGTAACATACAGATCGTTTTTGGAGTGATTATAGCAGTTATACTCTGAAGTACATCATCTGATATTTTGAATTACGATAGAGCTCCCTAAATCTCAGCTTGACCTTTTTCTTTATTCTTTTTTTCCAAATTAGAGCATTATTATTTTTTTATATGATTTCCTGTATATTTGCCTTAGTGTTACCAGTTCTGCGTAGCCAGATAACCATCAGTCAGAGTATAGGTTGATAAGTTTCTTTTTAGCGAGCCACTTACTATAACTAAATGTTAATTCTTTTCAAAACATTGACTTCAGATGGGCTGATGTTTGCTAAACATTATAGTGATAATTTTTGGAACCCATTTGCTTATTCAGCGAAGTAGTAAAAAATAAGATGCTGAAGAAAGTAAAAGTCTAAAACTTATTTTAAACATTTTGTCAAGTGGGAGCTAGGAGTTTTCCCAAAATTAATTTTCTTTTAGTAAATTTTGCTTTTTAATGAAAAGAAATGAGTATTATTTAATTACGTGTGACTTTCAAGAATCCAGAATTGGATTTTACAGAAGTCATATAGTACAATTCTCTAATAACAAAATTGACTCTAAGAAAAACTGCCTTTTGTCTTTCTTGACTTAGACACCTAATTTGTCCTTAATGGCTATCACTTTTTGTATGAAGCTATTGAATTCATTTTCTTTTTATCGACCATGAAAAGGTTTTTCTTAAAACTATTTTTCCTTAATAACCAGAAGGCATTTCATTGTTTCTTTTTATTTATTATGTTCTTGCTAAGAGTAATTGCTTTATTGTGGAAAATACTTCTTTTAATTGATTATACTTTTTTGTACACTTCTTTGAACAGTACTGCCTTTTAAAATAGTGACTGAGATGGAGATTAAATTTTAGGTTGAAGGGAAATTAAATATCAACCAGCTTGATCTCTCATTTTAAAGATAAAGAAACTGAGATCCTGTGTGGTTCACCCCTCAATTTACAATTAGCAGCTGACCTGACACGGACTTAATTAATTCATTGTTCTTTACTCAAAACCTATTGCTTCGGCACCCCAAATCACCAAACTGTACCTCCTGAGCATAAGCTGACTATTAATCAGCTCTTGACATTTTCTATAATAGTAGAATCAAAATATTTATATATAACACATTTGCATTTATAATAAAACTTTTCCTATTCAGTTTTTCTAAAATACTTGATGTGAAATTGTCACACGGAAGCAAAAATGACCTAATTTTATGCTTTTTTGTAGTACCCTGCAGAATCACCAGATTGTTTTGTGGATTTTCCTGTTTCATTTTCTGTTTCCTGGACACCACAGGTAAGTTCGTAAATTTATTTTAAGTAGCTAAAAAGCGTATTCTGTTACAAGAATAGGGCATAGGATGTAGCCAATATGGCCATTATAGGTTATAAAGTGATTTTGTTATCGTTGTTGTTGTTGTTGTTATAAGCATTTATTTATAAACAGAACTTTCAGAGTGCTTTTTTTTTTGCATATTTCCCTGTAGTTAATGTCTACTTTCTCCCTCCCCTCCCACATAAACACACCATCCAGTTTTTAGATGTTTATGCCTAGTAATAGATAAATATGAAGAAGGTCTATTGATAGAAATTTTCCTTTGAATTTAAATCATAAAGAACTCTATAAAGCAGTGATTAGTAAGTGGAAAGTTGGGTGAATTTTTCAGATTGCTAAAACTGTTAATATTGATGGTGTAATATCAGAGAATCTTTTTCAGAGAAAAATGAGTTAGGGCTGAAAATACAAACCATTTCCACTTAGTTTTTATTGTTTTAAAGTGGTTGTCCATAATTCATCTTTCAGCACGGGCTATATTTTTATATGGGCTTTGGGACATTCGTACTTATGGAAAGAATACAGGAGAATCTTTCTCCTGCTTCTGTCAGTTTAATTATTCAAAAAGTTGATATCTAACAAGAGGATGAAATTAGAAGTACACTGTAAATGGTAACATTATGTAGATGTAAGGCTATCAGTAGTACCAACATTGACATTACATGTGTGTATTTTTTAAGGATCTGACACAGTGGTGGTTAGATTCAGAGAACAACCTAATGACGACAGGCATGGTCCTTCTTTCACCAAGTAAATTGTGGCAGTTGGTAGCAAAATGGAGAGAACGTTTCTGTTGTATTCTCTAGAGGCTACCTGTATTTTTTGTTATGAAATTTTGATGGGGTCAAGTGAAGATTTATGCCTAATCTTTTTAAGTATATACATACAGTAATTGTATATGAAGTTAGTTTTAAAAAAAACCTAAGTATGTATCTAATAGGATTTAAATAGTGTTGTGTAGGTTCAAATGTCATTTTAATTATGCATATATATTAAAAATTATTTTTCATATTTTTTCTTTAAAAACAACAGTCTCCCTTCTTTCAATGGAAACTGAGAAAACACAGGAAAATAAAGGAGAGGAAAAACCCTGTAATTTCCTTTTGGTATTCTGATATAGGTTATAAATATCTAAGAAACACTGTGTTCATTTTTTTTTTTTTAAAGAAACTTCTTTTTTAAATATACATTTTCTATTTGGCTTTACTGTTTTTAAAATAGACATATTTCTCTTTTTTAAATATAAATTTCCTATTTGGCTCTGTAAACTTTATGTTTTATGTGAGATTATGAGATAACGCTGTACCTGGATTGTATTATTCCTTCCAGATATGCTGTCTCTAGATTATATTTTAATATGTGCCAAAATCCCAAGTCAAAGACTATATTTTTGATGAATTTCTAATGTCTTTAATGTAGATAACCGTACAAGTTTTTCCCAGTCTTAAATCTGTGAAAAAGTTTGCATCTCCACAAAAAGACTGTTTAGCACTTACCTTATTCTGTCATTTAGCAAAATTATTTTGTGATTTCAACACACTGGAAAATCTTTGAGGGTAATTTCTTTCAAATTTTCTACCCCTATTTAACACCAGCTCAATGCCTTGCACATTTAAGCATGGAATGACTTTTAGATTTAGTTAGGTCATACAGCAAGTTTTCTATTCTTTGCTAGCTCCAAGAAAACAGAACTAATTAGTAATAACTGGAATGTTATAATTTTTTTAAATTAAAGAATGTACTAAGATTCTTAGTAAAGCACAGATAAAAATTTGGATACCTCTTTATCCACAACTCAGATTTGACAGATGCTAATTTTTTGTGGCATTCATTTAATTTCTAGCTCTTATTTCTGTCTGTTAGGAATAAAATGTTCTAGGAACAACTAAGACTTCATTCCTCTTTTCCTTTTCTTTCTTTCTCTCCCTTCTTGGAGGTAACCACCTCCCTGAAATTGATGCATGTGCTATCCATGCATATTTTTTGCTACATTTGTTCATGCCATATTCTATAGTATTGTCTTCTGAATTTTTTATACAGCATTGTTTCTGAGATTTACCCATGATCTTCGCATGTTTAGTACATTCAATGCTTTATATAGTTCCATTATATAAATCCACCAGTTAATTTATTCATTGCCTTACTGATAAGGTTGTTCACAATTTCTTAAGTTGTGCTCTAGTGAACATCTTTACGCTTCCTTGTACACATATGAGACTCTTAGTATGGCTTATGCCTAGAGAAAATGTTGGATTGAGGGGAATGTATCTCTTTGAGATTATTAAATATTGCCAAATTGCCTTCTCAAATTGGTTGTGTAAGTTTATACCCCTAGCCAGCAATGCATGTAACATCTACTTCTCCAGATATTTTCTAGGTCTTAGCCTGACCTTAATTCTTAACAAGAATCGAAATCATTATTATTGTGTTTATTATCTTTGCTTATTTAAAATTTTTTCTTTTATTATAAGCATTCCTTTTTAATTTGGATACTAGTTGTTGGTTATATGGGATGTATCTTCTCTCTGTGGCATACTTTTTACCTTTGTATGTAATCTGTTTTGTCAGTCAGAAGTTTAACTTTCAGTGTTGTCCCATTTATCAGTCTCATCCTTGTGATTTCTGCTTTTCGTGTCTTGAATGGGAAAATCTTTCATATCTTGTTCTGAAAAGATAGTTTCCTATCATTCTAAAAGTTAATATTTTTTTTTCATATTTAAGTAGGAGATAGGAATCTTATTTACACTTGCTTATTTTATATATGCTCGTAGAATTTGGATGTGTCTTCATTTGTCTAGATCTGGGGATGGTTTCAGTTTTTCTTTTGTATTTGCTATTAAAATTTAGAAATTTTTCAAAATATATTATTTACTTATTATTTTAGAGTCTAGCAGTGCATCATAAGCATTTTGGTGATAGTGCCAGTGGTATGAGCTCTTGAGTGTTTTGGATGTGATAAGAGTATTGGCAATATTAGTTTATGTTTTAAAAGTAAGCAATATCAGACTACTTTGCCATGTATGATTTTTTTTCATTGATTTGTTGGAAATAATTCTGCTTGTGAGAGTTATTTTTTCTTAACAATTTTTAAACAGTCGTGGTTCTTAAGCAAGATAAATGTAGCCTAACAGCAACCTTATATTTAAGAGATTGTACACAGGTTCCAGATAATTGATTAAAAAAAATAATCCTTGTCTGTTTTTGTTGTGTACATTTCCTCTTTGGATTCAGTGTTTCTGGACTTTAAACTTGGAAGATCTTTATTTTCCTTTCTTTTTGTGAAATAATAGGCATGGCTTTGTGGCATCCATATTAAAAATGGGTAATTTTCCTTATGGTCCCTGTCTTCCTGCTGGGTTGATAATGTTTTGATGTATTTTTCTTTTGCTCAGATGAGAGGTCTGCTGCTGCTGCTCTGACATATTCATTTGGATGAATAATTATAACTTGCACAATGTCAAGCTGAAGATGGTAGGGTTTTGTGCGTCATGACAAGCCTAGTAGCCAGTGCAGGTGTCTCACAGCATGATCAGCAACAGCCAGTGTATTCTGGCTCAGAGGAGACATTTAGAGTAGTAAGAAATCAGCACCAAGGGCAAGGCTGCTGCTACTACTGCTGCCGTGATCTGTGCCAAAGAAACACAAAGTGCTTCTCAAAGACAAGTGACTGCATACCTCTTTTCAGATATTTATTTTGCTTACCCAATAAATTTTCTTTTATACATTTAGCATAGAATATAAGAGCATCTCATTTTTATCTTAGTCTACTTTGTAGCATCACAGATGGTCTGTGTATCTTTAACAACCTGCTACCTTTTGGACTTTTACATGCAGGTCGTATATGTGAATTTTGTTGACTAATGATACCATAGAATGCTCTAATGTAAGATTTTAAGTGCACTGATGTTGGAGTCTGTAAGAGCAAAATTCGTTTTCTCTAGGTCTCACTGACCAACACAAAATAAGTGTTAGTTGGGGTGCCTGGGCGGTGCGGTGTGGTTAAGTGTCCGACTCTTGGCTTTGGCTCAGGTCATCATCTCAGGGTCTTGGGATTGAGCCCCATATCGGGCTCTGCGCTTAGCTGGGAGTCTGCTTAAGACTCGCACTCTGTCTCCCTCTGCCCCTCCCCCCTCGCTGGCATGTGTGCATGCATGCACTCTCTCTCAAATAAATAAATAAATAAGTCTTTAAAAAAAATTGCAGTTCTACCTATAAATGTGCCATTAAGTGCAGGCTTGGTGAAGTATCCTTGCCATGGCAGTTGCCATTTTCAGATTTGGTATGATACAATAAGTAGTAGTCTCTCTCTCTCTCTCTCTCTCTCTCTCTGTCTCTCTCTCTCTCTCTCTCCATATATATATAAATTTTTTTTTATCATGGAAATCTCATATTCTAGAATAATGCCATGAATGCAAGAATAGCAAAACTAATGATGAAGCCTCTGGCTGATAAGCTGATGGTGAATGAAGAATTTGTAATTAAAGGAAACAGTCCTATTACATAGCAGGGAGCATGATCCATTAGTTAGAGCAGGAGACTAGCAGTTGGGTATCTTAGGTTCTGTTTACAGTTCAGTCATTGACTTAATTGTATAATTTCAAACAAGTCATGTGACTGGTCTTTGCCTCAGTTCATACATATATGGAAATAATGAACTTTTCCTTTTTCACAGAGATGTTAAGAAAAATAAATTTGATTTAAAATAAACAGTGTCGGGGAAGAACCCTCAAAATCCACTCTAAGGATCCTGTGGAACTTCTCCTTTTCTGACTTACTGCTAGATTATCTTTCCATTTTTCTCTTTGCTGTCTTTGTTGGAGAACTCCTAATACTGGATTTTTGTTCACTCTTAAATTGGTTAGGTAAATACGCTTTTGCCTTCTTGGCAGTTTTATTGTTGCCCTAGTGGTGTGTTTAAAAAGACATCAAAAGGACCAAAAGAAAGAAATTTAATTCATTATTGAGATCATGTGATACGATAGAAGTATCAGTGTGATCTATTTGGACTCAGTAACCTATTAAACGCCTTTTTTTTTTTCTTTTTCAATAACATATTTTAAAAGTACCCTGCACTGATTAAGAAAAAAAAAAAAAGGGGGGCACCTGGGTGGCACAGCGGTTAAGTGTCTGCCTTCGGCTCAGGGCGTGATCCCGGCGTTATGGGATCGAGCCTCACATCAGGCTCCTCCGCTATGAGCCTGCTTCTTCCTCTCCCATTCCCCCTGCTTGTGTTCCCTCTCTTGCTGGCTGTCTCTATCTCTGTCGAATAAATAAATAAAATCTTTAAAAAAAAAAGAAAAAGAAAAGAAACTTTACATCAAAAACCAGGGATGTACCGTATGGTGACTAACATAATATAATAAAAAAACATTAAAAAAAAAAAAGAAAAGAAAATACAAATGAGCAAAATTAAGAAAATATAAAATCACCTTTAATGCCTTCATTTAGAATGGTGTTTTCACTGGGTAATAGCTTTGAAACTAGGCTTGTCACTTAAAATATTTCAGTTTTTAAAACATCATTGATAATGTGCATTTATTCTAGGTATTCCTTAGAATCATTTAGTTTTTAGTTATAGTTAGGTTTATATTTATCCATCAAGTTAAGAACTTTTGTGTTCATAATCTAGGAACTGGTTATGTCTACATTTATTTAGGTCCCTCAGTTAAGTAGCAGTGGTTTCTTAATCTAGATTTTGCATATTTTTGTTGAGTTGATTCCTAACTATTTTAAAATTTTTTCTTGCTACTGTGAATGCTTTGTTAAAAAAAAAATCATATTTTCCAGTTTACCGTGAGAATACAGGCAAGCTATATTCTTTTTCTTTTTAAAGTTTTTACTTTTATTAAAGTTACATAAGAACATAGTTTAAAGAGTTAGGTTACAGGGTTTTTTGTTGGTGCTGTTTACTTTTTAGACCAAAGAGCATTTCCTAGCCTCCTTCCCACCTTTTCTCCTTCTGCTGGCAGGGTCCACGACTTTTGATTGTCCACTGATCCTTTTGGTGCTATAATATTATTTATATTATTGCATGTTCTTGTAATTATACTGCTTTTTGTTTGCTTGGTTTAGGCATTATGTGTTAACTTCCCCTATAGATGGGTTTGCTTTTTCTTCTACCTGCTCCCACTCCACACACATGTATACATCCTATCTTCCTGTTTTTCCCAAATAGTTATCTTTTATTTAATTTTTAATTTTTTTTATATAGAATGCTTCAAAATTTGCTTGTCATCCTTGTGCATGGGCCATGCTAATCTTCTCTGTCTTGTTCCAATTTTAGTATATGTGCTGCTGCTGAAGCAAGCACCCAAATAGTTATCTTTTAATTTTGATTTTATCAGTACTCTGTTCACATTATGAACGTGTATATGCTATGCAGAGATAAGCCATGTGGTTAACTATTATTTTTCCTTTGTTACCTGGCTTTTGTTATTCCTAGAGTTAACAGTTATCTTACTTTTTCATTTCTGTAGTTTTCTCTATACTTAAAACTCATTCAACCCCCAATTTTCCATCACTTGTCTGCATCTCTTCTTAGCCATCTGTATTAGGTTTCTTTGACTTTATTTCTGGGGAATTTCATTAAGATTTACCTAATAACCTCCGTGTTTAATTTTGTTTTCACTTTTATTATGTTAATTTCTAAGAGTTTACTTCATAGGTGTATATTCTTTTTTCCCCAGAGATATTATTTTTCCCCTCTAAGTAGTTTCTGTTTCCTTGAGTTGCTCTTTTTTCTGTGCTTATAATCTTTGGTCACCTGCTCATGATTAAAAGTCAGATGTAAAAAGCTGTTTGGAAAAAAATAAATAAATAAAAAGCTGTTTGGAAGCTCTGAGCGCATGGCTGGGGCTTGTCAACTGTGACCTTTATTGTAGAGTCATCTGACTAGATCTCGTAATGAGGAATGCCAAATGTCAATACCTGTAGGTCTTTTTGAATGACTGGTTGGTCAGACTTCTTGGAGAAGACTCTTCCAGCATTCTGTTTCTGAGCAAGCAGAAAACATTCCTGTGAGGTATAAGTTGACCAAGGCTGGTGGACAGGAAACCATAGCCTGAATTGGTAAGCCCTTACCTGATGCCATCTTCTACTGATAGGGCTGAACATAGTGTAGCTGTTGAAGAGATGCTTACAGGGTAAACCTCCATTATCACAGAGCAGGTAATGAGGGTGGATTTGGAGTGAAGAGGCAAAAAATGATATCCTAGTTAATCACTGGTTTTTTCAGACTTTTTAATTTTGGCCACTCTTAACTTGTGTATAGTGGTCATTTTTTTCCCTTCAGTTTTGTTTGTTGCTGATGTATATAAATCTGTTCTTTAAAATGATTTTCTATCTAGTAGCCTTGTAAACTCTTTATCTAATAATTTATCAGTAAATTCGTTTGGATTTTTCTGTGAACATAATGATATCATTCGTAATGACAGTTTCATTTCCTCCATTCCCATCTCTATACCTTTTCTCCCCCCCCCCCTTATTGCTCTGGCTAGGCTTTCTAATACAATGTGAAATGTAAATGGTAAACACGAACATCCTTGTCTTGTTCCAGATCTCAAAAAAAACCAAAACCAAAACCAAAAAACCCCACAAACTTTAAAGTTTTTGTTATTAGGTAGATTTTTGTCTGTGTATTTCTTGTACTAAAATCCTTTAACAATTATTAATGGAATTTATTTGTTTCTAGTTTGCTAAGAGTTTTGTTGTGAATGCAAGTTGAATTTTGTCAAATATATTCTTTCTATAAAGATAATCAAATTGTTTTCTCCTTTAATCTGTTAATGTGGTAAATTGACTGTTTGATTTCCTAATGTTAAGCCACTCCTCTGTTCTTGAAATACACTCAGGGTAACAGTGCATTTTATATTTATCTATTGCTCACACACAAGTGATCTCCAGTGTATATTGTTTATTGCCAGATTGCATTTCTTAATTTTTTTAGGAATTTGCACCTAGGCTTATATGAGCAATCCTTTAGTTTTTCTGCTTCCAAAATTTTGTTCTTGTTGCCTCTCCAGTTCTCCTTGTTTTTTGTGAGATTATACCTTAAAGGAAAAACAGGAACAACATAGTTTTAGTGAGTTTTGGGGAGGGACTGAAATTAGATGTGTGTATTTAACCCACCTTCCTTACTTAATAGCTTTTACCCTCTTTTTATAGAATATTAAGTGTGTAGTTACTACTTTGTTTGAATTCTGATGTATAAACTAGTTGTGAACAAGGAATGTTAAAATTTTTTCATTGCTTTCACCAGTGAGCTGCTAGTTAAAGAGAAATATTGAAATTTCTAAATAAGTATGCTAAATATGAATGGGGTCCACATTTCCAACTATAGGCAAGTGGCAATAGAAATAAATCCTCTCATTTTCCCACCCATTTGTGTAATAGGGGATTAGCGTGGAACATTTGGGTTTCTTTGGACCTTCATAGAACTTAGGTAAGATAAATAAGAAGAACTAGCTTACAAAAGTCTACTAGGGAAGTTCTATCCTATTTTTAGTGCTTTATTAGATGAAATTGTATATCTGTCATGGTCAAGTCTTTAATAGATACCTTGAAAAGGTACATAAACAGAAAAGCAGGGAGTGACATTTTTTCAGTAGGAAGCAATTTAAATGTAACATGCCTTCATTATCCACTGTATGTGGAGCACTGAGCTGGATTCTGAGGATGTTAAAGTGAATTAGGTTCTAATACCTAGGATAGGCTGTCAGGATTAGCTTTTGGTCTGATGAGGAAAGTGGTATTTAAAAATTTCAGTAAAATGTGTTGAGTGTTATGATGAGCCATTTTGATAAGGTGGAGTAGAAGCACATAATCTAACCTGATGTGGTCAAGCAAGTTTTCTGGATAAGAGGTTAGTGTGTCCTGAGGAATGAGAAGTTAGGCTTGGGAGGAGAGATGATACTTCAGGGGCGAACTGCATTAGCCAAAGAACAAACACATGAAATTATAGAAAATAATGCATGAATTACACAGCATTTGGTACTTTATGGTCAGAGTTAGAGGTAAGATTGGAGCTTTTGCTAGAGTTAGGCAGGGTCTAGTGTACAGGCATACCTCATGTTACTGTATTTTGCTTTATTGTGCTTAACAGATAATGGGTTTTTTTTAACAAATTGAAGATTTGTGGCAATCTTGTCTTGGAGTCTTTTGGTGCCATTTTCCAATAGTGTTTGCTCACCTCGTGTCTGTCACATTGTGGTAATTCTTGTAGTATTTCAAGCTTTTTCATTATTATTTCATTATCATTATCATCATAATAATGATGATCTGTGACATGATCTTTGTGACTGTTGTAATTGTTTTGAGTCACTATGAATCGCATCCGAATGAGATGGCGAACTTTATGTGTTCTGACTGCCACACATACCCCCCATCTCTCCCTCTCCTTCGGCTGTCCTATTCCCCAAGATGCAAAAATTTTGAAATTAGGCCAATTAATAAGCCTAAATGGCCTCTAAGTGAGAGGAAGAGTCACATGTCTCTCACTTTGAATCAAAAGCTAGAGGTGATTAAATTTAGTGAGTAAGGCATGGCAAAAACCAGGATAGGCCAAAAGCTAGGCTTCTGGAGGCAAATACTTAGCTAGGTTGTGAATGCAAAGGAAAAGTTCTTGAAGGAAATTAAAAGTGGTACTCCAGTGAACAAATGATAAGAAACCAAAACTGTCTTATTGCTGATAGAGAGTTTTAGTGGTCTGGATAGAAAATCAAACAGCCACAGTATTCTCTTAAGCCAAAACCTAATCCAGACCAAAGCCTTAACTCTTCAATTCTATGAAGGCAAATTAGAGGTGAAGAAGCTGCAGAAGAAAAGTTTGAGGCTACAGAGGTTGGTTCATAAGGTTTAAGGAGAGAAGTCCTCTGCCTAGCATAAAAGTGCAAGGTGAAGCAGCAAGTGCTGATATAGAAGCTGCAGCAGGTTATCCAGATCTAGCTAAGATAGTGAATGAAGGTGGCTGCACTAAATAAGAGATTTTCAGTGTAGACAAAATAGCCTTCTATTGGGAGAAGATGCCATCTACAACTTGCTTAGTGAGAGAGGAGTCAACGTCTGGCCTCAGAGCTTCAAATGACGAGTTGACTCTTGTTAGGGGCTAATGCAAATGGTGACTTTATGTTGAAGCCAATGCTCATTTACCATTCTTAAAATCCTAGAGCTCTTAAGAATGATGCTAAATCTACTATGCCCATGCTTTATAAAGGGAATAACAAAGCATGGGTGACAGCGCATCTGTTTACAACATGTAAGAAAAAAAAAAGTTTCTTTTAAAAATATTACTATTCATTGATAACGTACCTGGTAACCCAACAGCTCTGGTGGAGATGTACAATGATATTCATGTTTTCATGCCTGTTAACACAGCATCCATTCTGCAGCTTGTGGATTAAGGGGTCATTTTGACTTTCCAGTTTTACTATTTAAGAAAGACATTTGTAAGGCTATAGCTACCATAGGTAGTGGTTCTTCTGATGTATCTAGGCAAAGTAAATTGAAAACTTTCTGGAAAAGATTCACTATTCTAGATGCCGTAAGAACATTTGTGATTCATGGGACAGGTCAAATATCAACATGAATGGGAGTCTGGAAGAAGTTGATTCCAACCCTCTTGGAAGAATTTAAGGAGTTCAAGACTTCAGTGGAGGAGGGAACTGTAGATGTGGTGGAAATAGCAAGAGAACTAGACTTAGAAGTGGAGCCTGAAGATGGGACTGAGTTGCTTCGATCTCCTAATCAAATTTTAATGGATTGGAGTTTTTCTGAGGAGTGAGCAAAGAGGGTGGTTTTTTGAGATGCAGTCTACACCAGGTGGAGATGTTGAGAAGATTACTGAAAGGACAGCAAGGTATTAGGATATAAACTTAGTTGATAAAGTGGTGGTAGGGTTTGAGAGGATTGACTCCCATGTTGAGGGTTCTACTGTGGGAAAATGCTATCAAACAGCATTGCATGCTACAGAGAAATTGTGAAGGGAGGAGTCCCTTAATGCCTCAAACTTCATTGTTGTCTTATTTTAAGTAATTCTCATAGCCACCCCAAAGTTCAGCAGTCACTACCCTGATCAGTCCACGGCCATCAACATCAAGGGAAGACCCCCTTCCAGTGGAAAGATTATAACTCCGAAAGCTCAGAGGATAGTTAGCACCCTTTAGCAATAATGTATTTTTTTTAATGATTTTTTATTATGTTAGTCACCATACAGTTCATCCCCGGTTTCCGATGTAAAGTTCGATGATTCATTAGCTGCATATAACACCCAGTGCACCATGCAATACGTGCTCTCCCTACTACCCATCACTGGTCTATCCCAATCCCCCACCGCCCTCCCCTCTGAGGCCCTCAGTTTGTTTCTCATAGTCCATAGTCTCTCATGTTTCATTCCCCCTTCTGATTACCCAGCAATAATGTATTTTTTAATGAAAGTATTTACATTTTTTTAGACATATGTTATTGCTCACTTAATAGGCTATAATATGGTGTAAACATAAAACACTTTTATATGCACTGGGAAACCAAAAAATTCATTTGATTTATTTTAACGCAACATTTGCTTAATTGTGACATTTGCTTTATTGCAGTGGTCAGGAACCAAATCCACTGTATATCGAAAATGGGCCTGTAATGTCCTTCTTTGTCTCTTGTAACCTATTTTAATTTAAAGTCTATCTTGGCTGATAATTGTATTGCCACCCCTACTGTCTTTTGGCTATGATTTGCATGGAATGATCTTTTTTCATCCTTTCACTTTCAACCTCCTTGTCTCTGAAATGAGACTCTTATAGACAGCATATAGTTGGATCATGTGTTTTTATCCATTAGCCAAACTATGTTTTTTTGTTTTTTATTTTTGGTTGTTGCGTATGTATTTTCTACTGAAAAAATCATTCATAAATTAACATACAAGAATGTACAAACACATGAATAAATAATGACAAAGGACTGTTTCTGTGAAGTGTTTTTTAAAGTATCTTTAGATTTTAGGGGCGCCTGGGTGGCGCAGTGGTTAAGTGTCTGCCTTCGGCTCAGGGCGTGATCCTGGTGTTCGGGGATGGAGTCCCACATTGGGCTCCTCCACTGGGAGCCTGCTTCTTCCTCTCCCACTCCCCTGTTGTGTTCCCTTTCTTGCTGGCTGTCTCTCTGTCACATAAATAAATAAAATCTTTAAAAAAAATTAAAAAAAGTATCTTTAGATTTTAGTGCAAAAATGTACTCCTGGCACCTCTTAAACATAAGAGCAAGCTCATAAAAACCATAGCGATAGAAGTGAGCTAACTACATTCAGTGCCACCGTCAACTGAGTGGATACAGTCACTACATGTGGCTGTTGCTCAGATGTTAATGTCTGTGGTAGAGGAGCTCTAACAAAAGAGTCCCTGTAATGTCAAAATGAGTATTTTTGCAATAACCCGCCCCCCCCAAAAAAAAACCATGAAAGGAGAAATCTTTCTCTGCATGCAGCAAAGATAAGACTGATTTAGGCGGTCACCCATCAGTAGCCCTGAAGAGTTTTAGCTGCCAAAACATATGCAAGGTCACATTTGGTTTTTACTGACATCTGTCTTTTGATTGGAGAGTTTAATCCATTTACATTTAAAGTAATTACTGATAAGGAGGGACATACTTCTGTCATTTTGCTGTTTTCCGTATGTCTTATAGTTATTTTGTCTCTCATTTTTTACATTACTGTTTTATTTAGAGCTAGTTGATTTTTTGTAGTTAAACATTTAATTTCTCGTTCTTTTTGTGTATATTCTGTAGTTATTTTCTGTGGTTAAGTTACAAATAAGTCTAGCTTTTAGACTAATAATTGTTACAAAAATGTATTAGTCTCTTAAATCTTATGGAACACAAAGAGTGAAGTCAAGTCATTGTTACAGTAATACTAGTTTTTATAATTGTCCTTGTAAGTACCTTTACTGAGATCTTTATTTATTCAGAGGACTTAATGTTACTGTCTAGTGTCCTTTCATTTCAACCTGTGAGACTCCCTTTAGCATTTTTTGCATTGTGGGTCTAATAGAGCACTCCTTCAGGTTTTGTTTATCTGGAAATGTCTTAACTTCTTCCTCACTGATGAAGGACAGTTTTGCCAGACAGGATTCTTGGTTATCAATTTTGTTTCTGTTTTGTTTAAGCCCTTTGAATATATCAGCCTACTGCCTTCTGCCTTTCAAAATTTCTGATGAGAAATCTGATTGTTTTTGAGGGTCCCTAATGTATGATGAGTCGCTTCTTGCTTTTCCAAGACACTCTGTCTCTGGCTTTGAAAGTGTGATCATAATGTGTCTTGGTGTGGGTCTCTTTGATTTCATCTTGCTTGGACTTTGTTGATCTCTTGGATGTTTATATTCGTGTCTTTCATCAAAATTGGGAGTTTTAAGACATTATTCGAATATTCTCTCTGTGCCACTTTCCTCCCTTTTTTTTTGGGTCCCCATGGTGTGTACATTGGTCAGCTCCTCCCACAGTGCCCTTAGGTTTTGTTCACTTCTCTGCATTCTTTTTTCTTTGTCACTCAGATTTGATAGTTGACGTTGTCTTTAAGGTCTCAGATTCTTTTGTGTGCTCAAATCTGCCTTTAGATTCCTTTTGTGAATTTTTCATTTCAGCTCCACAGTTTCTCTTTGGTTTCTTTTTAGGTTTTCTTTCTCTTTATTGATATTTCCTTTTTGTTCATTTTTTCTTGACTTACTCCACATCTCTTTAATTTTTAAAGCATACTTAAGACCATCTTTTTCAAATTCTTTGTCTAATCTACTCTCAAGTCTTTTTTAGGGAACGTTGCTGTTAATGTTTTTTTTCCCCCCTTTGGATCAGGGTCACACTTTCCTGTTCTTTTATGCCTTGTAATTTTGTTATTGTTGTTGAAAACTGGGTAGTTTAATAGTAACTCTAGAAATTGGATTTTTCTTTTTCCCTAGAGAAGAATGATTAAATCTCCCATTTTTTATCTTATTCTTTTATTTTTTTTGATGTTATAGTCTGTCTCTGTGCTAAGGATCAGCCTGTGGTATAAGTTTAGGGTCTTTTCTGGTCATTTTTGAGCCTGTGTCTTTCCCTGGGATTGAACAGTGACTTCCACATATCCCTTGTCTGTGCAGTTACTTTGAAATGTTTGTGTCTTTAATGTCTGATTCCCAAAAAGGGGAAAAAAGAAAAATGAAATTGGGGGGGAGGGCACTGTCTTTAAATATTCTGCAAGTCACTTTGGCAGGAGGAGGAGGGCCTAGCAACAATGGGAGGAGGTACAACAGCAATGTTCCACTGCCTCTTTGTCTACCCCTCTGAGATCAGAAGCCACAATCAGATCAGAGTCCAGATCCCTGTTACTTGGAAGACAGATCCTTTTACCTACCCTATCTTCTGTAAGCTGTGTGTAAGTTGCTCCTGGACTACCTGCAGGGCTGCCGGTCATGGGGTGATGGGTAGCCTCTGTCAAGCTAAGAGCTGAAATTGATAGAATTTGCAAGCCTTCAACAGACTCCAGAGTTCCAAAACATATCAGACAGTTTCGATCAGTATAAGTGTCTAGGTGGGGAGACAGATTCGTGGTGCTTTCTGCTTAGCCATCTACTCAGAATTCTCTCCTAATTGGCTTGGTGTTGATTTTTTTTTTTTTTCCTTAATGGTCTATAATATAGGATAGCTAAGGACCACATATGAGAGTGCCTACTAATTTTCAACATGCACTTGAATAGATGTTTTTTTAATCTTTTTTTTTTTTT
>NC_048221.1:82444389-82454088 GCF_002007445.2 Ailuropoda melanoleuca | reverse complement strand
CTCTCTTTCTCTCTCTCTTTTTTTTTTTTTTTTTAAGAAGGCTCCACAGCAAGCATGGAGCCTACCATGGGGCCCAAACTCACGTCTCTGACATCAAGACCTGAGCTGTGATCAAAAGTTGGACACTTCACTGACTGAGCCACATGCTGCCCTGTCTTTCTCATTTTAGCCATCCTAATAGTGTATAGTGGTAACTCATTGTGGTTTTAGTTGCATTCCCTTAATGACCAATGATATTGAGCATATTTTTATGTGCTTATTTGTCATCCATATATCTTTTTTGCTGAAATATCTGCAAATTTTTTGCTTAAAGACTTAAATAGATGGAGAGATAGGCCACATTAATGTATTAGACTTTTCAATATTGTTAAAATGTCAGTTCTCTTCAAATAGATCTATAGATTCAATGCAATCCCAGTCAAAATCCCAACAGATTGATTTTAGAAATTGACAATAGAATTCTAAAATACATAAAGAAAATGCAGAGGACCTAGAATAGGAAACTGAAAAAGAAGAACAAAGTTAGAGGATTAATTTGACCTGATTTCAAAATATAAATCTAACCTTATCTAGACAATGTGGCATTATAGAAATACTTCTTGACTTAAGATGGGGTTACATCCTGATAAACCCATCATAAGTTAAAAATACTCTAAGTTGAAAATGCAGTTAATACATGTAACCTACTGAACATCACAGCTTAGCCTAGCCTACCTTAAACATGTCCAGAGCACTTATATTAGCCAACAGTTGGGCAAGGTCATTTAACACAAAGCCTATTTTATAATAATATGTTGAATATCTCATGTAATTTATTGAATACTGTACTGAAAATGAAAAGCAGAAGGGTTGTATGGGCACGGAATGGTTTGTAAATGTATTGATTGTTTACCCTTGTGATTGCATGACTCACTGCCCAGCGTCACAGGAATATCATACCACATATTACTAGCCTGGAAAGATCAAAATTCAGAATTTGAAATATGGATTCGACTGAATGCATATCATTTTTCACACCACTGTAAAGTCAAAATATCATTAAGTCAGGCTGTTGTAAGTTGGGGATCATATGTATACCCATACAAACTGTTTGCTGAAAATAGTTGTATGTATATACAAAGGTGCAAAGATATTTCAGTGGAGGAAAGACAGTCTTTTCATTAAATTGGGCTGAAACAATTTGCTGTATGCAAAAAAAAAAAAGATGAACTTCAATCCATTTTCAGAAATTAACTCCAAATGGATTATGAACTTAATGTAAATAAAACCTAAGACAAAGAAACTTCTGGGAAAAAAACCAAAAGCTTTGGGACTTTGGGATTTCTTAATATAACACCCCAAGCAAGATCCTTATAAGAACAAATTGATATATTGGACTTAATCAAAACAAAAAATTTTTGGTCTTGTAAAATACTGTTAAGAGAATGAAAAGACAAGCCACAGACTTAAGAGAAAATATTTGCAAATTACATATCTGATAATGGACTTGTATTTAAATGATATAATGAGCTCAATAATAAGGCTCAATAATAAGACAACAACCTAAAATGGGCAGACCTTTCCATAGACATAGTATTTTGGGTACTTCAAAGATTACCCTTTTGTTACCATTAAAGCTTTATATAAATTGATTTCATGAGGAAAAATTTTTCAAAATATATTTATTTACCTTTTAGAGAACTGACCATGTTTCTCTTGATAGCAAATGGCTAGGAATCAGATAATTCTCACTCCCTACTTCACTTCCTTTGCATTTACTTCTTACCTAGCCATACTGCTTCAGTCGGTCGCAGAGTGGTGTTTCTTGACGAAACACCTCACCTCAGCTCAACCACTGCTTATTTTTTTTCTTTGTCCTAGAGTTTTCCTGATGCCAGGACCAGGGGTGTCTGTACGCCCCTGGTATGTATGGACATCTGGAAATGTAAGAATTAATAATCTTTTTAGGGCAACTTGACCAGTCAGGAACAGAAGCCAGTGAATAAATGTTTTGAGATTCTTTCTTTAGGCCGCAATTCTGAGCTTTCCTTACAACTTCTTACAGAGCCACCATTGACTCCAGTGACCAGCTTGACAGCACACCCTTATTTTGGCTTTCTGTCATCTGTTTCACTCTTCCCAGTCCCCGTTCCCTCTCAGGTTATTGGCAGTAATCTTAGGGACTATCTGCACAGTCTTAGAGTGCTTTCTGGGGGAGACCCCAAGCTCAAATTATCATTGCATATATCACTTACTGTTATAACTATAGATAAAGATGATGTGGGACAAGGGTCGAAATACACCACTCGTACCTATGGCCCAGAAATTTACCTCCTTTAAAAAAAAAATTGCTTTTTGCTTATTTGATTTTTTTTTTTTTTAATGATTGAACAAAACATATACAACTATATAGGACTTTCTAAGCAATGTAACTTGACAGGGCTTCTTTAAAATCAATTTATAAGTCAAAGACTACACCAGTCTTTTCTCAGGTGATTTCCTTGTCTCTAGAAAATTGTAATCTTCATAGTTGCTATCAGCTTCCTTAACTTGTCACCACCATTTGAAAAATTTTATGTAACTTCTGTAGAGTAGTGGTCCATAGGCACTAACTTCTTACCTAGTAGTTATATGTTGTTTCTTTGTAGACTGTAAAAAAAAAAAAAAAAAATTTNGCTATAGATAAAGATGATGTGGGACAAGGGTCGAAATACACCACTCGTACCTATGGCCAAGAAATTTACCTCCTTTAAAAAAAAAATTGCTTTTTGCTTATTTGATTTTTTTTTTTTAATGATTGAACAAAACATATACAACTATATAGGACTTTCTAAGCAATGTAACTTGACAGGGCTTCTTTAAAATCAATTTATAAGTCAAAGACTACACCAGTCTTTTCTCAGGTGATTTCCTTGTCTCTAGAAAATTGTAATCTTCATAGTTGCTATCAGCTTCCTTAACTTGTCACCACCATTTGAAAAATTTTATGTAACTTCTGTAGAGTAGTGGTCCATAGGCACTAACTTCTTACCTAGTAGTTATATGTTGTTTCTTTGTAGACTGTAAAAAAAAAAAAAATTGTTTCTCAACATTTCCGTAAATAGGTACTAGTGTTTTTTTTTTTTTTTTTTCAGAAGGGATTTTTTTTTTTTTTAAGATTTTATTTCAGAGAGAGCATGAGTGGGGGGTTGGGGGGATGGGGGAGGAGCAGAGGGAGACGGAGAAGCAGACTCCCCGCTGAGCAGGGTTCCTGGGCGTGGGGCTTGATCCCAGGACCCTGGAATCATGACCTGAGCCGAAGGCAGATGCTTAACCAACTGAGCCACCCAGGTGCCCCTGCTTTCTTTTTTTAATTAAAAAAAAATACCTGAACATTTCTCATGTAGGTTCATAAGAAATCCTAGAAAAGTAACAAGATCAAAATATTAATGGCAGAATTTGAGGCTTCATGATAGGCCATTACATTTTTGTTTTTTAATAAAACAAAGATTTTATTAGTATTTTCTACTCTATAGACTTCAGTTAAATGCATTAAAGATCTAGCATTCCCTATGGAATTAGCATTTTTTTTTTACTATTTAATTTAAATTCAGTTAACATAAAGTGTATTAGTTTCAGAGGTAGAGCTCTTGATCCATCAGTTTTACATAATACCCAGTGCTCATTACATCACCCAGTTACCCCATTCCCCTACCCCTTCCCTCTAGCAACTTTGTTTCCTATGATTAAGAGTCTTCTATGGTTTGTCTCCCTCTCTGATTTTGTCTTGTTTAATTTTTCCCTCCCTTCCCCTATGCTTCTCTGTTTTGTTTCTTAAATTCTACATATGAGTGAAATCATGTGATAATTGTCTTTCTCTGATTAACTTATTTTACTTAGCATAATGCCCTCTAGTTCCATCCATATCATTGCAAATAGCACTATTTCATTGCTTTTGATGGCTGAATAGTAGTCCATTGTGTATATATATACACACCACTTCTTCTTTATCCATTCATCTGTTGATGGACATCTGGGTTCCTTCCATAGTTTGGCTGTTGTGGACATTGCTGCTATAAACATTGGGGTGCAGGTGCCTCTTTGGATCACTACATTTGTATCTTGAGGGTAAATACTTAGTGGTGCAATTCCTGGATCATAGGGTAGCTCTATTTTCAACCTTTTGAGGAACCTCCATACTGTTTTCCAGAGTGGCTGCGCAAGCTTGCATTCCCACCAACAGTGTAAGAGGGTTCCCTTTCTCCAGTACTAGCATGTTTTGAAAAGAGTTTAGAGTTAATCATACAGACAGTTCATCAGTGGACAATAACACTGTGGAAACCAGATCAGTGATTTCTTTCTCTAAAGGTGCATTGTCTAGTCATGGAGCTAATAAGTACAACTTTATCTACCTCCCTGTTCATTGGCTATGCTTCATAAGAAAATATGACCCCATTTAAGGCTTTTAGAGTAATGATATAACCTACTTTTCTGATGGTTTATTTTATTTATTAAACATGAACTACAATAACCAACTTGACCTTTCTGTGCTCAAATGTCAGGGTACTTGATTCATGTACATCCTCCAGCGATAAAAGTGGGCAAGCCTTGCCAAAATAGGCTGTGTTTTAACATTATAAAACTAGTTGGAAAATAGAATTAGCCTTTAGTTTTTTTGTAAGGCATGTAGACCTTTGACCAGACAGACTTTCTGTTGGTTCATGATCTCAAGGTTTAAATGCCAAACCTCTCACACTATGACCAGACTGCTTGCTTAGAAATCTTTTCAGTTGTGTCTGTTCAGAAATTTTCAGTGAATCCGTGCAGAGATCCCACAGAGAGATCTTTCCACTGAGAAGCCCATATACAGAATAGTCTAGGTATTCTGATTTCAGTGCAGAGAATTTCATTGTCTTAGGTGAACCTGATACTAGATTGATCTCTTAGTATCTTTATGCTTGCTCTTTTCAAATCATGTTGAGAGGTCTATTTTTTTTCCTATTTTTTTTCTCAAGATTAATAAATTCTTATTCTTCTGACTTTTGCTTTTCACATAGGAAGATTGGACTCCATACCCTAGAATATCTCCCCTGTTAACTTAGCTTTGTGCTCCCTGTGCAGGTAATGTTAAAGAAGTAGTTTTCCAATTCCTGGTGTTTTGTCTGTACTGTTTTTTTCTGTTACAGTCTTTCCCACGTGGAAATACACAGACTGAAAGATAGTGTGCTTCGTATGCCTTATCATGGGCCCTTGCTGTGTGTCTTTGGAGTAGGTAGAGTAGAATGTCCTTTCCCACCTTGTTTTATATTTTCTAGATATTTCAGGATTCCTCTTCCTTTCATCCTTCCTTTTCTTTTCTTTTTTTTTTTTTTAAGATTTTATTTACTTATTTGAGAGAGCAGGAGCAGGGGGAAGGGGCAGAAGGAGATGGAGAAGCAGGCTCCTGGCTGGGGAGGGTGCCTGATGCCAGGCTCGATCCCAGGACCCTGAGATCATGACCTGAGTGGAAGGCAGATACTTAACCAACTGAGCCACCCAGGTGTCCCTTTCACTTTTATTTTTTAATGTTTTAAGGACAAGTGGTTGCTTAGCATCCAGTCGTCTTCTTTCTCCCATCACAGGAAGGCTTAGGGGTTAGACTTCCGCATCATCATCTTGGTTACTGGGATACATTTCTTCTCTGTAAGACAGCTTATTGCTTTTGGGATCCTAAAAGTGTGTTTATGGGTTTTTTGTTGTTGTTGTGTTTTTGCTTTGGGTTTTTGCTGCTTATTTTTGCCTTCTCCTTTAGTTTTTTCCCTGTCTTATGTCTTCCTTCCTCTGTCTCACTTTCTTTTATCATGGTGTTATTTGTATGTGCAAAACAAAACAAAACAAAACAAAAAACCCAAAAAACCCTGGCATTTTCTCTTTGATTAGTAAATTAATACCTGCAGTATTCTGGGTGTGATTTTTGGATATTTTCTGTGTTATAGCTATATAATTGCTTGCTATTCCTGTTAGAAATTTGTGGTTCCTAACCTATTCCAAAAACTCAAAAGTTTTTGAAGACTGATTTTTTCCCCTTTATTTTGGAAAATAATGGTAGTTGTGTAATGCATCATTGACTTTTGTCCTTGAATGCATGGGGATAGAAGATATAATGTCCAAATAGTTTGATTCTGGTATGATTAAAGAGGAAATGACTATGTTGAATCATATAAGTTGTTCATATTTAATGGATAGATATATATAATTTGAATGAGAAAATCTGTTTATAAACACGAATTGGAACTAAATGGGAGTACATTATAGTAATTGGCACCTTGAAAGATAGGTACTTTTAAATGGACAGAACTGTCTGCTTTATGGATTTTCAAACAGTTATATTTAGAATTCTTGACTTTTAGAGTTGGAAGTCTCCTTAGAAATTGCCTACCACACACCCATATTTATTGATGCAATGTTAAGTTTTTAAGAGGCTGAGTATGTCTTGATCAAATACTTCGTTACCATCAAGATGAGAGCTGTGACCATCTTGTGTACTGGATGTTCTTATCTTTGTATCAGAGATCCCAACATAGACCTGACACATAGTTGAAATATTAGTTAGGCTAGTGTGTTTTTCGCTAATCTGTGCACATCATGAAGTGAAAGGATGGCTCACAGACCATTTATTTTTACATATGAAATAAAAATGATTATGATTAGAAAAATTGATTTTTTTGATTAGAAAAATAATACATATTGTTGTAGGTAATATGGAAAAAAAACAAAGAAGGAAGTAAAAATTGTTGTAAAAAGGGTTAAAGCCACACTAACTAGGGACCATTGACATTGGAACAGTCATTGGAGCCAAATCAGAACAAAACCACTCTGGATTATTCTGGAATGGATTAAGGGCATGCATCATGGCCCCATATGACCTACAGAATGCTCACCTCTTCAGTGAGGTTCTAAAATCAAGCAGTAACTAATAATGTGGAGTGTTTTAAGAGAGAAGCCAAGCTGCGGAACTGAGCTACTTCAGCTTTGAAGGAAAAGCTGCTCGGGCGAAGGCAGCCTGCCATCCAGTATACCTCGTTTTTCTTACTGGCCTTTAATTCTTGGGGCTTTGCTTCTCTCTTCTCTCTTACCCTGAGGTTTTGCAGTTAGAGAAGTAATGTCTAAACTTACGAGGTTGAGTATTTTTCATTTGATTATGTGTATTTTTTCTTTGGGGAATTATCTCTTCATCCAACCCCCCCATTTTTACAAAATCGTATGTACTTTTTTTTTTTAACTGATTTTTCAATAGCCCTTTTATATTAAGAGTATTGATACTTTGTCTGATATGGTACAGATATTTTTCAGTTTTCTGTTTTTGTTCACGGTCTGTGAACTTCTCCAGGTCAAGGACTATATGACTTTTAATAATGGCTGTCAACTTTTAAACATACACTATATGCTAAGCAGTTGAGCATTTTATATATGTTATCTCACTCAAATCTTGTACGGATTTAATGCTATTTCCATATTGCAGAAGCTAAGTGAAATTAATTTGCTCAGAAAGATGTAGCTGGCTTTAAGAGGTGGAGCTAGGAATTAGACTCAAGATATGACTAGTCTGTGATCTTTTTTTTTTTTTTAAGATTTTATTTATTTGAGAGAGAATGAGCAGGGGGAGGGGCAGAGGAAGAGGGTGAAGCAGGCTCCTTGCTCATCAGGGAGCCCCACGCGGAGCTGGATCCCAGGACCCTGGGATCATGACCTGAGTGGAAGGCAGATGCTTAACTAGCTGAGCCACCCGGGCGCCCCTAAAGTCTGTAATCTTAAGTATTATATATTGCATCTTATATTTCTTTAGGTCAACCCAGTATCTATGATAGAGCATAGTACTTAGTAGGTACATTTTATACTTTTGCTGGATTGAATTGTATTAACACATAACTCATTAATGTATTGTTTGGTTATTTAGTTTTGTATAATTTGGTGTGTTGTAAATAAGAACATGCATTCCTTAATCTTTTCTTTTACTAAAGTTTAGTTGGCATGCACTATTACATAGTGTCAAGTATACAACATAGTGATTCAACAGATCTATACTTTATGCTATGCTCACCCCAAGTGTAGCATCATCTGTCACCATACAACGACATTACAATACCACTGACTGTGTTCCCTGTGCTATACCTTTTATCACTGTGACTTACTCATTCCGTAACTGGAGACCCGTATCTCCTACTCTTCTTGCCTCATTTGCCCACCTCCCCACTTCCCTGCCCTCTGGCAACCGTCAGTTGTTGTCCGTATTTATGGATCTGTTTCTGCTTTTTTTTTTTTTTTTAGATTCCACATTATAAGTGAAATCATATAATATTTGTCTTCCTCTATATTCTTCAGTTCTTGACCCAGATAGTTTGTGGAACAAGCTGATTGTTCTAAGTTGAAGTTAAAACTTTTTTCCTTAGGTCTAATTTTATAGAACGTGCTCATTTTTACAAATTTATTTCATATCCCCCCAAAATTAAAATACTGTTTAAACATTAAAAACTGGTCAAATTAAAAATAATATGTAAATGTTAAGGATGCCTTTTTCCTCATAAAGTGGCTGCTCAAATCTTTTTCTTTTATTGAAGTATAATTAACATACAGTGGTTTAATAGTTTCAGGTATACAACATATTAATTCAACACTTCTATACATAGCTCAGTGTTTACTGTAAGTATAGTCACCATCTGTCATCATATGTTATTACAGTACTATTGACTATAATCCCTATGCTGTGTTTTCATCTCCATTACTTATTTTATAACTGAAGTTTTGGCTCTTAATCCTCTTTATCTATTACACTGCCCCCACCCCACAACCACTGGTTTGTTTTTTTAAGATTCCACATAAATTGACATCCTAAATTACTTGTCTTTCTCTGTCTGATTCATTTCACTTATAAATTGACATCCTAAATTACTTGTCTTTCTCTGTCTGATTCATTTCACTTTAGCTTAATATCCTCTAGGTCCATCCATATTGTTATAAATGTCAAGATTTCATCCTTTTTATGGTTGCGTGGTATTCCATTGGGTGTATATGTATTCACATCTTCCTTATCCATCCATTTATCAGTGGACACTTAGGTTGCTTTCATATCTTGGCTTCTGTACATAGTGCAATAAACAGAGGGGTGCATATACCTTTTCAAATTAGTGTTTTTGTAATTTTTGGGTAAATACCCAGTAGTGGAATTACTGAGTCATATGATATTTCTATTTTTTATTTTTTGAGGAGCTGTCACACTGTTTTCTACAGTGGCCACACCAATTTACATTCTGACCAAAAGTGCACAAGGGTTCCTTATTTTTTTCTCCTATATCCTCGCCAGTACTTGTTATTTCTTACTTTTAGGGTCTGGTCATTCTGACAGGTGTAGGCTGATATCTCTTTGTGGGTTTTTTTTTTTTTTTTAAAGATTTTATTTATTTATGCGACAGAGAGACAGCCAGTGAGAGAGGGAACACAGCAGGGGGGTGGGAGAGGAAGAAGTAGGCTCCCAGCGGAGGAGCCCGATGTGGGACTTGATCCTGGAACACCGGGATCACGCCCTGAGCCGAAGGCAGATGCTTAACGACTGTGCTACCCAGGTGCCCCTCTTTGTGGTTTTGATTTGCATTTCCCTGATGATTAGTGATGTTGAGCGTATTTTCATGTGTTTGTTGGCCATCTGTTTGTCGTCTTGAGAAAAATGTCTATTCAGGTCCTCTGCCTTTTTTTTTTTTTTTTTTT
>NC_048221.1:82247628-82444311 GCF_002007445.2 Ailuropoda melanoleuca | reverse complement strand
TTAGCACAGAGCCTGATGTGGGGCTTGATCTCACAACCCTGAGATCATGACCTGAGCTGAAATCAAGAGTCGGATGCTTATCTGACTGGGCCACCCAGGTGCCCCCTTCTGCCCATTTTTTAATTGGGTTTTTGTTTGTTTTTTGATGTGTAAGTTCTTTATATATTTTGTATATTAACTTCTTATCGAATATATCATTTACCAGTATCTTCTCCCATTTACTAGGTTTCCCTTTCATTTTGTTGATGGTTTCCTTCACTGGAAAAGCTTTTTCTTACGTGTATTTCCAATAGTTTATTTTTGCTTTTGTTTTTCTTGCCTGAGGTGACACATTTAGAAACATGTTGCTAAGGCTGATGTCAAAGAGATCAGTACCTATTATTGTTTCTTCCAGGCTTTTTATGGTTTCGGGTCTCATTTAGGTCTTCAATTCAATTTGAATTTACTTTTGTGTGTGGTGTAAGAAAGTGGTTCTGTTTCATTCTTTTGCATGTAGCTGTCCAGTTTTCCCAGCACCATTTATTGAAAATACTATCTGTTACCCATTGTATATTTCTGCCTCCTTTTAAGTGTGGGTTTATTTCTGGGCTCTTTATTCTCTTCCATTGATATCTGCGTCTGTTTTTGTGCCAGCACCATACTGTTTTGATTACTACAGCTTTGTAGTGTATCTTGAAATCTGGATTGTGATACCTCCAGCTTTTTTTTTCCCCCCTCAAGATTTCTTTGGCTATTCGAGGTCTTTTTTGCTTCCACACCAATTTTGGTATTCTAGTTCTGTTAAAAATGCTGTTGGTATTTCAATATGGGTTACATCGAATCTGTAGATTGCTTTGGGCAGTATGGATATTTCAACAGTAATTCTTCCAATCCATGAGCATGGCACATCTTTGTTTTTGTTATCTTCAGTTTCTTTCATCAATGTTTTGTATTTTTTAGAGTACAGGAGGTCTTTCACCTTCTTGATTAAATTTATTCCTAAGTATTTAATTTTGGGGGATGTAATTGTAAATGGTATTGTTTTCTTAATTTCTCCTTCTGCTACTCAGCATATAGAAATGCAACAGATTCCTGTATATCAATTTTGTGTACTGCAATTTTCCTGAATTCATTGATCAGTTCTCATAGTTTTTGGTGGAGTCTTTAGGTGGAGTTCTGTTTATAGTATGTCATCTGCAAAGAGTGACAGTTTTACTTCATCCTTACCAATTTGGATGGTTTTTATTTCTTTTTCATGTCTGACTGCTGCAGATAGGACTTCCAGTACTACGTTGCATAAAAGTGGGAAGAGTGGACATCTTTGTTTCTGATCTTAGGGGAAGAGCTCTGTTTTTCACCACTGAGTATGGTGTTATCTGTCAGTTTGTCATATGTTGCCTTTATTATGTTGAGATATGTTTCGTTTAAAACTACTTCATTGAAAGATTTTATCATAAAAAGGATGTTGTATTTTGTCAGATGCTTTTGTGCATCTTATTGTGGTGATCATAAGGTTTTTATCCTTTCTCTTATTAATGTGATACATCACATTGATTTGTGAGTATTGAACCACCTTTACACTCTCAAATAAATCCTACTTCATCATGGTGAGTGGTTTTTTTTGATGTACTGTTGAATTTTTTTTGTGAGAATTTTTATATCTTTGTTCATCAGAGATACTGGCTTGTAGTTTCCTCTTTTTTGTGGTGTCTTTGTCTGGTTTTGGTATCAGGGTAATGGCTGGCCTTGTAGAATGAATTCGTAAGTTTTTCTTCCTTTTCTGTTTTTTGATATAGTTTGGGAAGAATGTGTATTAACTCTTCTTTAAATGTAGTATTTACATGTGAACCTATCTTGTCCTGAATTTTGTTTGTTAGTTTTTTTTATTACTGATTCAATTTTATTAGTAGTAATTGGTCTTTGGTCTGTTCAAATTTTCTATTTCTTCATGATGCAGTTTTGGAAGATGTGTTGCTAGGAACTTATTCATTTGTTCTAGGTTGTCCAATTTGTTGGTATATAATTTTTCATAATCTCTTATAATCCTCTGTATTTTTGTAGGGTCAGTTATTTCTCTTCCTTTGTTTCTCGTTTTAATTATATGAGTCCTCTCTTTCTTGATGAATCTGGCTAAGGCTTTATCAATTTTGTTTATATTTTCAAAGAATTAGTTCCTGGTTTTATTGATCTTTTCTATTTTTTTTAATCTTGATTTTATTCATTTCTGCTCTAATATTTATCATTTCCCTTCCTCTAGCTTTGGGCATTATTTGTTTTTTTTGTGTGTGTGTGTGTCTAGCCATTTCAGGTGTAAAGTTAAGTTGTTTGAGATTTTTCTTTTTCTTTTCTTTTTTTTGACATAGGTCTATATTGTCATAAACTTCCCTCTTAGAATAGCTTCTGCTACATTCCAAAGATTTGAACCATTGTGTTTCCATTTTCATTTTTCTCCATGGTTTTTTTTTTCCCTCTCTGATTCATTGTTTAGTAGCATGTTATTTAGCCTCTGTGTATGGTGTACTTTCTAGACTTTTTCTTGTAACTGATTTCCAGTTTCCTACTGTAGTGGTTAGAAAAGGTGCTTGATATGATTTCATTTTTCTTAAATTTATTGAGACTTGTTTTGTGGCCTAACATGTGATCTGTTCTGGAGAATGTTCTATGTATACTTGAAAAGATTTTGAAGAAGACTCTATTTTTTTACCTAAATTTAAAGCCAAGGTAAGGAGAATTGATATCTTTTCACCTATAGGCTCCAGGCAAGGAGAAAGGATGGAGATGTCCCATGGGCCAGGCTTTTTGTGAGACAGTTTTAGGTACATTCTCACATTTACTCCTCCAACCTTATGATGCTGGCACAACACACCCATGTTACCATCAGGGAAAGTGATGTGAAGTGAAAAGTTAAACTTTGAGTGTTAGAGCTGAAATTTGAACCAAGTCTGCTGGCCCCTGTATCAATACTCTTTCCCCTGGCCACCACCCTTTACCATGTGCAGTCATTCCCACCAATATCCGTATTGAATTCGCAGAGGGTCCGCCTTTGTGCTCCCAGCCTAGGTTATAGTGGGGGTCATGAAATCAATGCCAGGATAGTGCAGGTAAGGCCACCCAGCAGCCCCCACAGATTGCTGAGAGCTAGCAGCCACCCGTGAACAGCTCTGGAGAAAGAGGTGAGGTCCTTGCTGGCATTCTTTTCCCCACCACAGAATGGTTTGAAGCCTCTTACCTATTCCTTCCTTTCTTCCCCAATACCCTCTCAAGTTTGGTTCTTTCCTCAATTATCCACTTCCTCCCCACCCCCACCAGTCTTTTCCTCCAGAATAATTTTTATGAACACCCGTACACGTTGCTTTTCACTTCATTTCAACTTTGGCTCTGCTCCCATTTTTGTCCTCTACACTCCTGCTGTTGTTGATTTCATCAGAATAGGCAACATAAGCAATTACCTGCAGCAAATATATATGGAGCCTTCCCTCAACAACCAAGTCCTCCTTCATCCTACACTTGAAGTCTAGTGATAATAAAATTGAGAGAGAGACATTTGGACATCAGCATACTAATACTCCCAGAGAGTATACCCCACACATTATTTAGGTCAATTTTTACGACCGGGTGTTATGCTTTCTGTACCTATTTTTTTATTTTCTATTTTACCCACATTATTTATCTTGGAGTTGCCATGTGCTTAACCAAAGTCTTGGGAGGACAGCATCTCTTCAACTCCTGCCAACTGTCAGCAGGTAGGGAGCTCATATACTTCATACTCAGGTAGAATGGGTTTGAAGAAGCTAGGTCCCATTGACTGGCTCTGAGAGATAGAGCAAACTACTAAAAAAAAAAAAAAAAAAAAGAAAGAAAAAGAAAAGAACGAGTATTTTTGCTGTTTCTGGATGCAACATTCTGTATATATATTTGTTAGGTCCATCTGGTCAAATGTGTCTTTCAGAGCCACTGTTTCCTTGTTGATTTTTCTCTCTGAATGATCTATCCTTTGCTGTAAGTGAGGTGTTCAAGTCCTCTGCTTGTATTGTATTACTGTCAGTTTCTCCTTTCTTGGCTGTTAATAATTGCTTTCTGTTTTTAGGTGCCCCTATGTTGGGTGCATAAATATATACTGTTGGGTTGTTATCTTTGTCATTATGTAGTGCTCATCTTTGTCTCTTGCTACATGAATTGTTTAAATCTTTTAGAATGTGAGTTATTCATTGTAACTAAAAAAAGTTAATTAGGTTATAGACTAATCTTTCATTTTTCTTCAAATAGTCAATAACTGACCTTTAATTCATTAGACCTATACATTTAAAATAATATATTTAAGACCCTCTCCAAAACAAAACACGAATATGTCTTCCTAGAAAAAAAGTTCACTGTATAAGGCAAGTTATAATCTTTGAAAAGTCTACCACAGATATTCTTAACCAGAGAATCAGAAGTTTAGGTTAAAAAAAATACATCTTCGTATTCTCAAAATTTAGCATTTCCTTCAACTACAGGTATAGATAACAACAGAAATAGTATCAATACCTATAACTTTCTCTACAATAAAAATTGTACTGCAATCACCTAGGGAACTTAAACACTAATATCTAGATTCCATAAGTTCTATATAACTTCCCCTCCCCCCAGTATTTTATTATAACTTTTGAAACCTACAGAAACATTGAAAAAGTTTGTGATGAATACTCATGTACCCAGTACCTAGATTCTAGAGTTGACATTTACCGTTCTTGCTTCATCCCTTACCTTTCCATTTGTGTATCTCTCCATCCCTAAGTTGATCTGAGTTTTGGTGCCTTTCAAAGTAATTTGCAGGTGTCCAAGATCTTTCCCCAAAATACTTCAGCATGTCTACCTTTACTAAAGTTCAGTTCCTTGTAAAATTTGGAAACCATGAAACGCATAAATTCCAAGTGTGTGTAACGTAAGTTTCTGTAAGTGAATATACCCATGTAGTCCATTTTCAAGATGCAGAACATTACCATTATCTCAGTCTTTTATCTCCTCCTAGTAAATCCCTGTTGTTTTGGTTTTTTCACTATGCCTTATTTTTTCCTGTTTCAGACTTCATGTAAGCAGAAGTGTACAGTCTGTCCTCTTTTGGAGATAGCCTCATTTCACCCAGCATATTTTTGAAATTCTCCATGTTGTGACATGTATCAGTGGTTTGTTCTTTTTATTCCTGTTAGTCTGCTACATGAATATACTTTAGTTTGTATATTCTAGCTTTTATTAATGGACATTCGGATTTATACTAATTTTTGGCTGTCTGAATAAAACTGCTTTGAACATTATATAAATCTTTTTATGGACGTATCTTTTCACTTCTGTTGGAGTGGAATTGCTAGGTCATAAGATAGAAATATATTTAGTTTTTTAAAACGGTGTCAGATCTTTTCAAAAGTGGTTGTGGCATTTTACATGCTTACCAGCAGCATATGAGAGTTTAGATTGTTTTACAACTTTGCCAACATTTTATATTTTATTTTAATATTACTTCTTAATATCAGTATTCTTTTTTCCTGAGTCTTGTTTTATTTGATTCATTTTTAAATTCATTTTGCACATTATAAATTTGCTCCCCTACACCCCCATCCCCAAAATAATCTTTATAAAGTAGCTTTGGTGAGATGCGAAACTCCTTATATTAAAAATTGGGAATTGGCAATTTTTATTTTTGAAGAAATTTTTTAGAAAAATTTTCTTTTTGCAAAATATTTAACTTTGATATTAATTTTGGTCATATTATACTGTGTGCTCCTTTGGCATTTATGATGATGTGTATAGAATTTTGCTTTGTTCGAAACTGCATTTAGAAATGGGTTTTTGTTTTCTAATTTTCGTAGGAAAATCAGTTCAAGATAAGAGTTTGTGAATGATTTAATGGATAAAATAAGCAGTTGGAGAAAAATCTGTTTTTCAGATAGCTTACTGATACATTAGTTTTAATGTCTACCTCCTAAGTTCATTGAAATTCCCAAGGGAAATGTTTTTGTGTCTCACTATTCACCTTTTTGGACTCTTTTCTTTATCTAGAACATAAAAATAGTATTTAATGTATCTATTTCACATGACTACGTGGTAAAATCCGATGATGACTTTTAGGATTCAAAATTTACTTTTTCTGTTAATTACCAACTGACTTCTAGTTCCAGGGTTGTTGTATTTTTTTTTTCTTTTTTACTGTCATTTTCTTTATTAAAAAGATAGCTTTTACTTTTTGTTCAAAATGTGGAGTTTTAAGTAGAGCTATGTTTAGAATTTCATTTACAGTCAGGCACACCAGAAATGCACATCGTGTTTTGGCATACACTTTCAAATGAAAGATGCCACTGTGAAAACATTTTATGACTTTTTTTGTTTGTTTGGTTAGCCTTTCCCTGGGTTTACAATGAAATAGGTAATTATAGATTTTTAAATACAGATATAGCTATAAGTGGAGAGAAAGGAAAGAGACGTTTTTGTGCTGATTTTGAAAAAGAATAGTCTCTTCAACAAATGGTATTGGGAAATAGGATATCCACATGAGAAAAAGGAAATTGGACCCTTACCTTGCATTGTGCACATAAATCAAAATGAATTAATGACTTAAATATTAGACCTGAAACTAAAAACTCCTAGTACAAAACATAGGGAGAATACTTCCTGATCTTAGTCTTGGTAATAATCTCTTGATCGACGCCAGAAGCACCAGCACCAAAGCAAAAATAGACTATTCATCAACTTGTACACATTAAATATGTACAGTTCTTTGTATATCACATCTCAATAAAGCTGTTAATAAACCAACATACTGTTCAGCAATTGTATTGTTGTGTATGTATCTGATGATCAATGATTGCCTTATTATACACAAAGAAATTATGGTATCAGATCTGCAGAATACAAAAATCAATTTAATTGCAATGTAAATAATGAGTTTTAGGGGGCTATGACTAAAGGAAGAAAATTCAGTTAGAAGGGTTTTTTAGTAATCTAGTTCTCTAGTTAGCAATCCATGCTTAGATTCCTGGGGAGGATTTCTCCTGGAAAAGAATGAGATCAGCGTGGAGCACTAGGAGTATGAGGTGTCTGTTAGCCATGTGGAGATCATCTGTAGAGCGATAGCGGAGCAGTTCTGGAGTTCTCGATCTGGCCTAAAGAAATTTGGGAATCATAGAAATTTGGGATCATAGAGAAGATGGTTACTGAAGCTTGGAGTGGTAAATATACCCATGGAAAGTATTTCAGTTTACTCAGTGTACTCTTACATCTATGGATACACATTAAACAATGTTAATTGCAAGCCATGAAAAAGAACTGTGGTTTTAATCATTAACATAAAACATAATTTGCAAGCTACCTGTAAATAACAGTAGCCTTAATAAATAAAATGATGACGGTCATAAATGATTATTTTTATATCAGGTAGTTGACTTCAGTTTACTTACATATTTATTGAACAGCTTTTGGAATTTGTGTTGCTATCATTAAGTGGTGGTATTACAAAGGAAAAATATCACTTTGAGAAGAACTGCATTTACATTGTTTTGTTTTAAGCCAGGATGTTATAGTATTAGGATTGCAGAATACAAATATCAGCCTAATTGCAATATAAATAATGGGCTTCAGGGCAATATGACTACCGGGGGGAAAACCCAGTTAGAAGGTTGTTTTGAATGGTTTTCTGAGGCGGACCGATATGTTAAGTTTTACATTTTAGGGAGGGTATTCTGTGATAAGTCAGTGATGGCATGTCTGGATGTGGAAGCAAGAACGAGAGGGTTATTTTATTTATTTATTTTAAGTATTTTTATTTATTTGTCAGAGAGAGGAATCGAGAGAGACAGACAGACAGGCAGAGGGAGAAGCAGGCTCCACACCGAGTAAGGAGCCCGGCACCGAACTCAGTCCCAGGACCCTGGGATCATGACCTGAGCTGAAGGCAGACATTTAACTGCCTGAGCCATCCAGGTGTCCCGGGGGGTTATTTTAATAGTACATAATAATACTAGGGTAAATAGAGCTACCAAGAAATATTTTAAAAATAAAAACAGGTCTTTAGTTATTGATATTAGGTATAAAAAGAAATCTGCAAGGATCACAGCTGATCTGTTTGGGTATCTAAAGAATGGCGACACATTTAATGAAAGGAAATAAGTGTAGCCCATAGTTAAAACAAAACAAAACTTGGGAGTTTGGTTTCTGATTTCTGGATTTTGGCATCTAAGTTTATAGATAAGTGTGGCAACAAAAGAGAACAGGTGTTCTGTCTTCAGGCTTTTGTTCCGGCTCTTATTCCGCCCCACCCCGCCCCGCCCCCGGTTTATGGAAGGTTGCAGAGTTGAACTAGCTTTGTGAAACTGAGCCGTGACTTCATCTAGGTGTAAACCCAGACTCAAGTGATGAGATGAAATGGGTTTTCCTTAAGCACGTATTAAGTACAAAATATACCTTTAAGGAGGTACTTTCTTTTCACGTAACTCAGGGTATACTGTATTCTTGCATTGTTGGTTTGTATCAGTTATTTGGGATAAATACATTTGTAATATTTTTAGTGATTTTTTAAAAATATGTATTGCTTATTTGAAACAATAAGATCCTTAATTCTTCTTTTAAACTTTTAGTTTTTACTGCTTTTAATATAAAAATATTTAGTAAATAGTGGTAACCTTTAAACATACTACTTTATAAGAAACTTTTGACTTTGTTTGAAAGTAATTATAAATTGAGTTTTAAAATCAGTAATAGGGGTGCCTGAGTGGCTCAGTGGATTAAGCATCTGTCTCTGGTTCAGGTCCTGATCCTGGGGTCCTGGGATCAAGCCTCCTTCTCCTTCTCCCTTTGCCTCTCCCCCTGCTCGCTCGTGCTCTCTCTCTTCCTCTCAAATAAAATCTTTAAAAAATTCAATAATGTCTTTAGTTCTTATTATTAGTGAAAATGTATTTGTTAATTCCCATAAAATATTAATGTCTGAAAGACTAAATTCAGACATTGGCTAAAAGTTTAACATTAGAAGAAATCTTATTTGTAATTTGATTGAATTTTAGAAATGTATAAAACCTAGTCAATGTTAGATTACATATTTGAAAGTTGGGAAGAGTAAATCTTAAAACTTCTCATCACAAGGGTAGAAAATTTTTTTGTAACTTTGTATGGTGACAGATAATGATTTACTGTGATTGTTTTACAGTGTATACAAATAATAAATTAGGTTGTACACCTGAAACTAATACAATGTATGTCGATTTTACCTCAAAAAAAAAAAAAAAGAACCTCAATCTACAGATGTCTTTGTAGTAGTGAATGGTCTCTCTTAAAATCCTGTGCTTCTGGATTTACATCAGTATTTGTCAGTACTAGATAGTCCACATGGTGCCTGTGTGCGTGAGAAGACATTTTCAGGGATGATGTATGTAAAATCTCATTACAGGCATTAACAGATAAACATTTGCAATTGATTTGGATAAAGGGGAACACTAACTTTCAGCTCCAATTAAACATTGTTCCCCATCCACCAAAAGATGCAATATTCTCATTAATAGATCTATATTACAAAAAATGCACTCCATTATTTGAATTTAATCAATAAAAACTTTGTGGGAAAATATGTGTAGAACCTTTTTATACTCTGCCTAAAGAAGTCTGTAAAGTTAATAATGTTAAAAACTAATTTAATTGAATTACAAATTGTGCTGCAATTAACTTGATAGCTGCATACTAGATAACTTGATAACTTTCATACTAAAATTGTATAGACACCATGCTCAATACATAGATAGTATAGTCATTAATGAAGTACATACATGTCTTGTATTAGTAATTACTATTCTATAAATATAGTACAGAATGCATCATATAAAAATACGGTCTTTAAAAAACAATTTCTGATAAGATGCACAGTCCCAGTGACAATCAGAAAATTCTGTCAATGCTAACGGAGGTGAAGAGAGGTGAAGCAGGGAGAGTTGACTCTTGTTTACTAGAGTAGTTTCAGCTGAAATGAAACAGAGCTTAAAATTTCTAAATTGAATTGTATTTTAAGTGAAAGATTATCTGCTGTTGATAAGAGTGTCATGCAACTCATGCAGGTTTTATCTGTCTTTCACAGAGCTCCTTAATAAGCATTTACGGTCAGTTTTTGGCAGCCTTAGAATCACTGAAGGCATTCTGGGATGTTATGGATGAAATCGATGAGAAGACTTGGGTACTTGAGCCAGAAAAACCTACCCGGAGTGCGACGGCACGCAGAATTGCACTAGGTACGGAAAAAGGATTAAAGAGAGAGAGTGTGTGTGTGTGTGTGTGTGTACTTTGTATTAATTAGGAAAATGGATCTAAAGAGGATATTGGACTCTTAGGTGAGTTTTTTTTTTTTTTTTTATGAAGTCAGCTATTAAAACTTTGGGATGAACTGTGATTTATTACTGTGTATTTGAATAAATGTGTCAGGAGAAAAGGGCAAGTACTGAGGTGTTTCGGTATAAAAGGTGATGGTCAATGAAGTATCATTCAGAGATACTGTTTAATTAGATTTTAATTAGCACAGAAATAATGGAACAGGTTTTTCAAAACTTACATTTCTTAGGGAAAAAATTGTAATAATGAAAGTCTTCATCCATGAGACTTAGACAAGATTAATATCAACAGATCTGGGAATAGTTTCTGACAAAATTTAGAGGATAAAAGAAGCTGAAGTGGGCCATGCATGCCATTGAAGAGTAATCAGAAAGCAGAAAATAATAAACATATTTTAGGTATTTTCTTTACTATAAATACATGATATTAATGAATAAGATGTGATATAACTGTAACTATCCCTGTAATATTACCATCTTTATTATAAAATTATTGCTTTATGTATTTTCATTATGAACAAGCAATATATGTCAGTTTAGAGTTCAACCGCTCAATGTTTTAGATGTTTTAAACTATATTTGAGCTCACAGTAAGTAGTGTAGTTAGATGACTATGAGATACCTATTTATATTTTTCCTTCTTGGTTTCCTTAGCCCAAATAAATATATTGTTAAAAGGCATATATTCTGGAGGATATTATGAAATTCTGTTGTGAATCATATCCACATTAGCAATTTTTGTATTTACTCCCCGGGCGTAATAGATTTTCTGGGAGAAAAGAAGTAACATGTAATTATAAGAAAAGGAAGGTATCATTGTGCAGCAGTTGTATAAGTAGTAGTGTCACTCAGTCTAAAAAGTCTAATGGTATTTAGTTTGGAATGATTAACAAATTATGGTGTATTTGTGAACAAATAGATATTAAGAATGAAAGTATTTTCCTCAAAGGAGTGTTGTAATTAATTTTCTTCATGGCTCCATTTAAATAATTATTTTGATCAGGTAACGATTAAATATACCTTTTATTATATTTCTCATTGTTCAGCATAGACAACCTGGTTTTTAATTCACTCTGTATTTACCTTTAGCTTTTTTTTTCACTTCAGGCATTGATTTGTTTTTTTAAGACCCAAGTTTTCAGCAAATTAATTGAAATATATTAAATAATATACCCATTGTTAAGTGAAAGAACTTTCTGGAGCCATTAGTACATGACACTGCTAAAGGCTAAAATGGAATTTGTGCTCATGGTAAAGAATGTATAAACAAATGAGATAATAAGTTAACTTTTGTATTTTTGTATTTCTCATGAATGATTTGTAGTCATTTTTTATTTTACTTGATTACCTTTTTTTGTCAGATCTGTTGTTAATTGTGTTCATGCTGTTGCCAACCTTAGCCAAAAGCTAATGCTATATTGTATAAAATTTATCAGGCCATTTTTATTGTAAAAATAAAATCCAAATAGACCGTATAGTTATACTAATGCACCTTCAAAAAATAGTAAAATTTCTGAAATTAGTACAATATTTCAGTAGGTAGAATTTATAAAAGAATCTAGTGCCAAATAGATTTTCTTAGATTCTATAAACTAGGTTAGTTGTTTTTGTTGAATGAACAATTTCTGATTTAATATGAATTGAATCCATTGTTAACATATAATGTGAAAGCTTCACATGGAACAAAAGAACTCAGAAAATGTTTTTTATTTCTGTATTTTTATATTTTGAGTTTTTAGATTCCAGGTGACATACTGTGTAATATTGGTTTCAGGTGTACAATATAGTGATTCAACACTTCATAGAGCACCCAGTGCTCATCACAACAAGTGCCCTTCTTAATCCCCAACACCTATTTAACCCATCCCACCACCTGCCTCCCCTCTGGTAACCATCAATTTGTGCTCTGTATTAAGAGTCTTTCTTGGTTTTCCTTTCTCTCTTTTTTTCACCCTATGCTCATTTGTTTTATTTCTTAAATTCTACTTATGAGTGAAATTATGTGGTATTTATCTTTCTCTGATTGACTTATTTCACTTAGCATAATACTTTCTAGCTCCATCCACCTAGTTGCAAATGGCAAGATTTCATTCTTTTTAATGGCTGGATAATATTCCATTGTATATCTATACCAGTACTTCTTTATCCATTCATCAGTTGATGGACACTTGAGCTGTTGCCATAATTTTGTCCATTGTAGATAATGCTGCTATAAACATCAGGGTGCATGTATCCCTTTGAATTAGTATTTTTGTATTCTTTCGGGTAAATACTTAGTAGTGCAATTCCTGGTTCATAGAATAGTTCTATTTTTAACGTTTTAAGGAACCTCCATACTGTTTTCCAGAGTGGCTGTACCTTTGAATTCCCACCAACAGTGCAGGAGGATTCCCCTTTCTCCACATCTTCACCAACACCTGTTGTTTATGTTGTTTTTAGCCATTCTGACAGGTGTGAAGTGGTATCTCAATGTAGTTTTGATTGAAGAGTGATGTTGAGCATCTTTTCATGTCTGTTGGCCATCAGTATGTCTTCTTTGCAAAAATGTCTATTCATATCTTCCCATTTTTCAATTGGATTATTTGTTTCTTGGGTGTTAAATTTTACAAGTTCTTTATATATTTGGATACTAACCCTTTACCAGATATGTCATTTGCAAATACCTTCTCCCATTCCATAGATTGCCTTTTAGTCTTGCTGATTATTTCTTTCTCTGTGCAGAAGCTTTTTATTTTGATGAAGTCTCAATAGTTTATTTTTGCTTTTGTTTCCCTTGCCTCAGAAGACATATCTAGAAAGAAGTTGCCAGTGTCATAAAGACATTACTGCCTGTGTTCTCTTCTAGGATTTTTATGGTTTCAGGTATCACACTTAAGTTGTGTTTCAGCCATTTTGAATTTATTTTTGTATTTGGTGTAAGAAAGTGGTTCATTCGTTTGCATGTTTCAGTCCAGTTTTCCCATCACCATCTGTTGAAGACTATACTTTTCCCATTGGATATTCTTTCCTGCTTTGTCAAAGATTAGTTGACCATATAGTTGTAGGTTTATTTCTGGGTGTCCTGTTCAATTGATCTGTGTGTCTGTTTTTGTGCCAGTACCATACTGTTTTGATCACTACAGCTTTGTAATGTAATTCGAAGTTTGGAATTGTGATGGCTCCAGCTCTGCGTCTCTTTTTCAAGGTTGCTTTGCCTATTCAGGGTCTTCTGTGATTCCATAAAAATTTTAGGATTGTTTTAGTTCTGTGAAAAATGCTGTTGGTAGTTTGATAGAGATTGTATTAAATGTGTAGATTGCTTTGGGTAGTATAGACATTTTAACGATATTTATTCTTCCAATCCATGAGCATGGAATGTCTTGCCATTTCTTTGTGTCATCTTCAGTTTTTTTGGTCATTGTTTTATAGTTTTCAGAGTATAGGTCTTTCACTTCTTTGGTTAGGTTTATTCCTAGGTATCTTATTATTTTTGTTGCAATTGTAAATGTGATTGATTACTTAATTTCTCTGATTCATTATTGGTGTATAGAAATGAAACAGATTTCTGTACGTTGATTTTTATATCCTGCAACTTTACTGAATTCGTTATCAGTTCCAGCAGTTTTTTGGTGGCGTCTTCTGGGTTTTCTATATAGCGTATCATGTCATCTGCAGAGAGTGAAAGTTTGGCTTCTTCCTTGCTGATTTGGATGCCTTCTATTTCTTCTTGAAGTTTTCTGATCGCTGTGGCTGGACTTCCAATATTATATTAAATAACAGTGGTGAGAGTGGACATTCCTGTCTTATTCCTGACTGTAGAGGAAAAGCTCTCAGTTTTTCCCCATTGAGGATGATATTAGCTGTGGATTTTTCATTGATGACATTTATGTTGAGGTGTGTTCCCTGTAACTCTGCTTTGTTGAGGGTTTTTATCATGAATGAATGAATGTTGTATTTTGTCAAATGTCTTTTCTACATCTATTGAAATGATATGGTTTTTATCCTTTCTTTTGTAAATGTGGTATATGTATCACCTTGATTGATTTGTGAATCTTGCAGCCCAGGAATAAAAACTTCTTGATCGTGGTGAATGATTTTTGGAATGTATTGTTGGATTCAGTTTGCTAGCATTTTTTTGAGAATTTTTGCATCCATGCTCATCAGGAGTATTGGCCAGTGGTTCTCTTTTTTTACTGGAGTCTTTATCTGGTTTTGGTATCAGGGTAATGCTGGCCTCACAGAATGAATGAATTGGGAAGTTTCCTTCTTTTCTTGTTTTATTTTTGTTTTTTGAATAGTTTGAGAAAAATAGATACTAATTCTTCTTTCAGTGTTTGGTAGAATTCACCTGTGAAGCAATCTAGCCCTGGACTTTTGTTTCTTGGGAGTTTTTGCATTACTGATACAATTTCTTTGCTTGTTATCAGTCTGTTCAAGTTTTCTATTTCTTCCTGTTCCAGGTTTGGTAATTTGTATGTTTCTAGGAATTTATCCATTTCTTCCATGTCGTCCCAATTTGTTGGCACATAGTTTTTCGTAACATTCTCTTATAATTGTATTTCTTTGGTGTTGGTTATTTCTCCTCTTTCATTTGTGATTTTATTTGGGTCCTTTCTGTTTTCTTTTTGATAAGTCTGGCTAGAGGTTTATTTTTTCAAAGAATCAGCACCTGGTTTCATTGATCTGTTTATTGTTTTTTTAGTTTCTGTATCATTTATTTCTGTCTTAATCTTTATTATTTCCTTCCTTCCGCTGGCTTTAGGCTTCGTTCATTGTTATTTTTCTAGGTCCTTTAGGTGTAAGGTTAGGTTTTTGGGGATTTTTCAGCTTCTTGAGGTAGCCTGCATTGCTATTATATACTTCCCTCTTGGGACCACTTTTGCTGCATCCCCAAGGTTTTGGATTGTTGTGTTTTCATTTTCATTTGTTTCCATTTTTTAATTTCTTCATTTCCTGGTTGACCCATTCATTGTTTAGTAGCATGTTGTTTAACCTCCGTTTATTTGTAGTCTTCCCAAAATTTGTCTCGTGGGTTGACTTTAAGTTTCATAGCATTGACTAAAAAAGGCGAGTGGTAAGATTTCAGTCTTTTTATAATTGTTAAGGCCTATTTTGTGACATTATATGTGATCCATTCTATAGAATGTTCCATGTGCACTTGAAAAGAATGTGTACTCTGTTTTAGGATGGAATGTTCTGAATATATCTGTTAAGTCCATCTGGTCCAGTGTGTCATTCAGAGCCATTGTTTCTTTGTTGATCTTCTGCTGAGATGATCTGTCCATTGATGTAAGTAGGGTGTTAAAGTCCCCTACTACTACTGTGTTATTATCAATTCGTTCCTTTATGTTTGTTATTGTTTTATATATTTGGGTGCTTCTACATTGGGTGCATACATATTTATAATTGTTAGATTTTCTTGTTGGATTGTCCTCTTTATTATGATATAGTGCCCCTTTTCATCTTTTGTTACAGTTTTGGTTTAAAGTCTAGTTTGTCCATAGGTAAAAACAGAGCTACCCTATGACCCAGCAATTGCACTACTAGGTATTTATCCAAAGGATACAAACATAGTGATTTGAAGGGGCATCTGCACCCCTATGTGTATAGCAGCAGTGCCCAAAATAGACGGAAAGAACCCAGATGTGTCCATCAAAGATGAATGGATAAAGAAGATATGGTGTGTGTGTGTGTGTGTGTGTGTGTACCACACACAGTGAAATATTACTCATTCATCAAAAAAGTGAAATCTTGGGCTGTCTGGGTGGCTCAGTTGGTTAAGTGGCTGCCTTCGGTTCAGGTTATGATCCCAGGTTCCTGGGATTGAGTCCCACATTGGCTTCTTGCTCAGTGGGGAGCTTGCTTCTCCCTCTGCTGTTGCTCCCCCTGTTTGTGCTCTCCCTCTGACACATAAATAAATCTTAAAAAAAAATTTTTTTTTACCATTTGCAACGACGTGGGTGGAACTAGAGGGTATTAAGTGAAATAAGTCAGAGAAAAACAATTATCATATGATATTACTCATGTGGGATTTAAGAAATGAAACATGATCATAGAGAAAGGGATAGAAAAATAAAGTAAGATGAAATCAGAGAGGGAGACAAACCATAAGAGACTCTTAATCATAGCAAACAAGCTAAGGGTTGCTGGAGGGGAGGTGGGTGAGGGGATGGGATAACTGGGTGATGGGCATTAAAGAGGTCAGTTGGTGTAATGAGCACTGGATGTTATATGCAACTGATGAATTACTAAACTCTGCCTCTGAAACTAGTAATACACTATATATTGAATTTAAAGTGAAAAAATAAAGCTAGCTTGTCTGATATAAGTATGGCTACTCCGTCTTTCTTTTGACACCCATTTGCGTGATAAATGTTTTTCCACTCCCTCCCTTTCAATCTGCAGGTGTCTTTAGGTGTAAAATGAGTCTCTTGTAGGCGGCGTGTAGATGGGTCTTGGTTTTTTTTTTTTTAATCCATTCTGACTCCCTGTGTTGTTGGATTGGAGAATTTAGTCCATTTACATTGAAAGTCATTATTGATAGAAAATGTTTTTATAAAACTTCATAAAAAAATCATGAACATGTTTGTTTTTACCATTTATTGTATTCCTGGTCTTTTAATTTTTGAGCACAGTTATGCTTTTCAAGAAAGTCATGGAAGTAATTTAGATAGTTCTTAATCTTGTGATTTCTTTTAATGTTAAAAATCTTTATCACTTTATAATTTTTATTTAAACTATAACAGAATTCTGACCAGAATTCTAGTATAAATTAATTATAGTAACTCTGGATTGACTATTTTGAAACTTTGGATGGATCCCCAAATCTTCCATCATCATAATTTCAAAATTTATTTCTTTTAGACTATAAAATACTAATATGCTTATAAAGAAACTATAAAACATTGGCTATCTTTCCTTTCGTACAGTAAGTACCCAAATAGATACCCCTTTATTTTTTTTGATGAACTTTTCTACTTCTATAAACTTCATATTTTTATTCTAGGAAATAATGCTTCAGTAAATATAGAGGTTGACCCCAGGCATCCTACTATGCTTCCTGAGTGCTGCTTTCTTGGAGCAGACCATGGTATGAGATCTCCTATTTAAATGTTTTTAACAGAGTCCTAAAATTCTTATCTCACACTGTTAAAATATTCTGAAATATTAATATATTGGTAATCATTTTAAATGAAAATGTCTCATCATTCTGAACTGTGTACTTTTGTGGTTTTTAAAAAATATGATTTAGATTTTCCAGTCAATTAGCAAATTCTGTATGTATATTTGTAAGCTACTAAGAGAGTAGATCTTAAAAGTTCTCATAAAAAAAAAACTTGTAACTACATGTGGTGATGGATGTTAACGAAACTTTGTAGTGAGTGTATTGCAATAAATACAATCATTGTTGTACACTGAAAACTAATACAGTGTTATATGCTAATTATATCTCAGTAAAAAAAAATTCTGTGCTAAATGTCTTTACAAAGTGACAGCAGCAGATGCTAAATTATTAAACTTTTTTTTTTTTTAATATCTGAAGTGGTAAAACCTCTGGGAATTAAGCTGAGCAGAAACATACATTTATGGTAGGTATCTTTGCAATACAATTATTATTTTTCTATTTTGCAAATTTAACAACAATTTTTTTTTCATGCTTTCAGGGATCCAGAAAATAGTCTGTTACAAAACTTGAAAGATGTTTTAGAAATAGATTTTCCAGCTCGCGCTAACCTGGAAAAATCTGTAAGTTTTATCAGTGCTTTGACATTCCAAACAGCATAGCTTAATGAAAGTTAAATGTTCTTCTTTTAGACACCAGAGAAAAATGAGGCTGAAAGGAGGGAGTTGGGAGAATATTATAACAGACTTCTGAACTGCAAGCAACAGTAGCATCAAAGAACTTGTTAACCTTTGATTAGTGGTTTAAGTATACTTTTTTCATGGTCTTCGTAGCAATAAAGTGATTAATGACAGACATCTTTATTATTAAAAATAGGGGGAAAGGTCCAAAGTAGCTAATGAGATGTTTGGATATTCTATTACTATCTACTTATGGATGATTGAAATAAAGTTTTAATTAGCTTGATGTATTTGTGAAAGGTGGCAGTACAGTTTTTAAAAATGAATAGACATTACCATGTCGCAAAAATAATAAACTTCTTAGAATTGATTTTTGATGAAGCAGCTGAGGTTACAGACTGTTAAAGTGGTGGGGCTGTTTTTGTCTTATTCCTTTAGTTACAGAATTTTGAAATTTAGTAACCACTAGCTAATGTCAGTTCTCTACATACTACAGTGGCATTATATTGATGTACAACATGGGAAAATTACTTAAGTCCAAAACAGAATTTGTTTTGAGTATATCTATGTGCATTACTTACTGGATGAAAAAGGAAGCACTCTTCTTACAAATAGCTTTTCTAAGGCATTAGTGATATAACTGTATTCTCTGTAATATAGTGGATAAGCTACCTTTATAAAAACTTTATAAAAAGTTTATAGGGGCGCCTGGGTGGCACAGCGGTTAAGCGTCTGCCTTCCGCTCAGGGCGTGATCCCGGCGTTATGGGATCGAGCCCCACATCAGGCTCCTCTGCTGTGAGCCTGCTTCTTCCTCTCCCACTCCCCCTGCTGTGTTCCCTCTCTTGCTGGCTGTCTCTATCTCTGTTGAATAAATAAATAAAATCTTTAAAAAAAAAAAAAAGTTAATATATATACCATATTATTCACTCTTTCTTATCTTACCCTGTGTGTTTTAAACACATATGCTTATATTTATTTTCTTTTGAAGGATTTTTCTATGGATTGTGGGATTTGTTATGCCTATCAGCTTGATGGCGCCATTCCTGATCAAGTGTGTGATAATTCCCAGTGTGGACAGCCTTTCCATCAAATATGCTTATATGAGGTAGAAATAAAATAAAAATAACCTTGGCAAGATGTTTTTGGTTACCATGACATAGGAAGTATGCATATTTGAAATATAGAGTCTAAGAATCTCTTCAGTGAATGGTGATCTCTTTTGCCATCAGCCCCTTTACCAGTTCATTTCCAGATGCCCATGTGCTTTCATTTCTTCATCCTGGTTACTAATAAGTGAAGAAATGGCCTAAAGTATCCCAAGAAGGGAGAAAATGTATCTAATATATTCATTGACTGACTGCTTATTGATAGTAACAAATGAAATTGATGCTACCTTAGTCTCTTTTAAATATCTCCTGTAACCCAGCGCAAACTCTGTGGACTCATCCAAGTGGGAGTAGTGGTGGCAATAAGGTGAAAGGGAGGTAGCACTATCGAGTATCTATTACTTTTCAGAGTAGATTTAAGTATAGAATAAATGTAACAGTCTTTTGATGTTGAGAAGAATGCATTTTATGATCTAAATATGTCATAGCACTCTCAGTGGCATTTTATTTACTATGTGAAGTCTGCTTTCATCCCTGTGTAGTCACTTGATCTCTGTAGCATTCCTCCTAGTGTACAGCTGACATGATTATATATGCATGTATATATAGAACACCTTCCAGTTGTATAGTGCTTTTAGTCTTCCTTAATATCACCTCCTGTTTTTGTGCTTACATATAGCAGTTGGTATTATCTGTACTGTAACAGTGGAGAACTTAGTGATGTCAATTTACCTTATATAAAACCATAATATACTAGGTCTAATTATATTCTTAAGGGAACATGTGCTTTCTTTTGTAATAATATTCATTTAATTTTTAAAAATGGACTGCTTTAATTTTCTAATTAATGGATTGAGAATTAACCCACTATTGGTGATTAAGACCAGAATTAAGACCTAAATATTCAAGAGCCTGTGGTATCTTTTATAGGAGGCATACTTAATTTATAATTAATGATTTTAGGTGGGGTCTATGAACCCCATGGATTTGTGTGCATTATTTTTGTGTCTTTTGGGATTGAGAAAGTGCATAAGGAGGCCCATAATTTGGCTATAAGGTACAGACCTCGAAATGCTGGTCTCCCCTTATTTTGTTATTTGGCATATTACCAGTGTGGTACTGGCTCAGGAAATGTTCCCCTTTTTGTTAAAAGAAAATTAAGGTAAATCTTTTGGGATAAAATATATATGTACTCAAAGGAAATGATATTTGGAGTAGCTGTAATTTGTAATCATGCTGACATTGCTCCCTTTATCTTTTTAAAATCTTCAGTGGTTGAGAGGACTACTGACTAGTAGACAGAGTTTTAACATCATATTTGGTGAATGCCCATATTGTAGCAAGGTAAGAAAATCATTAATAACATTTCATAAAATGTGCCTAGCTTTTAGTAACATGTTCGGGAAGATAAACTGATCAACTATATACATATCTAGCTAAAACATTTTGTTACTTGTTACTCTATGTATTAAAAAGAAGTAAAATTGTCCCTATCAATCAACAACATTTTGTTTTTGAAATTGCTCCTTTGACCAAAAAGAAAGAGTATTTTTCAAACTGTATCATGACACCATTTTCTAGCATAAAGCAATCTTAATTTTAGCATGTCCACAAACTTACTTTGTTAAAATGTACTCTCTTTTTACAAGCCAATTACCTTGAAAATGTCTGGAAGGAAATCCTGAAATAAGAACATAACCTTTCTGTGAAGAGCTGGCAACTTTAAAAATGATCAGAAAGATTTTATTTGATATCTTCATAGAAAATATAGAGCAAGACATACTAAAGTCAAAAGGAAAAGAACGATGAAGCCATAATAATACACGTCTGCCTTTGCCTCTTCACTAAGAGTCCAGTCTGGGACCTCCATACCAGTTGTAGAAGTGTATGTATAACAAGATGAAGATCTGGAATTACTGAATATATTCGGACTGGTAGAATCTTGATAGGGTTCATAGAATGTATTTGGGAATTGTATACAGCTGGATGGTTGTGGAGGACTTTTTATTTCATTCAGAATTTGAGACTCACAATACTTTTGTCTTCTCCTTGTGCTTTCCTATAGAAAAACATATAGTGTTAAGTTTGAGTTATCCTAGTATTTATTTTGTGTATTCGGTAAGAATACTAAATAAAACATGTTACACAAAAAGAACAAAGTTTTGTATATTTTTCCTGAGAAATTTAGGTCCTGGATCTACATTGTAAGGGATTACAAAGTACTTACCACATTAACCAACCGAAATCTAATTAAACTACTTGGTCCTTTCATATCAGGAAATAGGCTCTCTCATAACTATTGTATCCTTTAAAAATATGATGAAATATGAAAACAAAATTTTCTTGGCAAGACAAAAAACTGGGCTTAATCTTAAATGGGCAAGATAGTCATAATTAGAAAGCTTTTTGGTCATTAATAATTAGTGATTCTAGGGAAGCCAAGGCAGAGAACAAGATGGTGAGGGCAGTGCTGCATGTCCTCAGAGCAGTCTCCTGCCCAGGCTCCAGAGAATGATGTCTTCCAATAACAGACCTTGAGAAGACAGCTGGTTAAAATCCTTATTTGTCCTGAAAGTTGATCCAAGAAAAGATGCTCATTCTAATCTCTTAGCCAAAAAGGAAACAAGCAGGCTCTACAAATTATAGTTTTACAATGTTAAGCTGGAATGCCTAGAAGCACACAACAAAATTTGTCAAAGGATGTTGCCAGAGATTCATGAAGATAAACATTAACCTTGTACTTTGGTAGGGACTTGGAACACACTGTACGGCAAGCAGGATCAAGCTGTCTACATGGTGGAAGTACGAAGGAGGATATCTTCGTAACAAGTAAACCTCTGAATAAACGCAGAAAAAGCAGGTATTTCCTAGGAAGAATCAGCAGCTGACTCATGGTGAGGACCTAATGTATGTGAACTCAGATCTTAGCAACTCCAGTCAGGAACTGTGATTGCAAAGGGCAATTACTATTTAGCACAAAATCCCATTTCCCCCCAAATTGGTCTATAGGATTGAACACAGTCTCAGTCAAAATCCTAGCAGGCTTTGGAAATGCAAAGGACCAAAAATAGCTAAAACAACCTTGATGAAGAACAGAGTTGAAAGACATGCTTCTCCATTTCAAAACTGACCACAAAGCTAGAGAAATCAGGACAGTAATGGTTCTGGCAAAAGGACAGGCATACAAATCAGTGGAATAGAATTAAAAGTACAGAAGTAAACTCACATATATGAGCAATTGGTTTCCAACAAATGTACCAAGGGAATTCACTGGGGACGGATAATCTTCAACAAAGGTGCAGAGACAACTGGACATCCTTGCAAAAAGATAAAAATAGACCTGTACCTCATTTTATACAAAAATTGTAGACCTAAATATAATAGCTAGAATATAAAAACTGGAGAAATTCTTTGTGTCCTAGGGTTAGGTAAAGAGTTCTCATATTAAATTCACAAACCACAAAACACTTTTGTAATTCAAAGGACATCATTTAAAAAAAAAAAGTCACAGATTGGGAGAAAATTCTGCAAATCATTTATATGATAAGGGACTTGTATCCAGAATATGTAAAGAAAACTTGAATAGATAATTCTCTAGAAGCATATGAAAAGATGCTCAGCATCATGGATTGTAAGAGAAATGCAAATCAAATCTAGAGTGAGATATCATCTTACCCCTTTTAGGATGGCCATTATCAAAAGAACAGAAAATAACAAATGGTGAAGATAGACTGAAACCCTTGTGTGCTCTTGGTAGAACTATAAAATGGTGCAGTCATTATGGGAAACAGTATAGAAGTTCCTCAAAACATAAAAAGAATTACATGATCCAGCAATCCTACTTCTAGGTATATATTCAAAAGAATTCAATTAAGTTTCTTGCAGAGATATTTGTGCACCCATCATAGCATTAGTCACAGTAGCCAAGAGGGACAAACAACCAAATATCTATAGGTAGATGAATGGATAAAGAAAGATGTGGTATAAATAACATATAAAGGAAAATTATGCAGCCTTAAAAAGGAAATCCTGCCACATACTACAGTACGGACGAACCTTGAAGACATTATGCAGAGCAAAATAAGCCAGTCACAAAAGGACATATATAATTCCATTAATACAAAATATTTAAAGTAGTCAAAACAGCAAAGTAAAAGGGTAGTTGCCAAAGCGTAGGGGAGTTGGTATTTAGTGGGTCTAGAGTTTCAATTTTACAAGATGTAAAGTTCTGGAGATCTGTTATACAACAGTGTGGATATACTTGGCACTACTAAACCATACAATTGAGGTAAGTTTCATGTTATGTGCTTTTTACCACAATAAAAAAAAAGATTTAAAAATAATATAGTGATTCCCAACATTTATCATGACATGGCACCCTTTACCCAATATACATGCTGCCATATACTGGGTAAAGGAAGAGGCTATTTCTAACCAGAGGGAACTGCCCCACGGTGCATACTGTGGCATGTCTCTTCGAAAGCTAGACTGAACAGATACTGATACATGCAAGTAAAAAACAAAAATGTTTTTTAACATCATTCCTGTTGGCCAAGGCTCCAAAAATCAGTTTCCTGTTTTCAGCTTGTGACAAGTTGTTCTGTTTCTGCTTCACTTTGGTGCCCTGGCCTGCCCTCTCCTTGTACCATTTATCAAGTAACTTGGAAGAGAAGAAATTTATGAACAAGGCAAAATATTTCAATCTTCATCTGATGTAGTACCATCATTCTTCACAATAGCTACTTTCCTGACCTCTAAACAACCATTCTTCAAAGAGCCTTTTTTACCACAAAAGTCACTTTCAGGATACAGCGTTTTAGAGGTAAGAAGTAACTTCTACATAAGGTATATAAAACAAAATAGATGTCTTAAAGGCACTTTAGCTCTTCTACCTAGAAGAAATTATTGAGAGTCAAATAACTTACTTTAAATTACTCTTTACTGCTGGAGAGCTAATAGAGGCACACAATCACAATTTATCTAAATTTTTGTCAGGTTTAGAGGCACCTGGCTGGCCCAGGGTAGAGCATTTGACTCTTGATCTCAGGATCATGAGTTCAAGCCTCATGTGGGTATGGAGCCTACTTTTTTTTTAAAGAAAAAAATTCTGTCAGTTTTTTTTGCTAAAGGCAAAATAAGTGAATAATTTCTCCTGTGGACCCATACATTGTTCTTCCACAAAGAAAAAGAAATATGCCATCAAATTGTATATTTTTAAAGCCTGAGACCACTGGTAAGCTAACTTAAGTAGGATTTATATATAACTTACATGTGGAAATGGATGATACCCCATCTAGGTAAGAACAGAAATCCAGCTACTAGAATTTCTAGATAGAAGTGTCTACTGTAGAACTATGTACCCAGTCTCTCTGTAAGCAACAACTAATATCAAATGGGAAAGCACTCATCTAAGGATTTAACCACCAGTTGTCTTCAGCTTACTGAGTGATCTACTTGGGTAAGAGTCTGTGGCATGGGTTGTAAAAATGTTGCGAGCTGCCTGTTTTGTGAATAAAGACTGGAACACAGCCATGCTCATTTGTTTATGTATTGTCTATGGCTGCTTTTATATTGCAATGGTGGAGTCGAACTGTTCCGACAAAGAGTACGCTGTAAACCTAAAATATTTACTGTCTGGCTGTTTAAGAAAAAGTTGTCTCATCTATGGCATAGTTTTTTCAAACATTAGAAAAAGCATACAAATCATTTTGGGATCTTGTTAAAATGCAGATCTCATTCAGAAGGTCTGACATGAGACCTTACAGTCTGTGTTTCCAAAAAGCTCCAGGTAATGCCAGTGCAGCTGGTTGGCACAGCACATTTTTTAGTAGCAGGGGCTTAAGGTGTGCAGTAATCTACTCTGCTAGTGTAGTGTTTCTCAGCCAGTGACAGTTTTGCCCCATGGGACATTTAGCAATTTCTGGAGACATTCTGGGTTACTATGGGAGGAGGTACTATTGGTATGTACTGGATAAAGGCCAGAGATGTCCTACAGTGTACAGGACAGCCCCTTAACCCAGCTCAATATGCCCATAGTGATGCTGTTGAGAAACCTTGATTTCTGAGCAAGTTACTAGCCTTGAATTCATATCAGAGTCCATTAGAAAGCTGTGAAAAGAATCAGTACCCCTTTTAGTTCTGGCTATGAATAATAGGCATCAGACCTCCCCTCCTTCTGTGAAGCCCACGAAATGAATACAGTATAATAGAGCTGGACAACTTACCAGGCATAGAAAACAAACAAGGCTGTGATTCTTAAAGAAAAGAAAACAACCCAGATCTTAGGGTACAATTTCAGATGATATTTACCTTAGATTAGCCTCCAAAAGGCCTAAACAGAAGTCAGGACATGACTAATCAAGTTGAACCACCAATAAATTACCTCCCAGGACAAAACTCAGCACTACCTAAAAGACTACAATAAAATGTGGAGTTTCAAGAACTGACTAGCATCTACAATATTCAGCATATAATAAAACTTTACTAAACACGAGGAACAGGAAAATGTGAAAAGAGAAATAGATGTGACTCAGTAAAATTATCAAACAAGGACAATAAAACCTCTACATAAGTATGTTCAAGGACTTAAATGAAAATTTAAACATAATTAGTGAACAGATTGGGAGACTCAGCAGAGAAATGGGAAATACAAAATGCTTCTAGAAATAGAAAAACATAATATATGAATTAAAAATCCACTGGTTAGGTTTAATAGTCAACTAGAGGCCAAAGGATCAAACTGAAGCACAGCAAAAGAGTAATCTGAAAAATGAACAGAGCCCCACAAAAGGCCTGTGAGAAAAGGTAAAGAATTCTAACATGCATGATATGGATCTCAGAAGGAGAAGGATTAAAGCATGAAACAAATCATAGCTGAAACTTTTCCAATTTGATGACAGTTATCAACCCACAGATAAAAAAAAAAAAAAGCTCAATGAACCCAAAGCAGAATAGACAGCCATCTCTAAAAAAAAAAACCCAAAGATAAAAAAGCAAATATTAAAAGCAGCCAGAAGAGTCACATATAAGAATGTCAATGATAAGAATAACTGCTAACTTATTAGAAAAAACATACAAGAAGACAGGAAACAGCATCTTTAAGTTCAGAATGAAAAAATCCCATGTCCAGTTAACCCTTCACAGTGAAGGTGAGGGGCATCTAGTTCTAGACAAGACAGTAAGCACATTCAACCCTGTTCCTTCTGCTAATTACTACTACAGTTTTTTGGACAAAAGCAACTAACAGAACTTTCTGAAAGCTGTAGAATAGGAGGCAGACTGGATAAGGACCTTAGGACACAAGGAAGGTCCCAGCCACAAGTCTCACTCCAGCCCCCTTCTTCTTCTTCTTCTTTTTTTTTTTTTTTTTAAGATTTTATTTATTTATTTGACAGAGATAGAGACATCCAGCGAGAGAGGAAACACAAGCAGGGGGAATGGGAGAGGAAGAAGCAGGTTCATAGCGGAGGAGCCTGATGTGGGGCTCGATCCCATAACGCCGCAGCCCCCTTCTTTTTAATGCCTATCTATCTTTCCCAGCCTGGGCTATATTGTGGTCTACAATTTGAAACAGCAATATGCACAGACCTAAAAGGTCCAAGAAAAGCCTGCTGTCTTTAAACAATGGATCAGCAAGAGGGCAAGTATACAGTTCAGAACAATTTTGACTATATCTGCTGTTCTCTAGGTGAATACCATGAAAGAAGCTGTACCCTTCCCACTTCCCATGAGGTGATCTGGAAACTGTGGGGTAGAGTCCTGTCAAGTATCGTCATCCTGTGCTAACCAGGGACCACACCTACTCCTCCCCACCAAAGACTGAGGAGACTAAAGTGGACCCTTGTCAACAAGACCATGCCAACACTAACCACTGGGGTTATTTATGAGACACAGCCCTGTCAACCATTTCCAGGCCAAACTATGGAGGTGGTATTTCTCCCTCCCTACCAGATACTGTGGAAACTAAAGGGCAGAGCCTTTTAGACTGTCCTTCCCTGCACTAACACAGGCAAAAGCAATGCCTCTCTTCCTCCCCAACAGGCACTGTGGAGATTGTGTAGTAGAGCCCTAAGCACCATCCCCACCCTGCATTAAGCAAACATCAGCAAAAAGCAGCAACCCTCTATTTCTCATTGGCCTCAAACACTGGAGAGGAGCCCTAATGACCCATCATTGCCATGCATTAAGAAAAGGCAGTACCCCACATCCTTCTAAGTAGAAAACCCTATTCTAGGCAATTAACAGACTATAGGAGAGAGAACTAGCTAAGCTATAGAGAAAAACTGACACCAGAAACCAGTGGGATCTAACTGACATTTGTAGAGCACACCACGTCAAAACAGTAGAATGCATGTTCTTTTCAATTGCCATCGGAACATTCACCAAGATAGACCAGACCCTGGGTCATAAAATAAACCTTAACAAATTCAAAACAAAATTACACAGAGTATATTCTCAGACAATAATATAAATTAGAAATCAGTAACAAAGAAAATGGAAAAAAAAATCTTCACTTAGAAATTAACACATTCCTCTAATAGCTAAGGCATCAAAAGTCTTATGAAAAAGTACAAAATTAAAAATACAATACATGAGGATTTATTGGATGTAGTTAAATCAGGACTTAACAGAACATTTATAGCATTAAATACTTACATTACAAAAAATGAAAGGGCTAAAAACAATAGTCTAACCTTCCACCTAAAATAGAGAAAGAAAAAGGAAAATAAACCAAGAATCAAGCTGAAAGAATGGGAAAGTCTCCACAAACACTTGAAAATTTAAAAATATTCTGGGGTACCTCGGTGCCTCAGCCAGTTAAGTGTCTGCCTTTAGCTCAGGTCATGATCTCAGGATCCCGGGATCGAGCCCCCACGTGAGCTCCCTGCTCAGGGGGGAGCCCACTTCTCCCTCTCCTTGGCCCTCTCCTCACTTTTTCTCACTCTCAAATAAAATCTTAAAAAAATAAAAACATTCTTCTGAATAGGTCAGAGACCCAAGATAAACTTAAAAACATATTAAAGTAAATGAAAATATATCAAAATATATGGAATATGTCTAACAGTGCCAGAAGCGAAATCTGTAATATTAAATACCTAGGAAAAAAAAGAAGTCTCAACTCAATAATTAGACTTAGGTTTCCATCTCAAGAAACTAGAAAAAGAAAAATCCATAGCAGAAAGAAGAGCAGAAATCAATGAAATTGAAAATAGAAAAAGAAAAAGCTCATTCTTTGAAAAGGCCAAAAATTGATAAATTCCCAATATCTAGAAAGAAATATTTCTACAGACTATACAGCCATTTACAGGATTTAAATAAGGGAATACTGTGAACATTTCTACACATAAAAATGTAACCCCTTAAATGAAATGGACCAATTCTTAGAAAACCACAAATAATCAAAACTAATTCAAAATGAAACACATTAAGGGTTGGTAAACTGTGGTCTACAGTCCCACCTGTTTTTGTAGAGCCACCAACAATGAATTTGGTTGGAAAAAATATTTTGTTTGTGATGTTTGAGAATTTTATGGAATTCAAACTTCAGTGCCATAAAATTTTATTGGTACTCAGCTATACTCATTTGTTTACATATTGTGTATGATGCTTTTGTGCTACAATGCACAGCTCAGCAGTTGTAACAGAGACTATGTGACCTGTAAAACCTAAATATTTAACTATCTGGCTTTTTGCAGAGAAGTTTGACCACTCTTGATATTTGAATTCATTGTTAAAAAGGAAAAATCTCGAGGCCCAGATGATTTCACTGGAGAATTATCAAACGTTAAAAAAAAAAAAACCCACAACACCCTCCCCCCGCCCGCAAAGAGAGAGAGAGAGAGAGAGAGAAAGAAAGAAAGATAAAGAAACAACACCAATTCTACTCATTCTCTTCCAGAAATTAGAAGGAAGACTTCTCATTTATGAAGTCAGCACTGCCATGATACAAAAACCAGATAAATCCACAGAAATAAAAAGAAAACTATATGCCAATAGTCCTCATTAACAGATGTAAAAGGTCTCAACAACAAAATAGTAGCAAATTGAATCCAGCAATATATGAAAAGAACAATACACCATGACTTGGTGGGGTTTATCCAAGGAATGTAAGGCTAGTTCAGTGTCTTGATTCAAACACTAATCAACGTCATCCACCATGGTGACAGTATAAAGCTGAAAAATCAAATGATCACATTATTAATTGATACAGAAAAGCATTTGATAAAATTCAATACCCATTCATGATAACTCTTAATACACTAGAAATGCAGGTGAGCTTTATGAACTTGATAAAGAACACCTACCAAAAATCTACAGCTAACATCATACTAAATGGTGAAGGGTGAAAAACTGGAAACAACTCACATGTTCTTCAACACTACATCCATACTTTACTAAGTAGTTTTTAATAAAAAGGAATGAACTAAACTACTGATACATGCAAAACTCAGATCTTTAGAGCATTAAGGTGAATGAAATAAAGCCCATCTCAACAAGTTACATAGTATATAATTTGATTTTTACAACATGCTCAAGATATCAATTATAGTAATGCAGAACGTTAATCAGTGCTTTTCAGGGATTAAGGTAAGGGGGAAGGTGTCCCTATAAAGTAATACACAAAAGTTTCTTTGCGAGGGAGTTTCTTTCTATAACAGTTCTGTAGAGTAACTGTGGTTACTCTATACATATAATGCAATTTCATAGGAATGTACACACAAATGCATGTAAAAACTGATGACCAATAAGGTATTTTATAGTAATATACCAATGTTCTTGGTTTTGAAAATCATACTATGGTTATAAGATGGTCATTGGGGAAGCTGGGTGAAGGGTACATGGGAGCTCTATTATTTTTGCAATTTCTTGAGTGTTACAATTTAAATGTTAATAAATTTTATGTTAATAAATTCAGAAGTAAAATAGTTCCAGTTCTCCCCACACCAAAAATAAAGTTGAAATAAAGATATTTTCAGACAGACAGGAAGTGAGAGAATTAGTCTCCAGGAAACATACACTACAATAAATGTTAATGGAACTTTTTTTTTTTAAAGATTTATGTATTTATTTTTGAGGGAAAGGGAGGAAGAGCACAAGTGGGAGGTGGGGCAGAGAGAGAGAGAGAGGGAGACAAGCAGATTCCCCAGTGAGTGGGGAGTCTGACACATGTCTTGATCTCAGAACGAGATCATGACCTGAGCTAAAACCAAGAGTTTGCATACCTAATAGACTGAGCCACCCAGGTGCCCCTAAAGGAATTTTTTTAGGAGGAAGGGAAATGAACCAACTGTAAACTCAAATCTATGGAAGGTCTGAAGAATTCCAACAACAATAAATATGGGGATATTTGACTTTTTTCTTTTTCCTTTAATTTGAAATAAAACTGATTTTTTAAAGCACAATAGTAACTGCATTATGGAATTAATTACATATTAATTTCATAAAAACGAAATGTATGACAATGATAGCAAAAAGGATGGGGGGATAAATGGAAATGTGTTTTCACAAGGTTCTTACCTTATATATGAAGTGGTATATTAAGTCAAAGTAGATTGTGGGATGAGAAGTTAAAAATGTAATTTCTAGAGCTATGCTAATATAGTAGCCAGTGACCACATATGACTTGAACACTTGGAATATGGCTAGTCTGAATGTTAGGTGTGCTGTTAGTATAAAATACACCAGATTTTGAAGACTTCATATGAAAAAAATGAATGTAAAATGTCTCAATTTTTATTATAATTATAAGTTTTTGGATATTGGTTTAGTTAGAGTATATTATTAAAGTAAACTTTACCTGTTTCTTTAAAATTAACTTATGTGGCTTACGTTATATTTCTCTTACAGTGGTTTTAGAGCAGGAGTTTGTAAGCTTTCCCTTTAAAGGGCAGATAGTAAATATTTTAGGATTTTGGAGGCATGCAGTCTATGTTACAGTTACTCAGCTTTGCCATTAGTGCATGAAAGTAGCCACAGACAATATATACGAGACTTAGTGAATAAGTATGGCTAGGTTGTAATATAAATATTTACAAAAATAGGTGGCTTGCTGAATTTGGCCCATAGGCCATAGCTTGCTAAACTAAAGTACCTACTACAACAAAAACAAAAACCAAGAAACCAAAAAAGAGCCCCAAGGAGTATAGTTTAAAAATTGAAGAGATGAGGGGCGCCTGGGTGGCACAGCAGTTAAGCGTCTGCCTTCGGCTCAGGGCGTGATCCTGGCGTTATGGGATCGAGCCCCCACATCAGGCTCTTCCGCTATGAGCCTGCTTCTTCCTCTCCCACTCCCCCTGCTTGTGTTCCTTCTCTCACTGGCTGTCTCTATCTCTGTCAAATAAATAAATAAAATCTTTAAAAAAAAAATTGAAGAGATGAGAGACAAATTCTCCATTATTCCAAAAGAAAGCAGGAGGGAGGTAAAAAGTGACAAAAATTAAACAGGGCATAAAGAAATCAAATAGTGAATTGTAAATTTAACTCTACTACAATGACTACATTAAATGGAAATGGATAATATTAAAAGGAAGTTTTGTGAGGTTGTACAAAAAAAGCAAGACAAACTGTTATTTACAAAAGCACTCACATACACAAAGACACAGAAAATACAAAATAAACATTAAAAATAAAAGATGGAAAAGGGTACACCATGTGAACTAATATAGGAAAGCTGGAATTATTATTATTTTTTTAAAAGATTTTATTTATTTATTCGACAGAGATAGAGACAGCCAGCGAGAGAGGGAACACAAGCAGGGGGAGTGGGAGAGGAAGAAGCAGGCTCATAGCGGAAGAGCCTGATGTGGGGCTCGATCCCATAATGCCGGGATCATGCCCTGAGACGAAGGCAGACGCTTAACCGCTGTGCCACCCAGGTGCCCCAGGAAGGCTGGAATTATTAAAATCAAATCAAAGTAGAATTCAAGATAAAGAATACTGACAGTTACAAGAAAGATGTTTCACAGTGATAAACATATTTCACCAGCAAGATGTAACAGTTCTGAATCTGTATATACCTATTAACAGAGCATCAAAATCCATTAAGCAAACACAGAACTAAAGGAAAAATAGACAAATGCATACTTATAGTTGAAGATTTTAACATTCCTTTGTCATTAAGTGATAAACAGGAGGACAAATAAAACAAAACAGTAAGGATATAGGTTTGGACAACACTATCAAACAATTTAACCTAATCAACATTTATAGAATAGTATACTCCAAACTTCAGAATACACATTTGTTACAAATACACAAGGAACATTCACCAAACTAATTCTTCTTCTTGGCCATAAAACAAGTTTCAGTGTATTTTACAGGACTGCACGAATACAGAATATGTTCTGATAATAACAGTTAAATTAGAAGTAAAAAAGATACAAAAAATCAACAGTAGCTAAATCAACAAATCCAAAAATTAGGTTTTTGAAAAGGTCAATAAAAATGATGGGCATCTAGCTAGACTATCAAAAAAGAAAAAGAAAGAAAAAAGAAACTAAGAAGTTACCATTATTCAAGAATGAAAGAAGGGACATCAAAATGAATACCGAAGATGTTAAAAGGATAATAAGAATATCACGAACTACATAGTGCTGAGAAATTTGACAACTTAGATGAGACAAATTCCTTGAAAGATACATATTACCAAAATTGACACAAGAAGAAAATCTAATAATTTCATTGTAGCTGTTAGAGTAAATTCATAATTAAAAATCTTCCTACAACAAAACTCTAGACTCAGATGATTTTCTTGGTAAATTGTATTAAATATTTATGAAAGACAAGTCTTAGTAAGACACTTCCTGAAAATAGAAACTTCCAACTGATATCATGACCTGAAAACAAAACCACACAAAGAAGGATATTAGGAGGAAAGAAATTACAGATCAAGATCGCTCATCAATGTAGATGCAAGAAAAACCCCTTAACGGAAAAATAGCAAATTGAATTCAGTATGATAACACATCATGACTAAATGGGGTTTATCCCAGAGACAAAAGGTCGATTTAATATTCAAAAGTCAATGTAATTCATTATACTGGTAAAGGAGAAAAATCATGATCGGCAGATCCCGAAAAATCACTTAATATACACTCATGACTTAAATTTTGTTTTCTTTCAACAAACTACAATGAAATTTCCTCAACCTGATAAAGGGCATTTAGGAAAAACCGACAGTTAACATCATATTTTCCACCAAAGAACAAGGAACAAAGCAAGGATGCCCACTCTCGATGTAGTATTAGAGGTCATGGCAGGTGTAATAAAGCATGAAAAAAAGATACAAAAGGCATACATGTTGGAAGGGAGGAAGTAAAACTCCATTCAAAACATGACTGATTATGTAGAAAATGTTAAGAATCTATAAAAACTACTAAATTAAAAAGTGAATTTAGAAAGATGCCAAGATGCAAGGTCAATTTACAAAATGATATTTACAATGGAATTTAAAATATTTAGAGATAATTTTAATGGAAAATGTAAAAGATATCTACACCAAAAACTACAAAACACTGTTGAGAGAAATTAAAGATCTACATAAATGGAGAGAAGTATCAGTTTCATGTGTTGGAAGACTCAAAACTGTGGCTAGGATCTCAGTGGAGTCACAATCAAAATCCCATTGTGCTTTGAAGTGGAAATAGACAAACTGGCCAATGCATTCTTGAAGAAAAGGGTTGAAGGACTTCTACTAATTTCAGAACTTGTAAAGCTGCAGTAATTGATGCAGTATGGTGTTGGTGTAAGGACAAACAGATTGACAGAAGAGAAGAGAGAGTCCAGAAACAGACCATTACTTATACTGTCAGCTGACTTCTGAAAAAAGATTCCAGTGAAATTTAATTAGGAAAAGAAAAACTTCTTACACATGGTGCTGAGACAAATGGCTCTCTATAATGTAAAAGAAGGAATCTTAATCCCTTACACTATATACAAGAATGATTTGAGACAGCTCATTGACTCAAATGAAAGCTAAAACTCTAAGCCTTTTAAAAAATATATAGCAAACTATAACCCTGAGATAGGCAAAGTTTTCTCAGGTTTCTTTACAGAAAAAAAAATTGATAAATTGAACTTCAAATAAAAATAAACAGTTTTTGCTCATTGAAGACACTGTTAAAGAAATGAATAGGCAGGATGCACACTAGAACGTATCCGCAATACAGATGTACAAAGAATTCCTACAACTCAGTAATAAAGAGACAATCATCCACATAAAAATGGATCAAGACATTTCACAAAAGAAGATATATGAATGGGCAGTCAGCACATGAAAAAGTGCCCACAATTATTAACTGGAATCCACAGAGATACTAATACATAAATGTTGGAATGGCTAAAATTAAAAAGACCAACAGCAAACGTTGGAGAGGACCTGGGATCACTGATGGGAGTATAAAATGGAAGTCCTGGTCAGCTTGTTACAAAGTTGAACATACATCTGCCCTGAGAATCAGCAGCTCCACTTCTCAGGACAAACAAAACGTATCCATAGAAGGACTGTGTCACAGTGTTCGTAGCAATATTATTCATGGTGGCTAGAGCCAGGGGCAGCCCAGGTATCATTAATGGGAGAATGGATATGTGAATTTCGATGCCATTCCATAATGGAGTACTACTCAACAAGAAAAAGAACAAAGGACTGATATAGGCAGCAATACGGATGAACTTAAAAAAAACCTGCTGAGTGAAAGAAGCCAGACATAAGAGTGCATACTGTGTGACTACATGGTATGTGACTTTCTAGAAGAAGCCAAACTAGCCTAGTGATGAACGTCAGAGTATCAGAACAGTGGTTGTCTGGGGGCGAAAGGGACTAACTGAGAAAAGGAACAAAGAGCTTTCTGGAATATTAAAATCTGCACACGTGTATCCCAATGCCACCCCAATTAGATCGATGGCTTTGCTTGGAACCTGGACATCAGATTTTTTTATAGTCCCTCCCTACCACCATACATAAGTGATTCTGGTGGACAGTAAGGATTGAAAAAGAACACTCAAGAATCTCAACATTTTGTCACCAAGGAATATTTGTAATTTTACAAATGGGAACTATAACTGCAAAAGATTCTTATTAGTACTAAAAAAGCATTCTCTGGATAAACGTGCACGCTTGCTGGGTGGATAAGAAATGCCCAACTTGTATACGTCTAATCCTTGCCTTGGCTGCCAAGAAGTTCAGAGCCAAATTCAGTGTTCAGTTTAGTGATTAACATCCCAGCTGCCTGATATACCAATCTGAGGGGCAGGGAGGGTTGGGAGATAGAAGATGGGGGCATTAAAATATCCTGTTTCACATTTTAAACTACCTCAAATCATTTGGAGGAAAATTATGGTGTATAAATCGTATAAAATGGTGGTCATTTTGGGAAAAATTGTATGCTTCTCCTTCCTGTCAAAAAATGGTTAAATCAGGAAAGACTTCTGCTATTGCTTGGATGAATCCTCTGCTAAAGGTAAGTCACTACCTGACCAAATGATCGAATAACGTTAAAAGATACATCATTTTAAAATACAACCATATTGACAGGGAAACTCTTCACTTACATTTGATTATAAGCGTGAGACTGGAGGAACCCATATAAGAGTATGGAATATGTTAAGAGTCCCTAATGGATCATAGATGGCGCACTTCATTACATTCTTGGGCTAAAGAAAGAGATCTGTACGCAAATGTGCTCACTGTTGTTCTGTTTCTATGATGACTGGTGTCGGCTGCTTTGATTTTATCCACTGGATAGGATATTTTTCTGCCCCTTCTCATTTAACAAAACCATACAACCTTGGCCCACCGGAGAAAATAAAATGTCTTTATTCCCAAAGAGCATATTCTAATGCAACACGAAGGAAAAAAGCAGCAACAAAAAGCTCCTCACCTGAGCTGTCTCCCTGTTAAGCAATCCAGTCAGCGGCTCCTCTTTCTGCACTTTCCTCCCTGTGCAGCAGAACTCGGCACTTCTCTCACCGTGGATGTTTTTTTCTATTAACCTATTTTGCATCTGATTGACTTGCTTTGTAGCAGCCTTTCCAGAAACAACCTGTTGATAGAGAATAATAATGTATAATGAAAACTTTTGACACTTGTAAAAAAAAAAAAAAAAGCATTCACATCCAGATTCTTGAAAATTCTAAACTTGCCAAGTTTTGTAAAAAGGAAGAAATAAAGAGGAAACCAACAAATGGATGTTATGGAAAGATAGAGTAGTTGGCAAGATCCAGACCCTTTTTCATCAATAGTACAAGACCAATTAAAATTAGTGTCACTGTTGTACGCTCTTTAGAAATTATCTCTACAGATAACTTGCTTATTGAAAACGGCATTTTTACAGAAAACTGTCACATTCTCAAACTGCACATGAATTCATTATTAACCTTTGCTGGGAGTGGATCCAGTACATCTTTTTAGTTTAAATTCTTATTAATTAGAAACTTAGTTTTCTATCATTGAAGACAGCCTAATTAATGTGAATGTATAAAAGGAGCTTATGATGTTGCTTCCTTTTTTATACAGGTAATTTAACCTTTGAGTGGAGGAGTCACAGTTCATATCACCTGGTACTGTGTGTCAGTATCAGAGGTTAAGTTCTACAAAATTCTGCTGTCTCTAAGGTTTCTTTTTCACACCGCGGTGTGTTCTGGGGATGACTGACTCTTAATAACCTTGAAGTAGACACGGAAATAGAAGGGCAGACCCCACAATAGAGTTGGAAGATTGAAAGCCACAGTGAAGACCCTTATGTGAAGTATTTGCTCAGCAGCCTCATGTTTCCAGCAGCTGAAAGTGCCATCACCTTTTTTTCATGGGTTAAATAGGGGGCAGAAGATAGGAACAGCACAAGGGGAAATAATGGAGTAGCCAGTGCCAAAACGGAGAATGAATTACATTGGCTGGGCAAGCAGAGCCTTAATTTGTAGTCCCCAATTTTTAGCTTCTATTGCCAAATGTGTTCACTCCTTCCCTTTAAAATATGCTGGTGTTTTGTGGCTAGGTCTAAGCTGTCACAACACCATTCTTTATTCACCCCTCCTCCTGGATCCCAGCTTCTCAAAGGATAGCAAAGCCATTGCTTTTCAGTAGCCTGACAATTGGAATTGTTCCCTCATCACTCAGGGTTTCTTTATTTTCACCACTCAACTCTCCCAAACTACTGGGAAAATTCATGTGTAACCACCTTCTGAGTCACTCTCCCACTGAAGTCATCTTGGTGATAAATGCTCATCATAGCACTAGTGTGAAACAAAGGGTTTCCCAAGGCTTTGTACACCATTCATCCTAATGAGAGACTGGCTTGCCAATCATTGTGAAAATGTGTTTTATTATAAAAAGGATTAGTTGAGATATTAACTGAGGTTTTTAACGCCTCCTGGATGCTAGGAACTTTAACTATAATGATTTTTGGCCTGGGAGCCTCTGATGTACAAACAAAATTTGATCTAATATATTCAGTCCTCCGTGAGGCTTTCTAGAAGAGATGATGCCTCCTGGATCTGCTGTCAGTTGGCCGGATGGCTAGGTTGTGCTGCCATAAGCACTTCTAGCTAACAAACAAAATGATATCCAGTTTATGAAAAATTTCTATTTCTAGGGAAACTTCTAAAACCATAAGAGTGAAATAGGATGATGATTAAGTTTTACTCTCAACTGTGAACAGAGGTAAAACTTTCCTCAAAGACATAAAAGTAAGTACAAGGAAACACTCTGGGCATCTCACATAATCAAATAAAATGATACTGTCCAAATATGTATCATTTTCAAGGAAGTGGCTAATCAAATGAGGTATCTTTTACTTAATTTTCCATCAGCACTTCACGGTGTTCTAAGAAATCGGGAATACTTTGGGCATCCTAAAATTCAGTAAGTCAAAAATATGTTCATAATTGAGAATTTATAGTCTCCTTTTCTCACACAGAATATAAATATGAAGACAAGCTTAATAGAATTATTTCGAGAAGGTTCAAGAAAGAATTTGACAAATTTTTAAGTTCAATACAAAGATTACTACAACCCATAATAATATATTCACCCCTGATTTTGCTGTGGGACCCTCAGGTTTAGGGTAAATGAAAGGACGAACTTTTATTCGTCTGAGATGTAGGACAGCTTGAACATTTTCACTCTGTCCTACAGCTACTCCTCTGTCTAGGTAGAGCAAACATTTAGGAAGGCTGGGTGGCTCGTCATGCCCAGGTCTCTGTGCTATGATAGTATGGATCCAGGCGTCCCGACAGGGAGGAAGACACGGTAAGTGGATAAAAGGGTTCACTACTGGCTCTTGAAGAAGCAGCTTATTCAAGGGTTGAAGGGGGGCCTTGATTTTCCGACGTGGCTTCACCATTCTCATCTGGGAGTTCTAGAGCTTTAGCTTACCTCGATAAGCACTCTTCCTGAAATACGGTTTCCTTCAGTGAATTCTGGACATTAAATCCCAGGGGAAGGCATAAATAGACTGTGGTAGTCCTGATGATAGATTCTTCTAAGTTGACAGTGTTACCTCAGGAGCCATCGGAGCTACTGAAGAGTGATTTCAGCCATACAGACCATCATTTTGATTGAGGCAAATGCCCCAAAAGATTTGCTTTTCAGGGAAAAATTTCAGTGTCTCTCCTGTCTTGACAAAAATTCATTTCCAATTTAACTCCAGTAACAGTATTTGAGGACTTGTGCAAGGCTAGGTTCAGTTTACTGGGAACAGTTTATGATGCCTAGTAAAACCCAGTATTGGAAAAATACCTTTTTTTTTCCCCAAAAAAAGATGCTGTAAGTTTGCCAAAATTCTTATGGTGATGTGCTATTTTCTAATACCTAACAAAAACATATTTTTGTTAGGAATACTAAATTTAAAAGACATAACAACTTATACTAAGGGAAATAATATTTAAAAAAATGAAACATTCATAACTTTTTTTTGAATACTGAATGATAGAAATATTTTATTTATCTAACTGTATATGTTTTCTGGTCCACTGAACTTTTTTAAATTTTTTATTATGTTATGTTAGTCACCATACAGTACATCATTAGTTTTTGATGTAGTGTTCCATGATTCATTGTACTGACTTTTTTAAGTATCTTTGTCCAAAAAGTGTAAGTCTAGAATTCATTCAATATTCTGTTAAATAACTACAGTAATCCATGTATGAAGTAACAAAAAATGTTTTTAGTTACTAATAAGGGAATTCTCTCTGTGATTAAAAAGAGAGAAATTTGGAGCCATGTGATTGATATTCATTCTGGACCTAACATGATTTTTGTTATGGAAGCAGTCAATTGTGGAAACTATTCTATAGTTGTATCATTCAGGGAAACTGAGTACATGACAGTTTATATTGTCATATTTTGCTTTTAAACATTTTCAAGTTTGGTTTTTGCACATTACAAAATCTGTAAACTTTAAAAATAAAAATTAAGATACTTTGGGTTTAGCCACAGGGTGAACCCATTTTTATATTATGACTATTAAATATATCTGTGCACTTAAAATACTACAGAAATAAAGTCATTATTCAATAAATACTGATCTGCTGTGGAATATACCCCCAAATCATCTTACTGTCTATACACTGGGGCTGGTCATACTGTTAGAAATTAACTAAGGTCTTAAGATTGCACATTATTCTTAGTGTTTTCTTTTTACTCATAATCAAAGTGATCTAATCAAAAGGGAAGAAATATTTTTGATTGAAGCTCATTGGAAAAATGTTTTATGTTCTATTCTCTGCATATAAAAATGGTTTCACAACAAACATCCTTTGAATTTGATGAAACTGAAAATTCTGGTGGATAATAATTAGAATTTTACATCAGAGGATATAACTATCAGTTTTTAAAATGGCTTCTTTTATATTTCAATTAAGTTTATGAAACTGAAAAACTACAAAAAAGGAAAAAATCTACTTAAATTAGTGTAGATTAAGTGGTGACCATTATTGCAAGGGAAATACTATTTTAAGGAAATGGCTCTTTGTTTTGTTGCAAAAGTGATAAAAACACAAAAGTCAATAAAACTGTTAAAATAAGTCTCAGTAATTACCAAGATCAAAATCCACTGGCTTTTTATTAAACATGAACTTTTGTTCTGCCTTCTGCAATACGTAAATAGTGCTGACAATTGGTTTGTGAGGCATTTGCTACAATAAAATGTAATTGTATCATGAGAGAAAGGTGACAATCAGGAGATCATGAAAAAATTACATATTCTCACTGGTAGTTAATTAGCCATGCAAAACCTCCTCAAACAGATATTCTCTTCTATTAGGAATGATTACTATGCAGGCCTACAGATGTCAATACCACAGTCATTCAAATACTTCTTTCCCTACTAATTGAAGGTTGTAAAGCTCTGGTGCCAAGGTTTTGCTTCCAAAGAGCTAATTTATGACTAGAAGGATATTTTATGTCTTCAGTTGCAGCAGCTACAAAATTCAGCAAATCAGAACCATCTGTGCACTGATACTTGACTCACCATTCATCTCGCAGCCTATCAGTCACATTAGTTTGCAGCCTGCATTCTTGGCTCATGAATGCTTGCGATGATCCAAAGTTCATAAGAAATATTAAAAATAAATGGCATCCTGACCCTACCTTATTGTACACGCATCAGGAAAAAAAGCCCCCCCACCATCTTTTGCGTATGGACCGTATCAAGGAAGGACTGGACATCTGGATGCCAGTCCGGTAAGGCCGCTCACAGCGGTCTCGAGTTTCCCCTGCCCTCTGAGAAACGTTAGAAGTCCTAATTCTTGCGTATTGTTTCGAGTTCTATTTTTTTAAGTTGATGTGAGTTGGAAGATTACAGAGTAAAGGATGAGAAGGTGTAACTTAAAAAAAAAAAAAACCTTTTTGGAAGGTTAGTGAGATTGAAATATCGGTACATTCAAGTCATCCGGTTAAATCTAAGACTATCATGGTTATTGCCACCAAATTATGGCCAAACTGGTAAGCAAAACCAGAGGGCAGTAACTAAAGAAAGCTGAAGAAAAACAGCAAATAAAGATTAGCCTTTCATCTGACTCTGGTCGTATCTCTGGGACATCAGTCCCTGCTGTATTTCTTTAGGAGTACAGTAAATCGGCCATGGATCCTACTATTTCTAAGAGACAACAGCTCAAAGGACTTGCAACAAAATTTCTTGGAACTGAGTGAGGAGAAGTAGGAATTACATATAATAAGCAAGAGACTGGGTTGTCAGACTCCTTTTGAGACCCCAAACAACTTCATTTGGTAGAAAAGCTGCAGGGAAGGTAATCATAGGATCCTAGGGACTAAATTACTTACTTTTTGATTGTTTGAAGTATGCACATTTACAGTCTCTCTAGTGGAAAATTCCAATGGTCCTAAAGGTATTCCACCTGGGTTCAGGATTTTCTTGAACATTTGATAGTTTGGCTTTTCGTCATATGCTAAATTATGAGCACATACCAAATATTGGGCTATTTCACCTGTGAAGTGTCAAATATTTTTACATGTTATTCGTAATTGGCAAGAATTGTCAAGGTTCTAGTATCATCAAAACCTCTCTATTCTCTTACACGTGCACATAAACCACATCGTGAAGAAACTAAGAATGAACACTTTGGTGAAAAGCACTTTTCAAATGATACCCAAAAACGACTGAAATACAGTGGCCTGGAGATTTGTCAAGATAGGAGAAACTGGTAATTTTTTTGCATATCTTTGTTGGTATGTTTATTTTTCACTAATCTTATCAAAGAGCAAGTTTTTAAAACTACAGTTAGTGATTTTGATTTATGGGGTGCAATTACTATGAACTACATGAATAATATAATAGACCAGACATGGTTCATACTTTTTTTATATTGAAGTTTTAAAAATTCAGTTAAAAACTAATGTTACTTATTATAAACCTCCTTGCTTTGACAGGAAAAAAAAATCACTGCAAATTTTAATTCAGGCTTTGATTTTGAGATTATTAACAGTTCACTTAGAAATGACCTTGAATTCTAGGTTTTTAGCCATGACTAATTTTAGAGTCCTCCACACCTAGCTAGCCCAGCGGCTTCACTGAATTGTCTTCCTGATTCAGAGCAGAAGGATGAGATGTTGCTTTTTTTTTCCCTTTCTAATATAAGCTCTTCCCTAGAACTATGTAACAATCCCTCCCCAAAAAAATATGAACTACAAACTTTTAAATACAAATAGGATTAGTAACCCAAAGTTACAAACACTGTTGCCTTAAGACAAATGTAGTTTGCATTTTTGTTTCAAGTGGAGGTTCAATCTAAAATCAAGACACAGTAAATGATAATACCATACACTGCTTAAAATCTAACATGTTTTCCTTTTTTGTAAAGATGTTTAGATACTCCACAAACTAGTTTTTACAAGCTCTTCCCCTTCAAAAACTTATTACTCATGCAAACCTAAGCCCCTCTTACTTTCTCACTAAGTTGCTATATCCCTATGGTGGGGAAAATCTGGGAAGCTTTGTGGGTTGGCAGGAGTGACTTCTAATCCTTTCCTTCCCCTCCAGGTCCACCTCCATTCAAGAGGGAACTGCAGACACCGGCTTTCACTCCCTACAGGGAAAAATTCCAAAAGGAACAGTCACCATCCTTTCCCCTTATGGAAAGCCAGAGTGACCATTTTATACCCTATCACCCACAGGTGTGTTCTAGGACCATAAGGCACTGTGGCTAAAATGAGAACTCTTGGCTCTGGGGTTTTTGTTTTTAGTTTCTTGTTTTTGTTTTGTTTTGTTTTGGATACCGTGGCAATTATGCAACCTACTTTTGCCCTTCCCTAATGTAAGATATATCACATTCTGTTATCTAACACCGATCAGCCAGATCTCTATTAGCTAGCAAATGGTATGGCTTCATCCCATTTAACTCCTGTTTCCAGAAGCCCATTGCAGGCATCGGATTCCTGAAGGGATGATCAAAAAGAAAAAAGATTACATTCCATTCACTACCATTTTCGTGTAGATATTCTGTTGTTCTTCGGCCCTTTTGAGATTGGTAAACCAAGTTTGGTATATATTATTACAGCTCTATTAACCAAGATATCCCAAATGGAGAAGAGAGCTGGATATGGTGGGAGAATTTTCACAGGTCATGGGTAGAGGACAATGGAAGACTCCTGGCACTCCACCAACGGACGGCAGCTGTGCTGCAAAGTCTTCATGGGTCTGGAGCTTGGAAAAATGAGGTCTTGGTGAGGCAGGAGAGGGAGACAAAGAAAAGCCACCTCTTATAAATTCATTATTATCAACCTGAAGCTTAGACTATTGTGATGTATTACTGCTTTAAATGTTAGCCTTCCAAGATCTGGATTTATTATATTAAGTATACTTTTTAATTTACTAGCATATTTCTGGAACTATGAAACAAAATGATTTAAGTAGTATGAAATTATGATATTCTTGAACCATCTGCTTTTAAGCCAATGAAATATTAAGTATCATTACCAGCATCTCAGAAGACAGAAACTTGTGCAACTATTAGTATTACACTGAGCTGGACACGCACATTGGAAACTTTTTGGTGGTTTTATTTCGTAAACTGCCTTAGTAATAAACCTCTTATACATGAGATTAATTGTCATGCTTGCAGTACCCACTCCTAAGTACAACCAACTAAGAGATCTTCAGTTAATATTAAAGTTTCAATGTTCTGTGCTTTAGAAATAGAAATCTGCATTTTATAGAATAATAGTGTGGACTCAAATAAATGGTTTGCACTGAAAATGGAGAACCTGGCACTCCTGTCATTTCTTGTTATCGCTCAGATCTTCTTCTCTCCAGTAATAGAAGTGTCACAGAATATTCACAGGCCCACAAGCATTTATCTTGCACAACCCAGGGCATTGGGGCTTTCTTTTCTAATCCTGAGCTGAACCCTTACCTTTTGTGTAGGAGGGGCAGAGAAGGTAAGGGACATACACAGAGAAAGCTTTCTTTGACATCTCCCATCTCTCCTTTTTGCTGTCCTATTGAGTAAAACATTAGCTGTGTAACTTGGTCCAAATGCCAATAAGCATATTAGCCAAGGAGGAATACTGGCATTTGGACCAAGTTACTCAGGGCAGTTCAGAAATAAAACTTTCCTCCTCAACCCAACCCCCACTCCCCCACCAAGGAGAATCCTTCCTGGTTGGCTCCCTCCTCCCTCAGAAGAGGGACTACAGAAAGTGGGAAGTGGGAGGCTCACACTGGGCCAGGCTTAGGACTTGAGACAGGAGGTGGAAAAGCAGAACTACTTTGTTCCTCTTTCGTTTCTCATGGAAATGAACATTTTGGTTTCTTGTCAAACAAGGGCTATAAATATAAGTTCAATATGATTTAACTCTACATTTAAACTCTCAGATGGAAACTGATGCTATTCGACCTTATCTAGAGGGTCAGTGTACACATTCACTTTCAGAAGTCAGCCAAAAGCTAACTTTGAGATTGCCCAATACAGAGAGAACAAGATTCATTCCGCTTATCTGTCTCTGAGAAAAAAAGCCTGAAAGCAGAACCCTGCTCTTTTCTATTAAGACAATCGAACTCATTTATTAAATTGGTGAACAGTGTGCCATGCATGCATATGCAAACGACAGGCACTTGGGTAACTGTGAATTGACTTACTATTTTTACTGATAATACTGTCAATTAAAGAATTCCAAAGTGATCCATACTAATTTGAAAGAGAAAACCATTTCATGAAACATACCTTCAAATCCCAAGGTTATATGCCCTTGCCAATCCAAAATTTTTTTTGCTGGCTGTTCAGTCAGAGTGCAACCCCGGTCTAAACAGCACTCAAGTGTTCAATTACTGATGGAAAGTAATCTTTCCTTAGATCAACTTTATCTTCTTTCAACAATTACAGAGGGACAAAATCAAAACGTCAACTCTAAAAGTACTAGATACAGTTGACTATTAAACCCATGGAAGATTCATCCCCCTCCCACACCACCCCCACCAAAAAATGCAGTCAAGCAGAGCCTAGAACGCTGCCTAAATATTTTCTTGTAGCCTTCGTGTGTTCTAACGTCAGAGAGGATCTGAACTTTCTCTTCTCTAGCAACTTATCTGTAAGCCGATGTAGAGAGTTTCCTCCCACCCCCGTGGGAATGGGAGCGGGTGGATTAAGCAAAAGCTGTAAAACAGGACTGACAAATGTGGAAATGTGGTGACCTGTAAATCATGTAGGAGAAGGTGGTCGAAGTGAGCATTTGACTTACGGCAGCTGCTTCCGGAAGGAGCCCATTTCAGCACTGACTCAGGAAGCTCATCCAACAGACTAAAACAAAATAGAGTAATACACAATGAATTTGCTTACAACCCTGTGATTCACTGTTTTGATTAGAAAACAAAACTCAAATTCTCTGTTGGTGGGTCACCCATATCGTGCCTTTCAATATTTTTTTTCACCCACCTGTAAGGGGAAAGTGGGTAAGTGCAGGTGGGGGAGTTCCTTCAACTTTCATTGACCAATTTTGTATCAATCACCTAGAAACTAAATGTAGATTTACAGTATATACACTGTAATTCAAAGTCTGTACATGCAGAAATGTAGCAGTAGGGATATCTATCATGATTTTTTCTTAAGAACAAGAAAAAGGAGATTCTTCCTCAGGCACTTACCCTTGAGGAGGGGCACATGATTTAACTATTTATGGACACCGTTTGCCATTGATTAACTGGGTTAACAAGAAATATCCCAACAACAAAACAAACAAGTCATCATTCTAACCCTTTCTATGATTAACTGGGTTAACAAGAAATATCCCAACAACAAAACAAGATAAGTCATCATTCTAACCCTTTCCAGTGTTCTAGACTGGACAAATACAATTCTTTTAAGTTGCTTCAGCCACCAGTATATAAACATGCGACTAAAATTACTGATATGAGTTTCCGATTGACAAACTCAGGCACCGGCAGCACGGCAACAATAAAGGCACTGGTGCAGTATCACCCCATGTCAGGAAAATAAAGGACGCGAGGGGAGCTGGTACCACGGCTGTAGATGCAAGCGTGCCCTTGCAAGGAAATGCAGAGTACGGCTTCTTAGCAAGTTGAATGAATCATGATTATATATTTTTTACTATCAGAAGTTTAAAGATGTCTATAGTTTACCTTAATTATAAACTTCATTATGTATTAGCTTTACTGTTTATGGATTTATATTAGTAATTAAGTCAAAATGAAGATATGAATATACATAAGGGAGGTTTTGTTTATTAGCATTATATTTTATTATTTTGCATGATACCCTATTATCATATTTGAATATACACACATAGGCATATTCTTTAGATTTCTACAATGAATGCATCTATATATGTATATTGACAAAAGGCTAAAACAAATCATATTAGTAAGTCTTACTAAAAGAAAAAAATACATATAATTATTGGAATTAAAATGTGAGTCTTTTAAACACAGTACACTATTCAAACGAGATGAACTGAGGTGAGAAACTGGATATCGAGATTGTTTATATATGCCCATTACTGTGCTTTGACTTGACCCATATATTGAAAAATGTCGGTTAATATGGGCACATTAATCACTGTGGTAAATAACTGATTAGATAGCTCTAATATTGACTTATATAAATGTGCTCGTTTGGGGTAAAGGGCTGGGATGATCAAGATTCCAAGCAGAGAAATACTTCATATAATAAGCCAGTATTTACAAATGTAAACTGTATCACTCTGCGTCTGTAGGCTAGGCCCTCTGTATTAAGAAGTGATACCACACCGAATTGAAGACGGGTTTCTACAGATCAGCTCTGCCTTTTGTAAACTTCTGTTGTGACTTACCTTACTTAAAACACAGCTGCCTTTTCCAATCGCAATATTCTATCTGTGGATAACTAATATTGAGCATATCTTAGTATATAATGAAAAACTGGCTATTCTGGGCTGCATGCAATTGCTTTCTCCTTGGGCCTTATCAGTGAGAAATTAGTAAAATAGTAACATACTCTGTTCTCAGTCTGACCTAGTTCTTATGCTAACAGATTCTAGGTGATAAAAATTGGATGTGGAATATTAAAAATGTTTATGTGGCTGCAACATTATCTCTTATATAAACACCTTCTATAAAAGTTTTGTTTGTTTCTTCCTTAAGAAACAAAATGCACTCGCTCCAAGACACAGAATTAAGAGAGAGGTATGTTGCTCTCACTTGAAAAATATAAGCCCTATTGTTCCCACCTCACGATGTCGCTTTGCGCAGTTAATATCAATCACACCACACTCAGACTACCTCATGTACTTACTTGCACAACACTAGTCTGAAACTACTCTTCCTTGAAAAGACAACCACCTAGAATTCAGCTTTGGAAAACACCACGTGAAAGAACAAATACTTCACCTGGCATTTTGTGTTTCAACTCACAGTCGTTTGATCTCATAGGTGTTATCTTAACTGATTTTTAAGTTGGTAAGGTGTTTGGTTTTTCAAAAAACGTTTTTCAGCTTTCAGAAATTTGCCTATCGTACTGGGTGAATAGCCATCTTCTCTGGGCTAGTAACCCCCTTTACCGCGCGTGTCCCTTCAGAGCCACAGCCCCAGGGAGGGAGTACTTGCCCACACGTACTTGGTTTTAGCAGCCTGAACGGCCGCAGGGTCACACAGGCTCCGCTCCCAGGGCAGGCTCCCGCACAACCAGCGCAGCAAGCAGTAGCCGAGGGTCTCGAGGTCACTCCGTCTGGACAGGGCTAGAGGAGGAAGAAGCACTGAGACAGCAACACGAGGGACAGGCAAGTTCTAAGACCTAGGGAAATCGCCGAATGAACTACCACTGATGAAATATGAAAAAGCCAAATGGGCAAATGTGTCTTGTTTGTTCAGCTGGATGAAAACTTAAACGCCCAGGCTTTTGGCCGCAGTCCACAGACAGGCAGTGACTTGTTGCTGTTGAAAGTAAGGGTCAGTTTCCTCACCTCCTCCAACTTCATCCTTCCTTCGTCTGGCCTGTCACATGAACTTGATCTCCATGGCCTCTGACATGATCCAGACAACCCATAACCTGGCACCAACACTTTCTCAAAGAGCCAAGCAGTAAAACAAAGAAATAAATGTCTGCGGCTAAATTGCTAACATATGTTCCGGGAAGTCCATGGGGTCTGCACTGGTCATGCGGAGACCCTCTGAGCGCAGACTAAACACTGATGGACTTTCCTGCTCCGCTCCCGCTAGGAGCCCTGGAAGCTGGAAGAATATGACGAAACTGCCATCTAGTGTGCAGGATGGAGAAACAGGGCTGTCTGACGATTTCTCAATTAAATGGAAATACAGGATCAAAAACGCCGCCTGTTTTAGGCACACGGTTCTAAAATTTTACAAATATTTCTAGATATAAGCAGTGCCAAGCTAAACTTCTGGTCAAATAGCCTGAATAGAAAAATGTATCAGGGAGGCTATGGTGTGCAGAGGTAGTCGGACACAGATTTTGAAGCCACACAGAGGCTTTTGGAATTTAAAATAGGATGGCTTTTCATCAAAAAATACAGAAGAACGTTTTTAGGCCACTGTAGATATCATTTATATCAGACTATTAAATGCTATAGACTAATTTTATTATAATTTTATGCTTTTTAAAGTGTCTTATTTGGAAACATAAGACAATGAAATCTAATGTAAGTCAAAATATAACAATATTACTGAAATAGCGATTAAAACATTCACGAGATCCCACAAAATAAACTCATTTTTTATAAACATTCCAAAATGTTATGAAACAATAGGCCGGTATTTACATCTCTGCCATTACTTGAATGTTCATCTATGGAGGGATAGAAAATCTCCTAAGAGCAGTATGTGGCTGTTAGACCTGTCATAAACAGGTATCCTATTTTATTATCTTTCATTAACTAAACTCTGAAAAGTCACTCAGTAAACTTAGTTTTTAATTTAAAAAGTCACCTACTAAGAAGAATGCTGCAAGCACATCATAACTACTTTTGGTTACCAGACGTAAGTTATTATAAAAGCAGAAGACAAGATTAGCTGTTACACAGAGTCTATCTTAACTGATATTAGAGTATTGGATTATTTAAGGCCCTTCAATCTAGCAGAATGCTACAGTCCCATGGGCACCGTTTACTTTCTTCACAAGCTTCGACAACGTCCTAATGCAAGACTTGGCTCTCCTATTAAAATAAAAACACAGTCTCTACCACACTGTTTGGTACTGATTTCTTCAGTAATAAATCTCCCACTAATAACGGAATGGTTCCATTTGTACAGATGTGTGCACAAGTCCCCTTTCCATTATGGCACAGTTCCTGATTACCACCACTTAAAAAAAAAATTCACGTCCTCTAATTAAAAAAAAAATCATATTCCGGCACCTGTTTGGACAACATAGGTTATACACAAGAGGTCCTCTGAGGAAAAATAATCAGAATTAAAATGGAATAAACCTTTCCAGTCACTTCCCCCTCCTCTAACCGAGGGATGAATTGATATGAAGCTATAAGTAATGACAAGTCATTTAGATTTCTGAAGCCAATGTTTTATAAACTGGTCTTCATTTGAAATAGCTCCTGGAGAGTTAACTTTACTTCACTATTACTGTTTGATTTTACCTAATTAATATACATTATCACATTTTTCAACCTTTATTTTCTTTTATTGCCCATATACATTGATAACTATGGTTAGGTAAATGTTTTACTACTATTTCCACTAAAATATATGTAATGTAAGGAAAAAAAAATCCTATAGTCACTCTTTCCCACCATTAAAGAGACACCTCTCCCTCAAATTCTCTCCCAGAGAAACAAACTGCAAATTGTTTTGATGAAGTTCAACCCCAAGACTCTACCAATAATTAAGTCTTCTTTCCATCTACTACACAGAGAAGAGTCATCTTAATACCTGCTAAATTAAAAATAAATATTCAAGATGGCAATATTAGCATCTATGTTTATGTGTAATTAACACAATGAATTGATCATATATCTTTAATTGACTTTAAAATACATCATCAAAATATAGATGATATGACAAAAGGGTAATAATTATAGAAGCCAGGAACTGGATTTTGGATATGAATTATACTAGTCTACTATTTCCTATGCATTTGAAAAAAATTAAATAAAATGCTGAAAATAAAAAATAAGAATTGATTATATTTGAAGAGAACTATTAATATCTAACTATAAAAATCTTTTTAATTTGAAAGTTGAAATATATTATGAACTATTTTGTTTCTGTAGAATTTGGTCTCTGTATAATTTATTATGATACACAAAGTTCTTCAGTTGAATTTGATAATTAATGTAATTATTAACAGTAGTGTTTTCATACAGATTTCCTAAAAAATCAAACTTTTACTTATGATGCTACTACTTAGACATGTGGCAAGGTTTAGTTATTAATACTTTCCCTCTACACTCCCTTGTTAGTTTTAAAATATAATTTAGCATCTAGTTTTTATTTAGCTTATTAATATGGAGCAATGCAAATGACTCTTCATTGAAAGCCTGTTGTGTTCTCAATTGTTTAACATTTTCTAAATTATAAAGTACTGTCAAGAGTAACAAGAGTTAAAAAAAAAAAAAGGTTCGGGTGGGGACTTGAATTCTATCTCATTAGAAAGCAGATTCCAGGAACAGTGCATGCTAGAATGCTTAATTAAAATAAAAACACCTGACATGATTTATGGATCTGCTACTGTGCCAGACAACTTAACTGCTTTTATATTATCTCACTGAATCATTCTAGCCATAATATAAAGTACTATTTAAGCCTGTTGATAAATAAGAAAATAGAAGCTCAGAGAAGTTAAGCAACTTGTTCGGTATCACAAAGCAAAAATTGACAGAGCTCTGCTCTGAAATCCAAATCTTTCAGAATCCAAAGCCCATACTCAATCTAACAATTATTTTGCCTCTCACATTAGTTTCAACACCATTCAAACCACATTACATATACTATTTCTATAGTTATGGAGTATTTGAGGCAGGCATTTTAACTTAAAACACCAAAAGACATACTGATGCAAAGATGGTTGTTTGACAAGGAATAAACAAGCAGCAAGTTCCAGAGGTCTAAGGAGCAGCACTAACAGAAGTTTCCATGCAACTGTCCTTTTATGAAATCGTTTCTTTCTAACTATTTCATTCTGGGGAGCCTGGGTGGCTCAGTGGGTTAAGCATCTGCCTTCAGCTCAGGTCATGATCCTGGGGTCCTGGGATCGAGTCCCCCATTGAGCTTCCTGCACAGCGGAGCCTGCTTCTCCTTCTGCCTGCCGCTCGCTCCCCATGCCTGTGCTCGCTCACTCTCTGACAAATAAATAAATAATAACCAAAAAAAAAAAAAGAAAAACAAAACCTATTTCATGCTGATAAAGAAGGCTGTCTAGTTAAAACATTACTTTATACAGTATTTTGATGGTCCTTCCTAGCCAGGAGGAGAACAAGAGAAGCTAACTTAGAGAACTGGTCCTTATTCTAAAGATAAACTGGAATAAAAATATCTGAGGCCAACTCACCAAATGGAATACAGCAGGAACTGGGGGTAAAAGAAAGTGTAAGCGTTAAGCCCAAAATATATCTGATTATTTGCCTGAAGTGTTTTCTGTTTACTTTTATTTTTTATACAGAGTAACATGAAGTATGAGGAAAAACAGGATTTGGTAGGAAATAATAATGTGAACTTGAAAACTTCTGCCTTAAGCAGACAGGGTTGAAATGCCCCAAATAATAGTTTATATGCTCCGAAATGACCCTAGAAGGGAGAACACATCTGAATCAGACGCTCACCTGAAGAAGTGAATGGTGACTATCTGCAGAACACACTAAGAGTTTACTCTTCCATTCCCAACTAGTAACCTATGTTATTGTATTTTTGTCACTTCAGATGTATAAAGAGCTGAAAAGTTTCATGGTGGCCACGATTTATTACAATTTCAAAGAGGATATTTGGAAAGCAGAATGCAATATGTCACATTTGAAATAAAACATTAAACTCAGGTCTCTCTTTTTAGTACCTTTAAAATTTTAAACCTTAGTTTTTTTTTTTAATGAAAAGAAAAAGGCAGGTAAAGTTATCCAACAGAGCAAAGGTGTTTTTGTTTTGTTTTATTTTGTTTATTTTTGTTTTTATTTTACCCGCCCCCCCCCACACCTCTCCTCTGGTAACCATTAGTTTGTTCTCTAGAGTTAAGAGTCTGTTCCTTGGTTTGCCTCCCTTTCTGTTTTTTGTTTGTTTTGGGTTTTTTTTTTCCCCCTTTGCTTGTTCATTTGTTTTTTAAATTCCACAAAGGTAACTTACATTTAGCCAATGTGTATTTATTAACCCAACCAAACAGTTCAAGACCTACATTAAGGCTTTAAAAGTCATGGCTAAATGTCAAAATTGGGTTATGCCATGTAAAATGAATAGTGTCTTCTTTACATTTTATTTATACATTGACCAAAGATTATTTATAGCAGTGAATTTACCTAAAAATAGAAATCAATGGTTTGCTTTTCTGACTACTAACAGGATCCAAGCTTGATGGTTTACCTTGATATCGTAATTGAAAAATGGGTTCCCTTTCTTGAATTATTGTTTGAGGAGATAAATATTGTGTAAACCGTATCATTTCCTCAAGTTTAGAAACATGAAAATACACTCTCAGTTTATTTCACATATATTTTTTAAGTTGGAGTGCTAGATTAGAGTGAAAGGGAACTGTGCAAAAAATAACACAAGACTTGGATTTCATCTACCGTAGCAATTGGCAAAAATAAAAAAGTGTATGTCTCTTTCCTTGATACTGAATATATTACACAAACAAATGGACATTTAAAATGCAATTTAGATATCATATTTTATGGTCATCAATGATGTCAAATTAAAACAGGTATTATACACTCAATGCAGAGGTCTGAAGTATTTAAAAAAGCTCAATATGTTAAATGCAGTATATCTCTAGAGAAATTAGGTATTGACTGCATGCCTCAGTGAGTAGAAAAATCTACAGAAATCCATACCACACATTGATCCAAATATTGCTTTTTAACATTACTAAGAATGTAAAAAATTTTAAAATAGTATATTTGACACAGATATAATTCTCTTTAATTATCAGGCAACAAGCCCAAAATATGTCAATGTTTATACATGTTAGTTTTTATGAGGAAGAAAAAATTAGTAATAGAAGAGATAGGAAAACCCAATGTATATTACTCTAATTTTACACTAAATGAAGCATTTCAGCCACTCAGAAAATACCTTTGGGTCATACAAGAGAATTGAGTTTGGAAGAATAACTGCAATTTTTAAAACGCATACAGATCTACATAGATGTATGGCAGCCCCAGGAATGCTCACTCACCTATCCAGCTGTGTCTATGTATCTCTATTCATATTTTTTGGCTTGTAATAATACAAGCTGCCTTCCTTTTGCATAAAGTTGAACATTTTAGAAAATGCTTAGGTGAAACTGCTGACTGGCACCTTATACAAACTCCTTCATTAAAAAAACCCAACTAATCCACAGAAAAATGAGAGTTGGCTCTGGTTTCTGAGTACCCCCTACAACAAGTAGGAGAGACCAGATAGTCTGATCGGGTTACCGGTCTCTGCTAAGTGGCTATTTCATAGGTCAGTTTTACACTGAATCCTGAATATTTCCCTGGGCCTGACATATCTGACATACAGCAAATGCTTTGACGACTGGAGGTTCTATTTCCTAGAGATAACTTGTTTTGCTCTTTATGTTTTCCTTTGCATTATCTTTCTCAGTATTTATTTGATCTCATAGCTGGACTGGTACAGAAAAGATTTTTCTGAGATTAAACTACATAGTGACTGTACTGAAAGTAAACACATGAATATTTATGCATCTGACCTTCTATATTTAACTACAGGATTTATGGCCCTGTTTATTCTGGTTTCTAGATATGACTAAATGATTATTTCATTTCTAATAAATTCCTAAAGTAAAATGTTTAATTTTGGAAAATTAAATGTAAAACGTTAGGAATGAATGGTATTCAAACATTTGAAGATATCAAACCCTTCACTTTATATACCAGACTGAAACTGTATATTAAAATTTCAGCAAATATATATATATATGTATGTATGTATGTGTGCATATATGCATGCACGTATGTATTATGTGTATACAGTGGACCCTTGAACAACATGGATTTGAACTGCATGGGACCACTTATATGCAGATTTTTTTTTTACAGTGCAGTACTGTAAATGTATTTTCTCTTCCTTAAGATTTTCTTAGTAACATTTTCTTTCTCTAGCTTACTTTATTGTAAAAATACAGTATGTTATACATATAACATAAAAAAAATATGTGTTGGGCATCTGGGTGGCTCAGTCGGTTAAGCGTCTGCCTTCGGCTCAGGTCATGATCCCAGGGTCCTGGGACTGAGCTCTGCACTGGGCTCCCTGCTCAGGGGGGAGCCTGCTTGTCCCTCTCCCTCTGCCTGCCACTCCCCCTGCTTGTGTTCGCTCTCTGTCAAATGAATAAATAAAATCTTTTAAAAAAATTATGTGTTAATCAACTATGTTATCTGGTAAGGCTCTGGTTATCAGTTGGTTATCAGTGGTTAAGTTTTGGGGGAGTCAAAAGTTATACATGGATTTTTGACTGCATGGGGCATCAGCACCCCTAACCCTCATGTTGTTCAAGGGTTAACTGTATATGTATGTACACCTACATAGATATCTATATCTATGTATATCTGTGCAGACATAGATATACCTAGAAGTTTAGTGTAAATTCTATTTTAGATGCATTAAGGGAATCTACTTTTTATAAGAATCCTGTGAAACCTATGATAAAAATGAATTATTCACTCCAGTATATAACTTTCTAGCAAATACCAAAAATATGTAATATAGGCACTTCCCTGAATAGCCCTCCCAGGGAAGTAATATCATCTTTCTACCATCATTCTCAGTTCATTCTTCTCCCCAGAGACCTAGCATGGTGAAATCTACCCAACTCATCAACATGTGTTACTATTTAGGGAGGAAAAACAAATGGATTACAGAATGAAAGATTGTTTAAATCGTTCATGAAGATAGCACAATGAAAACACTGCCCTAAACAATGGAATGATTGTAGAGGACATTCAGAATTACCATCGTCTGAACACTAACCCAACTAACATGTAACAACTCTACTTCCCATTCTACAATTACAGTTGTTTCTAGCACTTTTAATAGCCAAAATCAGACAGCATCAGTATGAGAGCCATCAGTTATAGAAGTGATCCAACCTTAAGTTAATATCATTAATATAGCTGGACCAATGCTTAAGAATCTTGTGTGATGAATTTTGTTATACCGCTATGAAAAAAATACTTCCAGGTTTGTGCAAATTCTTCTATACTAATAAATCTGGCAAAAATGAGGAACAAAATTCATTTGGAGTGAAAGAACCTAGCATCTGACTCTTACATTTCTTAATTAAAACCATGTCTCATTTATATCTTTAAATGCTCACTGACTCATTAACAATGTAAATGGTGAAAAATTACACAATATTACTAAATTTCTTAGTGATCATTATTTTTCTAACTATCCTATTATTGAAAAAAAAACGTAGTGGTTTCTGTTACTCTGATAGGAATATAAAACGTAATTTCCATTTCAGAAAATTTAACCTATGATTTTTTCTGGAAGGAAGGTATACAACTGACACACTTGTTTTACTTTTTCACTGGCCTACCTTACACTAGTGTGGGTTTTAATTGCTCTGGAAAATGATCAAGACCCCCTACATTACATGGTCAATTGTCCTTTTAATAGAAAAGGCAATAATACACAGTTGTTTGCACCAACTAAAACTCGCCAGAAAAGTATCAGTTTAAGGTAACAGTTCAACAGCCATTAACAAGTGCAGATCTCTAATTGCCTTTTAGTGACATGAGGTCCTTTCAAAGCTGTTTTTAAACTATTTTTATGGTTTAGCATATTTGAAAATATTTTTATAAATAAAGTTTACAAAGAATATAATTTTGAAAGGCAAACTTTTTCAATAATCACCATTATTTTTTACTAGCATAACATTAGAATTGACTTTTTGTCTTGCTGACAGAGCAACTAAGAAAGTACAGTTGCATTGACGATATTGATTGTGAACAAAGCAACCATCAGTGGGACTCTGCACCATATATTTTCAATATTGACCTCCTACTTCCTTTTCCATGGCTTTCTGGGTTGGCTATTGGATTTGGACCGCAGTGTAATAAACAGCTAAGGTTTAATTAATGGTAAATGAATACAAGACATAGGTTATGACTTAAACTAATTAGGGAATTGTTGAATTAAGTCTGCCTTGGAATGCAAGGCAGTACAATCAATATCCAATAAAAGGACTATGTATGTAATTTACCTGCAAATGTGTTTCCAATACCATCAAAGTGAGTTTAAATAAGTAAGATATATGAAAGGCGACTAGGAGAGATTTCCACAAGTTAACACTTTATAGTTTCAGAAAAGATTTCCTTATTGTCGAGAGATGGTATCTTCTAAAACTCTGATAAGGGCCTGGTGAAAAACAGGAATAATTCTTCCCATGTGCACTTATACCAAATCTATAATATTAGCGACAGCGTACAAATTCACTTGCTGACTTCCAAGTTTAACCTATACAAACTAGTGATTTCCTGACCCAAATCAACATCAAGTTTTGCTTACTTGACACCCTGTTGCACACCTTCTCACTTGTCACAATCTCTGTCTCCTCCCCCTGGTAGAAGAAATATTCATTGGCATACAGGAATTCACTACTTTTGATAAAAATCTTGTCAACGTTCTTACTCTTGAAACTGACTATGCAAAGGTCATTTCATGGGCCTTATTATTCTTTAATCATTCTTCTGAAATAAAATTAAGAAAAAAGAAAAAAAGAAACCAACCTACTCCCTTGTGGGCATCCACGCTGGTAAACTCTATTGTCCCATTATGGCCTTTTCTAGGATTTTCCTGATACTGTTTGTGGTTCCCATTGGGACAATATCTGTAGCAAAGTCCATAATCTGCAAGATAAACCTGGAAGACATGAACAGAGAAATGAGTAATGCTTTTGTCCTCTGAAAATATAACCTTTATAATTAAGTCTTAAGAAACTGATAGGTTAAGAACAGCCTCAGATCTACATTTTATTAAACCAAATGGTACCTCAGGATAAAATATATACAACTGGGGGCCGTAACAACTAACTTTCCAGCTTAAATCCTTACTTCATCATGGGCAGATCTTGTTTCTGAGTTGACTTAGATTTTAGTCCTTTTTAATGTACTCCTAAATTCCCTTCCCTCCAGGTGGGCATCTAGACATCATAAACTACAATAGGCTTTTTTTTTTTTTAATCTGTATTCATACAGCTTATGAGGTCTGCCCTTTCTTGTAACCCCTCCCTTAAACATAAACGTGTTTCAAACAGGGAGGGGAGAGGAGAGCAAACAACCTAAAAATATAAACCTAATGTTATAGGAAACTCCATTAACAGGAAGTAAAAAAAAATAGTGAACAGACTATAAGAGGTAATGACTCTTAAAAAAAAAAAACAACCAAAAAACCCCCACCATGTTGCCTGTATTTAAGAATGGAACATCAATGCAGTACTTTTGGCCTTTCAGACCGATCCATATCATCACTGTTATCTTTGTAAGTCTGTCAGAATTGCAAGCAGGGTCTCCAAACAGAATATAGGTTGTTAAAAGTCAGATGGCAATTCAAGTGAATTTTTCTCAGACTACTTTTGGAGAGAGAAAGAGGGGGGGAGAAGTAATTTTACAGACATAGCATGCCCTGAATAGGGAACTGATACGACAGTCATCCTCATGTGTAGCCAGAATAGAGTAGTTCCCAAATACATTACCATGCTCCCTCCAAAAAGAAAGCAGTTTACAATTTTTAAATGTGTTGTTTCACATGTATTTCTTTAAAACCGGGGACTGAGGCAACATTTCATGATGCAGCTTCGAGACGAGAGCATTGTACTACAACCTGTGCTTTAAAGTAGAACATCTATTAAAAGAAAATTTAGTATTAAATTTTAGTCTAACTTTTTGGTTTTATGATAANGAGACGAGAGCATTGTACTACAACCTGTGCTTTAAAGTAGAACATCTATTAAAAGAAAATTTAGTATTAAATTTTAGTCTAACTTTTTGGTTTTATGATAGCCTAAGAAGGAGATAATGTGACCTTCAAAATATAAACAGTACAGAGTTTTCTTCATGTGATGGAGAATATAGCTTGCNAGCCTAAGAAGGAGATAATGTGACCTTCAAAATATAAACAGTACAGAGTTTTCTTCATGTGATGGAGAATATAGCTTGCTAGGGTGTCTGGAAACATGATATTTCAGTTTTCTCTCTCTCGCCCACAGACACCATTTCTCAACATGGCCTCAGAAGTAACCGATCCCTCTGCCCTAAATAAGTAGACTCCAGGATCAGACGTGTAACTGGTTGCTTGCTTTCACTATTTATGACGCACTTTATTTAGTTTAAGAACTAAATAGACTTCACTTTGCAAAGTAGATATCCTGAAAATGTACATACTGGTAATTCAGCAAAAGGAAACATTTTAAATATGCTAGAGTAATTTACTACTTAAAAAAAAAGACCTATAGGCAAACCATAAGAGACTCTTAACTATAGGGAACAAACTGAGGGCTGCTGGAAGGGGGGGGTTGTTGGGGGGATGGGGTAACTGGGTGATGGGCATTAAGGAGGGCACTTGAAGTAATGAGCACTGGGTGTTATATGCAACTGATGAATCACTAAATTCTACCCCTGAAACTCATAATACTATGTTAACTAAATTGAATTTAAATTAAAAAAAATTTTAAAAATTAAAAAAAAGACCTATCAAGTTTTTCATGTAGTCATTAGTAAAAAAAAAAAAAAAAAAAAAAAAAAAAAAAAAAGAGACCTAAAATTTATGGAGTGCTTAATATGTATGCACCAGAGAGCACGCTAAGAACTTTATATTCACTGACCCTCGCAGAAACCCCATAGGTAGGTACCATTATCTCCATTTGACTCAAGTATAAACTGAAGCCTAGTGAGAGTATGTGATTTGTGCAGTAAAATGGAGCCAGAGGCTGACACTGGAGACTTCACTCCGAATCACTGTCAAAGGGAAATTGCACTGGACAAGTTACACAGACAAGAAAGACTTTATTCAAAGCTAGAGAGAGAGACTGCTGCAATTAGGTGAGGAGTTTGAACTCAACTCCGCTGAAACAAAACATGGGAGAGTTTTTAAGTGCAGGGGGTGAGCTAGTGAAATAACTGGAGGAGGTTAAGGGAAGGTTGGTCAGTGTGACTAGGTCGTCCATGTTGTTAACTGGTGTGCAGGCTCCAACGACCCTCCCTCAGAGTCAAGGGGATAGGGGCACAATCTCTCTTCATGACTACTTTTAAAGGGATGGATCCCAGGTCCTTGAAAAAGACATTCCTGGGTTGCAAAACTGGCAAGAGGCTGAGAAAAGATTTACATCTCAAATGCACAGAGAAAGAACTTACAATTTCAAGTTTTCTAAGGTAAATGCTCTAAAACAAAACAAAACAAAACAAAACAACGGTTGACAGGGGCCTATAATCCAGAAGAAAACTGTCTAAAGTTCAGTCAAGCTGAAGACAAGAAGCTAGTAATATAGTAAAGAAAACATATGCTAACCATTTGACTCAGAATACAGTAATTCATTTGAATAGTACTGCAGTGGACATGTGGGTAAAGATACCTCTTTGAGATAATGATTTCATTTCCTTTGGATATATACCCAGAAGTGGATTGTTGGATCAAACGGTAGTTCTATTTTTAATTTCTTGAGGAACCTCCATACTGTTGCTCACAGTGGCTGCACCAGTTTGCATTCCCACCAACAGTGCACCAGCGTTCCCCTTTCTCCACATCCTCACCAACACTTGTTATCTCGTCTTTTTGATAATAGCCTAACTGGTGTGAGTTGATAACACCTTGCGGTTTTGATTTGCATTTCTCTGATGATTTAGTGATGATGAATACCTTTTTACATACCTGTAGGCCATTTGGATGTTTCCTTTGGAAAAAAGTCTATACAGGTCCTTTGCCCATCTTTTAATTGAGTTGTTTTGGTTTGTTTTTATTATTGAGTTGTATGAGTTCTTTGCATATTTTGGATATATCCTCATTGGATATGTGGTTTAGAAATGTTTTCTCCCGCTCCATAATTGCCTATTCATTTTGTTGATGGTTTCCTTTACTATGCAGAAGCTTTTTAGTTTGATGTATTCCCACTTGTAGATTTTTGCTTTAGTTGCCTTTGCTTTTGGTGTCAAATCCAAAGATCACTGCCAAGACCAATGTCAAGGAGCTTTTCCCTGTTTTCTTCGAGAAGTTTTATGGTTTCAAATCTTATGTTTAAGCCTTTAATCCACTTGGAGTTAATTTCTGTGTATGGTATAAGATATGGGCCCAGTTTCATTCTTTTCCATTAGCTGTCCAGTTTTCCCAACACCATTTAAGGGGTTATCCTTTCCTTATATATATTCTTCGCTCCTTGTCAAAGATTAATTGACCGTATATGCATTAGTTTGTTTCTGGAGTCTCTATTCCGTTGCATTGATCTATGTGTCTCTTCTTATGCTAATATCATATTGTTTTGATTACTGGAACTTTGTAACCAGCTTGAGATCAGGAGATGTGAGGTCTCCAACACTCTTCTTCCTTCTTAGGATTGCTATGGCAATTCAGGAACTTCTGTGGTTCCAAACAATTTTTAGAATTGTTTTTCTACTTCTATGAAAAAGGCCACTGGAAATTTGATAAGGACTGAGTATGTTGACTGCTCTGGATAGTATGGACATTTTTTATGATTTTAATTCCTCCAACCCATCAGCATGGAATTTCCATTTATCTGTGTCTTCTTCAATTTTTTTCATCGGTGTTTTATGGTTTTCAGTACATAGGACTTTCATGTTCTTCGTTAAATTTATTCCTGAATATTTTATTCTTTTTGATGCTATTATAAATGGGATTATTTTAATTTCTCTTTCCCATAGCTCATTGTTAGTGTATAGAAATGCAACTGATCTTTGTATACTGATTTCGTATCCTGCAACTTTACTGAATTCATTTATTAGTTCTAATAATTTTTTGGTGGAGTCTAGGGTTCTCTACATATAATATCATGTCATCCACAGAGACAATTTTACTTCTTCCTTTCCAATGTGGATGACTTTATTTTTCTTGCCTAATTGCTCTGGGTAGGACTTCTAGTACTATATTTGTTCAGTACTGTACTTGTTCTGTGGTCTAACATATGATCTATTCTAGAGAATGTACCATGTGTGCTTGAGAAGAATGTGTATTCTGCTGTGGTTGGATGGAATGACTTATATATGTCTTAGTCCCATCTGGTCTAACACGTAGTTTAAGCCCAATGTTTCCTCATTGATTTTCATCTGGATGATCTATCCGTTGTTGAAAATGGGGTACTGGAGCTCCCATATTATTGTTTTGTTGTCTGTAGGTAGAGTCTTTAATCTGTTAATATATGCTTTATATATTTGGTGCTCCAATATTGGGTGTATAGTCATTGGTCTTAAGAGAGAGTTGTGGGGAGGATTCAAATAATCATGGAATGCTATTGAACAAAGTGGTAGAACAAACAAATATCTATCCCCACCACCCAATATAACGCTCCCCCCCGTTTTTTTAGTTTGTTTTTTACCTACTAATGCAGCATATGGCTTAAAATATTTATATTCTATGAGAACTGGATAAATTCTCTAAAATCCTCTTAAGTTTTACCACTAGCGTCTATCAATATTATAGGTCTTGATGCATTAATGAAGAGATTTAGGAGTGAATACATTTGGTAAGTAGAGATTTTGGTATAAGCAAAGTCAATATTTTGTAATCAAAATGTTGATAAATTAATTTGATACAAATTACATCAAAGTGAGAGTTTCTATGAAGTACTGCAGTAGAAAAACAGTCTAGAATTCTGTAAGAACAATTCAAAGAAAGAAAAAAAAAGACTGGGAAATATTGTCAAACAAGATAAGGAAAGCAGGAAAGGAAGAAAATTCATTGAGGTTCTACCTATGTGATAATCACTGGGCAAAGTACCTTTCACAAATTATGTCATTAAATCCAGGCAACCTTCCAGCCAGGTAGCATTGGTCTCGTTTTACATATGAAGAAGTCAAGCTCCCCAGTAATTAAGCAGCTTGTCCAGGTCAGCACTAGTAAAGGATGGAAGCAAGATTCAATTCCATGCCAATATAACATCAAAATCCATTCTCTCTTTTTTAATATTGTATAGAATTTGGGGTTCTATCCATTTCTGAAATTTTGTTGAAGTCAAAAATAAGTTTAAGCAGAACTTAATCCTAACAATAAGGTTTGCAGTCTAGGTCCTATTTTTGTGTGTCCTTGAGCTAAGAATGATTTTTACATTTTTATAGGATTATAAAAAAAAAAGAGAAAAGAAAGAAAAAAAAGAATATGCAGCAGAGACCCATATGTGGCCCACAGAGCTCATAAAAGCCTAAAATATTTACTATCTGGCTCTTTACAGAAAAAGTTTGCCAACCCCTAACCTAAAATAAAACTTGCTTTCTAGTTAACTTTTTAAATATTATCTCTCTTTTTTCTTTGAAATAAAAAATAACTAGTTAATATTTTTTACTTTAAGTATAAATATATATAATATCCCTAGTGTTAGACAAGTCTGTGTGGGAAACTCAAGAGTACCAAGACGAAGCAGGAAGTGATTATTTGCATTGTAATCATACTAGGCATAGAAAAATGTAAATATCTAGCTCTCTAATGCATTTTAATTTTTTTAAAAAGATTTTATTTATCTGAGAGAGAGAGAGGGCATGAGCAGGGGTGAGGGGCAGTGGGAGAGAAGCAGACTCCCCACTGAGCAGGGAGCCTGACAGGCTCCATCCTAGGATCCTGAGATCATGACCTGAGCCAAAAGCAGATACTTAACCAAATGGGCCACCCAGGTGTCCCTCCCTAATGCATTTTAAATGATTTTTTAAATGTGACTTTTCTGAATTTAGTTATCGTTTCCTTTCTCCATGAGTAAAAGAAGAGCTCTGCCTGCCTCCCTTTACTCTAATTCCAAAGACCTTTCTATTACACTGCACTACTTCTCACATTTCCACATGGAACTCATTTTCTTCTCACCTTTCTTAGATATTATGTTTTATTCCAAATTCATGAGGTGGGTAGGGAAGATGTGCCATTATTCACATTAAACAGATAAAAAATAATGTGTTACACCCAAATAATGCAAGTCACCCAATGCTAAGCCCAGCTTCTACTCAGTTTTATTGTTTTAGTGAGTTTCTCAGGCTCCCCAACTTCCCCACTCCAAAAAAACCCCACCTAATCTGAACTAAGGTTTACACAAACATTTAATATTTTGCTACTGAAGAGGTAGTGTGGCAGCCACTGAGGTCCAATTCCATCTAGACAGAACCGACCTTTCACCTATGAAGAGGGCAGTAAGCCGATGACCTCAAGTGACAAGGGCCATGGGGAACTGCTATGGCATATGAGCCAAGGCCATGCTCTTCCTAGGCTGCACCTGCCAAACAATGATCATGGTGGCGGTACTGTGTGGCCACTGCTCCCCAAGGGGCCCTTCTAAAGGGTACTCTCTGCTCTGATGCTCTGTGTCAGAACTGTATCACAGTCTAAGCTTTCCTGGCACAAATCCTTCCTATCTCCTCTCTAGTCACAGGGGTCATAACAACCCACTCTCAAAGCTTTCCTTGTCCAGTCTTGCTTTTTCTCTTTCACAGGTAATATACTTGCTTCCCCCATTAAGGCCTTGCACTCCTAATTCCATCTCAGTATGGGCCCTCTGAGAACTGGATTTGGCACAGGTGGTCAGTAAGTCATAGCCTTCGTTAAAAGCACTGAACAAATAAAGATGAAAACAAATCAGACTTTGCTGTCCATAAAGAACACAACTTTCCTATACTGAACAGGACTGTCTCAAACATTCTTCCCCTTTTACCTAACTAGATCTACACCCATATATGCCACATTCTCAAGTTCTGCACTTAGTTAAACCTTTACTTCCCATCACCTTTGTTTCCTAATGTGGGAAGGTTCTTACACTGCTTTATTTTTCCAAATGGATGGGGAGAACTAATGATTACAGAACACCCTGTGATAAGTCCTCTTTGCAGTGAATTGCATGGGAAGGGCCTTCACCTTCAATCCAGCACCCCTCTATGGATGCCCAAAGTGCTCTTCTCTGCCTTCTACCACAGCCCTGGATTCACAATTCACAATTTCTGGGTTCACCACTCACCCCTGAATCCTATTCTGGTATGTACCTTCCTTTAACCACAAAGCAACTTACTGGGTTTTCATTTATGTCCACATGGATTTACTATTTAAAAATGTATATAGTTATTTAGTTTTCTTTTTTGGGGAGGAGGGACTAAAGGGAGAGGGAGAAAGGGAGAATCTTAAGCAGGTTCCATGCCCAGCACAGAGCCCGATGCGGGACTTGATCTCACAAACTTGAGATCATGACCTGAGTCGAAATCAAGATTGAATGCTCAACTGACTGAGCCACCCAGGCGGCCCTAGCTTTTCTTTTAAGCCCTGCTCCATATTTATAGGCTGTAAGCTCTGAGGGGCACGTGGCCAGGATAATGTTGTACACATTTTTGTATCTGTGACAGTACCTCCTCTTAAGGCCTTCGGCACAGGCTTAAATAAATTTTTATTGATTTGACTTGGTGGAAATAATTGGAAAAACTGAAGTAAATTCTTTTCAATAGCCACCTGAGTGCCAAGCATGATAAACTATCAAAAACTGCATATTTACAAAAAACAAAGAAAAAGAAAAATGAATGCACATTTGTTGAATGCTTGCCAAGTGAAAACATTACATGCTTTACAGAAGTCAAATCGTTTAACACTCGTGACCCTAAAAGGAGATTATTTTAAAATATATTGAGGATGAGAAAATAGGATGAGTAAAGTTAGGTACTCTGGGCAAATCAAACTTATAGCAAGGGGCAAAGTTGAAAGTGAACCTCAATCAGTCTGATCAGAGGCTGAGTTTTCTCCGTATATTTCACATAGAGAAACGAGAGATGATATACACCCATTTACACGTCCAAAGATAACATTTCCTTTGAAAAAAGTAGAGCAGATTTAAATTCAGTAATATTTTAGAGCAAGGGAGTTTATTTCTAAGTGGGAGGCTCAGAGAAAGAAACATTTGAGTTGGGCCTTGACAAATATCCAAGATTTCCACAAATGAGGACAGAGAAAAAGAAGTAACCCAAGAGGGAGAACCAGAGCACAGGTCGGTGTAGGTTGGGAGTGCAGAGGTTATTGGAAATACAACACAAGCCAGAAAAACTGGTTAGCATCAGTTTATAGAAAGCTTCTAAAAACATGTTAAGAAGCTGGGATACAATTTCTGTATGTAAAGGCAAGTCACCGAAGATTTTTGGCAAAGAATAGTATTATCAGTACTGGCAGCACCATAAGGAGGAAGCAGAAGCAGGGAATCCACTCAGGAGACTGTGACAATAGTCCAGGCAAGGGCGATGGGAGGGCAGACCAGGGCACTGGTGAACAAAAGAAGGGAGACAAAGAAGAACCATGGTTCTTGGGGAAGAGGACCAATGACAACTCTAAAAATGGTGTGGCTGGCTAGTAAATGAGTATTCAGTGAATAAAGGAAACAGGTAGAAGAGGTGGTTTGGAAAGAAAATGATTTATTCATTTTTGTACCAAAAGCAAACTGGTTGATTAGGGGGCTAACACCCTAACCTGGTTCTTTCAGTTTATGCAAGACTGAGTGATATGCTCATTGTTGACGGAAAAAGTAAAGGACTTCTCTCCCATCAAGAGTCAAATCTGCTGCCTTCCTGCTCCCCAAGCAACCAAGAATCCTAAGCACCAAGCAGCCAGACTGGTGCAAATGGAAGCATTTCTCAGCACTTGATGTGATGGACAGGAAAACTGTCAGCTGGAGAAGGGGTGCAAGGGGTTACGGAGCTGAGAGAGAGAAGCAAGACACAATGTGAACAAATGCCACTCCCAGTGGGATGTGACCACCCATTAAATCACATTACTACTTTACCTCTGCTTTGCAGACTGATTATACATTAGAGATGTATATTCAACCCCTCAAATGGGATTTGCTTTTTAAGAACTTAAATTTTTGTCATACAATCTCATATCTTATCATAACTTACACTATTTTATACAATTAATCCTTTTAATTAACACACCTTGTTGTATCAAGAAATGTGTCTGTTAAGCTCTCATTATCAGAGACTGATGGAAATTATACTCTGGAGAGAGACAGTCACTATTCATGACTTTTTTAAATGGAAATTTAGAAAATACTTTGAAAACTCCAGTGAGAACATAGACATATTCAGAAACTTTGAAGGCTTTTTAAAAAAAAAAAAAAAGCCAGCATTTATCTTATTTGAATAAGGTTAATATTTCCCTATCCTATCAACAAGATACTAGTCTGTGAAAATCTTCGTGAGAAATTAAACACTTCCTGACTAATGAAAATCACTATATGCCAAAAGAGGAATAAAGCATGCAATGTGTAAGCAGCATGTTAATGTCCAAAAACATCCCTCGTGTCTGTTAAAAACTTATATGTAACCTCATAGATGCTACTACATGTTGATATAAATCTGTGCTTCTTATTCTTTTATTGTATAGCACTTTTTTGTTTTTCAACTTCCCTACCTTGTTTTTGCCAGTAATGTCGCGTTACCGCTACAGTCTAGACAAAATAATGCAACTTTTAAAAGGTACGAGCTTACTTTTCAAACACGATGCTTATTAGAATAAGCATGAAGATGTATTTTTCAAAACTACAGTCTGACCTTACCTGAGCTGTAAAAAGTCTGCAGTTTCTGTTTTCTGATGGATGCAACACGCAGTTATTCTTAAAAAAAAAAATCTGTCTCATGTGTTGGAGGTTTTTCCCCCCTCTTACATCTCAAAATTACCTATTCTATTTCACATCTGAAATTTTATCCTGTTTTCTTTATATGTAATATTCATTGAGAGTGAGAGACTTAAAGACACATTCGTGGGGTTAACATACGAAGAAACAGCAGAAGAGCTGAGCCTCTCACCACGATCTTTTCAAGGCATCTACTGCCCCACTGGGGCTCAAGCCTATGGGTCCTTTAAATGGTGCTGTAGATTCAAGCATCCAAACAAAATACCAAGGTATTTAGCAGTATTCTAAATGATATTCGCATTTTGAATTCACGACCTGTTTCTATTCCAACCTGGTCCTTTTAGCAATATGTGAAAGCCTATTTGATCAAATAGGGCTGTGACTTAATGTGCTTTCCAGACTTTTGGGGGAGATTCCCTCAATAGATCATATGCTAGCAATTGCTTCTTTACTAAAAATGCCTTTCATCCACAAAAGAAAACCTTTCCAATTACAGTCTCTTTCCAATTTGTCCTTCTGACACAAGTTCTCAAGAATTATATGAAAGAACCTACAACACCCTTTCTAATTTCCAACATGATATCAAAGCACATAATTTGTGCCTGTCCTTTAGCAAAATAAATAGGCAATGGGAGAGGATAATCTGAATTGCATCCAATTTATGGTCTTCCTTTTTGTCTAAATCAAATCTGAACTTAAGACTTTTCAGCATGTAGGTAAGCATTCTCAGAGCTTGGTATGTCTGTAAATAGTAGACACTCATAAAATGTCTGCTGATATAATTTGACTGTCATTGCTATAATTTCATAAACAGGTTCACCACATGGAAGTTATATCTACATAAAACACAGCTAACCAACATTCAAACTAGCTGCCCTGTTCCACACTGCCTACAAATTCCACTGATGTCAGAGACGGCAGGTGAGGTTGCCAGCACCAATGCCATTCACACATGCAGAGTTTTTCAAAAGCCCCTAGACAGGGGTGCATCTTAACCCATCCAAGTTATGCAGCTTAATGAGTTGATTCAGAGTCCAAAAATGCCATTTTCCCATACTAACTAAAAAAGAAAGAAACAAACACCCTATATATAGCCTTGTGTGAATCAGGATGCTCAAATATTCTTTGGTCATCTATGCACCTGGCCTTCAGAAATAGAAATAATATGACCAGTGGGACTCAGTAGGCACTCAATAAGCATGTATTGATTATAGAAAAACACTAATTTTTCAACAGCATTAACTCTCTTGGGAACCATACTCTTGGGGCTAGGTGATTTGCTAAATGGGCCATCCCATATTTACAGTGCAAATACACTCCTAAAATGTGAAATCTTTTCCCATATATAGAAAACAGACCCTGGACGTTCTGGTCCCTACAACTGGAGGGACATCTATCATTAAACTACACATCTGGGGAGAACTACACTTATTAAATCCAATTCATTACCACCTTCTTAATATCTAACCAGAACATCATTATGTCTTCTTTCATAAATCTAAAGAATTCTTGGAAAGCAAAAAATGGGATAGGGTGTTCTTTTGTCATATATATATAAATAATGAAATTATCTTCTAGTTATTACTTACTGAGTGTTTACTATGTGCCTCTTATTTGTCTAAGCCTTTCAGATGTTTAAATCTCTTGATTCTTCTCCCTGTGAGGGAGGTACTGTTATCATTTTCAGATGTGGAAACAGAAGCATAGGCAAGTGAAATAATATAGCAAAGGAAACAGCTAATAAGAGGCAGAGCCAGGGAGGGAGTCTGATTCTTGAGCTCAGACCCTTAACTATTTTTACACTGAATCTATATTGAAAGTTATGCAAATAGTTACCAGCTTCTTCTATTAAACCTTTTGCCTGGGATTAGGAGAAAGTAAACCACCTTTTTCTTAATTTTGTTTTTTTTTAAAAAGATTTTATTTTTTTTGAGAGAGAGAGCACGGAGGGAGAGGGAGAAGCAGACTCCCTCCTGAGCAGAGAGCTTGATGCAGGGCTTGATCCCAGGACTCCAAGATCATGACCTGAGCCGAAGGTGGATGCTTAACTGACTGAGCCACCCAGGTGCCCCATCACTTTTTTTTTTTTTTTAATATCTTCTGATTCTGAGCAAGGACATTTAGCTCCAGAATAAACAAGCAGTCTATTATCACGAAGATCCCACCACACATGGGCAAGAATTAACTGCCTGGAGATCCCATGTGTAAGAACAAATCCTGTTAGAAACACTAGCTGATCTGGCCCGGCCTGGAGTGGCCCTAGGCAAAATAAAAGAGGGTACTTCTCTCTCCCCTCTATTCTCACTTTTCCCCTTCCCATTCCCCCCCCCCCATCCTGGTGCTCACATATGGCTAAAACTCACTGGTATTCACGCTCAAGTGTTAGCAACTTATATAAAACAGAACACTCTCCTGAGATTTTTATTAAAATAGTTTGGAAAATATATTATCTCAACTTCCACCCAAAGATCTGTCAGGCCCTGCGTTGGTTTTGCAGGGCTGCCGCTCTAACAAGGCACCACAGACGAGGTAGCTTTAACAATCACAGAAAGGCATCTGCCCCCAATCTTCAAGGCTGCCTGTCTGCCATCAAGGTGTTTGCAGGGTTGGTCCCTGCTGAGGGCTGCGAGGGATGATCTGTTCTATGCCTCTCTCCTAGCTTCTGGTGATCTCAGGTTCCCTAAGTTTATAGGAACCATTCTTCCTGTCTCTTCACTTGTCTTTCCTCTATTCATGTCTGGTCTGTCTCTAGGTCCAAGTTATGTCCATTTATAACCTTAACTGTACTGGATTAGGGCCTTTCCTAATGACCTAATCTTAACTCAGAAACACCCTACATCCAAATAAGGTCACGTTCACAGATACTGGGGGTTGGGAGTTCAACGTCCTTCAAGGGGACACAATTTAACCCACAGCAGCCTCTCTTTCTCAGTGTCTCTCCACGAATATGCTGGCAGAGCTCTATCCATAAAAAAACACCGATAATGGCTATAATGATCACTTGACACTGGATAGATTTCTCGCAATAGGAATTTAAGAAATGTACAAACGCCTTAGTTGCTATACGTGGCTATACTATATCCAGCTCTACCTGATTGGCTTTATCTGTTACTACTGAACATTGAATGACTAATTAATCAATTCAGTTATGCATTAACCTATTCAATTACTCATTGTTCACTCATCATTTATTTATTGAGTACTTATTATATGCCATGCTCTCTGTGCCTGCTGCCAGATACACATCAGTGAATAAAACACAATCACTGTTTTCCTGTATACAAGACTAGAGACTGGCTCTCCTCATGAACATTCAGCTGAGAGAAATCATGCTCACCGGGCTCTGTACCAGTATCTCCTAAGTCAGATTTGTAGCTTACAACCAGTTCTATCAGGAAGTCAGGGGTTAGGAGAGCTAAAAGGGGTCAAAGAGATCTGATCTAGGTGACTCAGTTATAGGAAGGGAAGTGATAACAGAGAAGTCTCCTGCAATAGATAATTTTTTAAAAAGGGAAAAAAGAGCTTAAGTACGTGGGCACCTGGGTGGCTCAGTCGGTTAAGCATCTGCCTTCGGCTCAGGTCATGATCCCAGGGTCCTGGGATCAAGTCCTGCATCAGGCTCCTTGCTCAGTGGGGAGTCTGCTTCTCCCTCTCCCTCTGCACCCCTGCTCATGATCTCTCTCTTTCTCTCCCCCTCTCTCTCCCAAATAAATAAATAAAATCTTAAAAAAAAAAAAGAGCTTAAGTACAATTAGAATAAAAAGTGTGTGTATTCCCATTTTCTAATGAATATTAGGATAATGGAGAAAGAAAGTAGAAGATATAAAACTGTACCTAACACTGAGGAGTAATGCTGATTTTGTTAAGTAATAGCATGGTGATAATACGGTGAGTTGTCCTTGTTTTTTGGAAATGCGTACATATGTATTTAGAGATAAAATGTCATGATTATCTATAACTGTTTTAAAATCTTTCATCCAAAAAAAAGATAAAATTTCAAAATGTTAATTTTTAAATCAAAGTGTTGGGTATCGAGAGTTCTCTATTATTCAGTATGTTGCAATTTTTTCAAAATAAAAGGTTAAAAAAAACTGTATCCTCCTAGAGGCACAATTATCTACTTATCAGGTTCTCACTCGTCTCAGAGTCCCAGCACTGGGAAATAAGCTTCACAAAATATTAATTTTAAATATGGAGAACATGGCTTCTAAATCATAATTATTATGCTGTTTTCTTCAATATTTTCCACTCATCACCATCTTCTAATAAGACTCTAGTAGCCTATATTCATATTACTGTCATTTGCATAGTATTTTGAGTAAGAATTTTTTCTTTTTATATGGATCTAATCTGATTTAAAATCAGACATCTTAATATACACATGTTAAGAATAAATTTTGATAATAGGAACACCATTCACTATCAGATAACAGAGCTAAAATACATTTGATTACTTAAACAATTTTAAAGTAATTTAATAAATTGAAGTGTAGTAAAACATAGCAGTATTAACACATTACAGAATGTTAGATGGGAATAACATTTGGAGCTTACTTTATTTTTATTTGACAAATCATACTGAAAGAATCCCCAAATAGTAAGTTTATAAAACTGATCTATGAGTAGAGATACATAGAAGGTATTAAATCTTAAAAACATACTCATATGATAAATTACATGGATACAAAAATTTAGTGGAAGTATTTTACAAATAATTCTATTAATACAAAGCTCATAAAATGTTTAAAAGTTCAAATAACTAAAATCACAGGAATAAATTTCAAAGTCCCTTTGCTCAACTAAAAGTGTATATCAGCACCGCACAAGGATGAAAGATGTACATGTTACTGCATGTTATAAGTGACTATAAACACTACCATGTTATTTAATCTACAGTATAACCCTGTCCATGTGACACCAAAATACTTTAAAGTAGCCTTAGCAGCTTGCCATCTAGTAATATTATGGTATCATCAAGCTAAGACATGCAATGTTACTCAAAGAAAATGAAACACAGAGGTGTATCACCAGGACTAATTTTATGTATGTTCAACAAAGGAAATGCTACCTCTAAAAATGGTACCATATCATGTGCGTATGCCATGCAAAATTCTTATAAACACACATCCGCACTCCATCTTACAAGTAACTGTAACTGATAAATGGATTATGTTAGAATTCCCTCTAGCAAACACTGAACAAGCAGCTTTAATGAGGCTTCTGACCCTACCCTGAGGATGAAAGTGAGCATTTCGCCACCAGATACAGGTCAGGTACTTCAATTCCTGCTCCCAGATCATTAAACTTTTTCTAAAATTTAAACTTTTTAACTTCCTTTGCTATGCAACAATAGGTGGACACTTTGGAAACAGTATAAGAAACGTTACCTTATACAATGAGCATTAAGCATTTGGAAATACATCTTCAGAGAATCACAGAATTTGAGAGCTACAAGAAAATTTTTTTTTTAAGATTTTATTTATTTATTTGACAGAGAGAGACAGCAAGAGAGGGAACACAAGCAAGGGGAGTGTGAGAGGGAGAAGCAGCTTCCCGCCAAGCAGGAAGCCCGATGTGGGGCTTGATCCCAGGACCTGGGATCATGACCTGAGCTGAAGGCAGACGTCCAACAGCTGAGCCACCCAGGCACCCCTACAAGGAATTTTTGAAATCACTCAAGGTCTCACACTTTATAGACTGGAGAGCCAAAGTCCTCACAGGTTAAAACATTTGTGGAAGGCTGCGATCCTGCTCAGGGTTAGGGCTGAGTCTGGAGCCTCCTGGCTTTCAGTGCAACACAACTCCCAGGAGTCAAGTAAGTGTTTTTCAAAATAATAGGTTTCCTAAGCCATACTGATCCCTCCATTTGTTGACACACAGAACTGAGGGCCTTTCTCTTTGAAGTAGCCGGCAGCTTTGGGGCAGAAACACATGGAGCACGGTGGGGTGAGGCACCTGAATGATCAGGTCAATCTGGGCACTAAGTGAGATGACAGGTTGCAACAAGACTGGCCTTAACCTCCTGAGTCAATAAAGTATTTCTTAAAGGGTATTACAAAAGAACACTAACCTAGGTACTCTGAGGAATACACAAGAAGGAAGAGAGGTAAACCTATCTACAAAAGCCTTAAGGAGGCCATTCTAGTTCAGCATATAAGACAACTGAGACTTGAGAGCTTATGTGTTTAAAAATACATATTAGAAGCCAAAGAAAATCGAAAAAGAAAATCAGTATAAACCAGAATCATCCAGTAAGTCTTCATGTAAAAGCAGGGATAGAAGCCAGTGTGTGAAAAAACGATGTGCTTCCATGAAAAGATGCTCAATACCACTGGTCATCAGGGAAATGAAAATCAAAGCTACAATGAGATATCACCTCACATCTGTCAGAATGGCTGAAATCGAAAGCACAAGAAACAACAGGCATTGGCGAGGATGTAGAGAAAGGGGAACCCTCCTGCACTGTTGGGTGGGAATGCAAGCTGGTGCAGCCACTCTGGAGGACAGCAAGGAGATACTTCAGAAAGATAAAAATAGAACTACCCTATGACCCAGCAATTGCACTACTAGGTATTTACCCAAAGGATACAAAAACACTAACTCAAAGGGATACATGCTTCCCAATGTTTATAGCAGCTATAAAATGTGGTATAGTTATACAATGGAATATTACTCAGCCATCGAGAAGGATGAAATCTTGCCATTTGCAATGACATGGGTGGAGCTAGAGTGTATTATGCTAACAGAAATAACTCAGTCAGAGAAAGACAAATACCATGTGATTTTACTCATATGTGGAATTCAAGAAAAAACCAAATGAGCAAAGGGAAAAAGAGGCAAACCAAAAAACAGACTCTTACCTATAGAGACCAAACTGATGGTTACCACAGGTGAGGTGGGTGGGGGGGAATGGGTGAAATAGGTGATGGGGATTGAGGAGTGCACTTGTTGGGGCCCCTGGGTGGCTCAGTCAGTTAAGTGTCCGACCTGATTTCGGCTTAGGTAGAAATCTCAGGGTCGTGCCCAGCACGGAGCCCGCTTAAGATTCTCTCTCTCCCTCTTCCCTTTGCCCAATCTTTCTCAAAAACAAACAAAAAGAAGTGCACTTACTGTGATGAGCAGTAGGTGATGTATGAAAATAGTGACCACCTGAAACGAATATTAGTTATGTTAACTAACTACAGTGTTAATAAAAGCTTTTAAAAAATGGTGTGCTTTTGATCAACAAAGTGGCCTTTTACAGGTGAGGAACATCTGCACCTCTGAAAACAAAGAAAAAAAGATGTGCACGAACCTTGACTTTACTTAAACTGCCTCACCTTTCTTCACTAGTGACACTGGGAGATTCAGCCAAGTGTGTGGTACTCAGTGGCAAAACCACCACTTGATAGCACTTCCGGTAATGCCCTTATAAGTAATGAAATCAGAAAGGCACATTCGTTTTCCAAATACCATAACAGCACACATAAGCCTAACCTTCCAGTAATCAATTGTGCAATACCATATCATATTTCAAAGTCAGTAAAGCTTCTAAACAGAAGTTAGAAAACTTAAGTAGTCTAAGAGGATGTTACCTACTTATCAGGAAAGCATAAACTTAGAAACACTTTATTTAAAGAATATAGCATAATGCCTAGTACACAATAAACGTTCAAAATTGAGTCGAGATTGATTTACATTGTCTTTTCTGAAGATGCACCTCCTCTGTAAGTAGATATTTCTTAATGTAATTTTAATTTTTAATTTAAAGGATTTTTTTAACCAAACCAATACACTTGATTTCTTTCCTCTTCTTCTACTGAACACAATATTGCCACTGAAGCATTTTCTTTAGTCTTCTGTCTCAAACAGATTATTTTTTAAAGAAATCTTATTAAAATGGAGATGTTGTAAAGAAGTACATAAGAAATCATGGATTTTTTTTTAAATGAGACTTTTCCACAGATGGTTTTTTTTCTTTTTCTTTTTTTTTTTTTTTAAAGATTTTATGTATTCATTCAACAGAGAGACAGCCAGCGAGAAAGGGAACACAAGCAGGGGGAGTGGGAGGGGAAGAAGCAGGCTCCCAGAGGAGGAGCCTGACTTGGGGCTCGATCCCAGAATGCTCTGAGCCAAAGGCAGACACTTAACGACTGAGCCACCCAGGTGCCCCCCCTTTTTTTTCTTTCAACAAAAAATGATAAAGATGATAAAAGAAAGAAGGTAAATGGTGTACACTTTGAGAGTCTTCAAAATTCCAAATTTGGAGGGTACCAGATGAGTTACCAAGAAATGGCCATAACACAATGAAGACACAGGGAAAAAGAAGACTAAAATAATCTACAATCTGTTTCAACTCTCAATGAGGTTACCTGTCTGATCGTAGGTAAAACAGTATTCGGAGAATTAAAAAACAAAAAACAACAACAAAAACACAATAAAATGAAATTGGCCCAGAGCATCAAGTGTGTCTCCAGTGGGGTATCCAGAAATTTACTTTGACTATCATCCCTGTCAGCACCCTTTCATTACACCTTAACTAAGACGGCTGTTGTTCCTAACCAAAACCTCTTTGAGTCTATTTCCTATTTTTATCTCAATCCTTACAACTCTACTGCTTTGACAAAGGCTCTATGAATGTCAAAGTTTCTTGCCTTTTTCTCTTGCCAATCATTCAACAATTCTTCCCTCTCTTGAATCTCTTTTTCCACTTGTTTTTTCTCTTCATTAAACAGCTTATTGCTCAAGTTCCTTTCTCCATAATTTTAATTCAAAACACACATGAAGGGTGAATTAATACTTAAAACTATAATCCAAGAAAACTTTCTGGAAATAAAAGGCTCAGTCTACATATCAAAAGGGCCCACCAGATATCCTGGAAAACCAATACAGGATGATGTACTGTAAAAATATCCTGGTAAAACCATTAGACATTATTAATAAAGAAAAAACAAACAAAGGCAGCAAGGCAAAAAGGAAACAGCATACAGTGGTAAGAGAATTAAACTAGCAGCAGACTTCTTAAAAGCAACATGCAAAACATGGCAACAACAGATCAGCATTTTCAAGAGATTCAAGGACAAAAAGTGTGAACTAAATATTTTACATCCATCCAAGCTATCCCTCAAGGATCAATGCTATTGAAAAAGTTTTACACATGCAAGGGAATGTTGTACCCACAGGCACTTCTTGAGCAATCTACTAGAAGANAGACTCTTACCTATAGAGACCAAACTGATGGTTACCACAGGTGAGGTGGGTGGGGGGGAATGGGTGAAATAGGTGATGGGGATTGAGGAGTGCACTTGTTGGGGCCCCTGGGTGGCTCAGTCAGTTAAGTGTCCGACCTGATTTCGGCTTAGGTAGAAATCTCAGGGTCGTGCCCAGCACGGAGCCCGCTTAAGATTCTCTCTCTCCCTCTTCCCTTTGCCCAATCTTTCTCAAAAACAAACAAAAAGAAGTGCACTTACTGTGATGAGCAGTAGGTGATGTATGAAAATAGTGACCACCTGAAACGAATATTAGTTATGTTAACTAACTACAGTGTTAATAAAAGCTTTTAAAAAATGGTGTGCTTTTGATCAACAAAGTGGCCTTTTACAGGTGAGGAACATCTGCACCTCTGAAAACAAAGAAAAAAAGATGTGCACGAACCTTGACTTTACTTAAACTGCCTCACCTTTCTTCACTAGTGACACTGGGAGATTCAGCCAAGTGTGTGGTACTCAGTGGCAAAACCACCACTTGATAGCACTTCCGGTAATGCCCTTATAAGTAATGAAATCAGAAAGGCACATTCGTTTTCCAAATACCATAACAGCACACATAAGCCTAACCTTCCAGTAATCAATTGTGCAATACCATATCATATTTCAAAGTCAGTAAAGCTTCTAAACAGAAGTTAGAAAACTTAAGTAGTCTAAGAGGATGTTACCTACTTATCAGGAAAGCATAAACTTAGAAACACTTTATTTAAAGAATATAGCATAATGCCTAGTACACAATAAACGTTCAAAATTGAGTCGAGATTGATTTACATTGTCTTTTCTGAAGATGCACCTCCTCTGTAAGTAGATATTTCTTAATGTAATTTTAATTTTTAATTTAAAGGATTTTTTTAACCAAACCAATACACTTGATTTCTTTCCTCTTCTTCTACTGAACACAATATTGCCACTGAAGCATTTTCTTTAGTCTTCTGTCTCAAACAGATTATTTTTTAAAGAAATCTTATTAAAATGGAGATGTTGTAAAGAAGTACATAAGAAATCATGGATTTTTTTTTAAATGAGACTTTTCCACAGATGGTTTTTTTCTTTTTCTTTTTTTTTTTTTTTAAAGATTTTATGTATTCATTCGACAGAGAGACAGCCAGCGAGAAAGGGAACACAAGCAGGGGGAGTGGGAGGGGAAGAAGCAGGCTTCCAGCGGAGGAGCCTGACTTGGGGCTCGATCCCAGAATGCTCTGAGCCAAAGGCAGAGACACTTAACGACTGAGCCACCCAGGTGCCCCCCCCTTTTTTTTTCTTTCAACAAAAAATGATAAAGATGATAAAAGAAAGAAGGTAAATTGTGTACACTTTGAGAGTCTTCAAAATTCCAAATTTGGAGGGTACCAGATGAGTTACCAAGAAATGGCCATAACACAATGAAGACACAGGGAAAAAGAAGACTAAAATAATCTACAATCTGTTTCAACTCTCAATGAGGTTACCTGTCTGATCGTAGGTAAAACAGTATTCGGAGAATTAAAAAACAAAAAACAACAACAAAAACACAATAAAATGAAATTGGCCCAGAGCATCAAGTGTGTCTCCAGTGGGGTATCCAGAAATTTACTTTGACTATCATCCCTGTCAGCACCCTTTCATTACACCTTAACTAAGACGGCTGTTGTTCCTAACCAAAACCTCTTTGAGTCTATTTCCTATTTTTATCTCAATCCTTACAACTCTACTGCTTTGACAAAGGCTCTATGAATGTCAAAGTTTCTTGCCTTTTTCTCTTGCCAATCATTCAACAATTCTTCCCTCTCTTGAATCTCTTTTTCCACTTGTTTTTTCTCTTCATTAAACAGCTTATTGCTCAAGTTCCTTTCTCCATAATTTTAATTCAAAACACACATGAAGGGTGAATTAATACTTAAAACTATAATCCAAGAAAACTTTCTGGAAATAAAAGGCTCAGTCTACATATCAAAAGGGCCCACCAGATATCCTGGAAAACCAATACAGGATGATGTACTGTAAAAATATCCTGGTAAAACCATTAGACATTATTAATAAAGAAAAAAACAAACAAAGGCAGCAAGGCAAAAAGGAAAACAGCATACAGTGGTAAGAGAATTAAACTAGCAGCAGACTTCTTAAAAGCAACATGCAAAACATGGCAACAACAGATCAGCATTTTCAAGAGATTCAAGGACAAAAAGTGTGAACTAAATATTTTACATCCATCCAAGCTATCCCTCAAGGATCAATGCTATTGAAAAAGTTTTACACATGCAAGGGAATGTTGTACCCACAGGCACTTCTTGAGCAATCTACTAGATTAGTTTCATCCAATCTAAAATGAGAGGCTAACTTTGGCAAAAGGACAGAAAGGTGAATATTTAATATATTTAATTTTATCTAAGACCAAAACAAGGTTGGTGCTAAATGAAGAATATACGAACGATCTATGTCCTGACAAGGAAAAGTAGTAGACTAAAAACTAAGGTGGCAACATTAAGGGAAAGAGGAAAGTAAAATAAGCAATAGTGAAACAGTAGTACATAGAAGTAAACAACTACCATAAAAGACTATCACAGTAGCTGTAGAAGATTAAATACAAAGGGAGCTAAAAGCATCTTTAAAAATTATAGATGCTGGGCAGTATCTGGTTCAGTCGGTTGAGCATCTGCCTTCAGCTCAGGTCATGATCCCAGAGTCCTGGGATCGAGTCCCACATCGGGCTCCCTCCTCAGCGGGGAGACTGCTTCTCCCTCTCCCCTGCTCATGATCTCTGTCTCTCTCTCTCAAATAAATAAATAAAATCTTTAAAAATAATCACAGATACCAAGGCAATCACTACAACAAAAAATATGAACTTTCATAGATAGTGACCCTCTCCAAAAAGAAACCTTAAAGGATCAAAGATAAAAGAAAATACACATGAAGTAGAGCAAATATAAATAATGAATATTTACCAAATAGCACAGCAATGATCTTTATGAAACAAAAACTACAGGGAACTTGATTCTGGCCTTTGAGGCCACACAGAAACACACTAATAACAGATTTTTTTTTAAAGTAGGCTCCACACCCAGTATGGAGCCTAATGCAGGGCTTGAACTCATGATCCAGAGATCAAGATCTTAGCTGAGATCAAGTCCCATGCTTGACTGACTAAGCCATCCAGTCGCCCCTAAGAGAATATCACTCTTGATACAAAACAAATCAAGTGGACAAAAACTAAGTAAAGATATAGATGTATAAATAATATAGTCACTAAGGTAGATCTTTTGGACAAATATTAAACTTTACACTGTGAAAACACAGATGACCTTTTTCTCAAATAGGCATGGAATGCAGATAAAAACTGATCTTCTCAGTCACTAATAAAAGCCTCAGTGTATTCAGAAGAGTAAAATTATCAAAAACAATATCCTGACCATCTTGTCATGAAGTCTAGAATTCAATAACAAAATTTTTTAAAAAGATCCTTCTACATGAAAATTTAAAAATCTACTGAACAACTTTTTGGTGAAGAAGAAATAAAAAGTTTCTTAAAAAATAAAGATATTAAAAAACATATTAAAATTCTACGAGTATGATATAGAGCTGTAATAAGAGGAAAAATCACAGCCTTAAACACTTAGAGAAGGAAAAAAAAAATAATGAAAATAAATGAAACAGATCAGGAACTGAAAACCAAAAGAAAGAACAAAAGGGTAGAATTAAAAGAGCACAAGAAATAACATAATAAAGGCAAAATCACAAATCAATGAAATAGACGAGGGAATACATCTCATTAATAAATCAGAATCCAAGTGAGTTGAAAAATAAACACATTTACTAAGGCAGAAAAAAGAAAGCAAAAATAAAAAATAACCAGAAGGAAACAATCATTGAAGTAGAAGAAATTTAAGTCCCAAGAGGCTACAATTCATAACACCATACAAATAAATTTGAAAAACTACACAAAATGGTTAACTATTACAACTGACCCAAGATAAAAAGCTTAAACATCTCCATGGGAAAAAGGAGAGTTACAAGAAACTGCCTCACAGAAAAAAAGGAGAACCAGATGATTTCATATTCCAAAATAAAACAGTATCAATTTAATAGAAATAGTTCTGGGGGCGCCTTGGTGGCTCAGTCAGTTAAGTGTCTGCCTTCTGCTCAGCTGAGTGTCATGATCCCGCCGTCCAGGGATGGAATCCTGCATCAGGCTCCCTGCACAGCAGGGAGTCTGCTTCTCCTTCTGCCCTTCAACCCGTTCATGCTGTCTCTCTCAATTAAATAAAAAAAATCTTAAAAAAATTAGTTCTGGAACATAGGAAATGAATTAAAACTGCCAAATTCTTTTTATGAAATAGAATGTTGATACCTAAATCTGATAAAAATAGTACAGAAATAGAAAACTACAGACCAACCTCACTTATAAATACCTATATGAAATACTACATAAAATATTAGTGAATATACTTCAACACCATATTAAGTAAATAATATACTATAACAAAGTGGGATTTACTCCTGGAAAGTAAGGGTAGTTCAATATTAAAAGCACAGCAATATACCACACTATATTAATTGATCTGAGAAAAACATGATTATGTCCATATATCCTAAACAAATCTTTGATGAAATTCAGTTCCCATTCCATAAAAAGAAAAAAAAATCCATTCAAGAACATAGGAGCCATGCCTGAGTGGCTCAGTCAGTTAAGTGCCTGCCTTCGGCTCAGGTCCCATGATCCTGGGGTTTGAGCTGGGCCCACATTGGGCTCCCTGCTCAGTGGGGAGTCTGTTTCTCCATCTCTCTCTCTGCCTCTCCCTCCATTCATGCCCTTCCTCTCTCAAATAAATAAAATCTCAAAAAAACAAACAAACAACCAAACCAAAAAACAGAAACATAGGAATTGATGGTGATTTTCTTACTACGACTATAAGGACACATACACATGTACACATTCACATATACACATGTACCCACACCTTTGTCCTAAAGTCAGCATCACATTTAATGGGGTAAACTTCAAGAATTTCCACTAAGATCAGGAAGAGGTGAGGATAATCACTACCTTCACTACTATTTTCTACGTACTGGATGTACCAGCAATACAATTAGACAAAACAAATCAGAGATATAAGAACTGGAAGAGAAAGACAACTGTTATCTACTTGTGTATGAAATGTTTTCTAAGAAAACCTTAGAGAATCATTACTAAAGCAACCTCAAAGTCAGTAAATTAACAGGATATAAAATGAATGCACAGAAATCAACAACATTCATATACACAAATCATAATCACTTAGAAGATAAAATAGTAGAGTAAAATAGCAGTGACAATAGCAACAAAAGCGGTATAATATTTAGAAATAAGTATAGCAAGAAATGTGAAAAAGTTAATGTGAGGAAGGAGTGAAAATACTCAAGAACATAACAAATGTAAAACTGATGAAATACAAAAATATTCCTTGTTGTTGAAGAACATCTATACATCATAAAGATGCCAGGTCTTCCAAAGTTAATTTAAAAATTTAACAAAATTCCAATAAAAATGCCAACAAGTATTTTTAAATGAAGCTAAACAAAATAATATAAAAAATTGTGAACAGCTACAATAATACTGAAAAAGAAAAGCTACACAGCACTAAGCATCGCCAGATATTAAAATACATTGCAGAGCCTCAGCAATTAATGCACTAGTGTAATTATGAAACATAATTAGACCAGAAGGATTCAGTAGAAAGTACAGAAGTGAACTCAAGTACATATGGAAGTTTAGTATATGATAAAGGTGACATCTAATATCACTGGATCAATTTTTTTTTTAAATAGTGTTGGGAAAACTGGAAAATCATAAAATTGGGTCCATACTTCCTGTCATATAAAAGAATAAATTCTAAATTAATAAGAGATTTAAAGGTAAAAAATGAAACTCTACAATTAAATTCACATAAAATCTGTCTGCAGAACAAGGTTATTAACCAAGACTCAATATCCATAGCAAATATAAGATTGATACATTTGATCACATTAAAAAGTTTCACCTTCTATGTGGTGATGAAACATCACAAGTATAATTGAAGGACAAGAGGCAAATTGAAAGAAAATATTTGCAAAATATGTAACAGATGAAGGGCTTATATAACACTTATTTAAAGAACTCTTCAAAACTGAGGGAATAAAAACAAAAAAAAGGAGAAAAATGGGCAAAAAGACATGAGCAGACAATTCACGCACACACACTAAAATTATTTAAAACTAGCCCTTTTTGCTTTTGGCAAAAAAGGAATACGATGACTGGATTTACACTTCCACTGCCTGTGGGAAACTGGCTAAAATGAAAGATACAAATGTTTTTGGATATTAAATAGGCTGCACAAGACTGAGATCCTTGGGAAAATGGGGAAAAAACAGTTAGTTGAGTCACGCAGATGCCCCAGCTTTCTGCCTGGTGACAATTCCAAACTCAGGAACAGGAAGGGAAATCCCACTGAGACAGTGACTGAGTTCAGAATGGCTTCTAAAGAGCCTGAAATTTCAGAGAGGCGTTCAGAAGAAGAGGGAGCTACAAGGTGGGGGGAGCTTCCAGAAAAATCGTCATGAAGATCTCCTCATCTGTAGTATAAAAGGTGGAGCAAAGAATCACTGAGCAGTCAGGAGAAGAATAATTCCCAGGGTTCACAAAGAGCTGGGAGTTGAGTTCTGGCCAACCAAAGTAAGTCCTAATATGGAATTCTGTAGAAATCACAGAACTTCACAGTATAGAAGTAGGAATAAACTAACCACAGAGAATAGGCTACTATAGACTCATCTCAGCAAAGTTTAAAAATAGCCTGAAAATGAACATACTGTCTCCAAGACATTTAACTCAAATGTACAGACAAAAATAGACTAAAAGAATGGAGAAGATATATAATGCAAACACTAATCAAAAGAAAGGGGGTGTGGCTACATTAATACCAGACAAAGTTGATTTCTGAACAAGAAATATTTTAGGGATAAAAACTCATATTTTATAATGATACAGGAGACAGTTCATTAAGAGGACATAAAAATCCTGAATACATATACCAATAATAGAATTCCAATATACATGAAACAAAAACTGATGGAAAAAAAAGATAAATCCACAATTATAATTGGAGGTTTCCATACTCCTTTCAGTGGAGATGTAGGAAATTTCAACACTCAATCAACTGGACCTAACAGACATTTATTAAACACTCACCTTAAAACAGACAGCAGAATACATACTCTTTTCAAGGGCTCATGAAATATTCATTAAGTTAGCTCATATGCTGATGCATTAAGTAATTCTCAATAATCTTAAAAGTACAGAAATCATACAGAGTAGTTCTCTGACCACAACAGAATTAAATTGAGATCAATAGCAGAGAGGAATTTAAAAACTTCCAAATATTTAAAAATTAAACAACATATTTCCAAATAACCCTAGGGTCAAAAACCAAATTACATAGGAAACTTAAAAAATATTTTGGGGGCGCCTGAGTGACTCAGTGGGTTAAGCATCTGCCTTTGGCTCAAGTCATGACCCCAGGGCCCTGGGATCAAGCCCCATGCTCCCTGCTCAGCGGGAAGCCTGCTTCTCCCTCTCCCCCTGCCTGCAGCTCCCCTTGCTTGTGTTCTCTCTCTCCGTCTAATAAATAAATATCTTTAAAAAAATATTTTGAAGTTAAATATGAAAACAAAAGAAATAAAAATGAGTATTACAAAAATCATTCATTTCCCAGTGAATCAGCTTGGCATTTAGTCAGAAGACTCATATTGTTAAGATTTCAATTCCCTCAAATTAATCTACAGTTCAACACAATCTCAATCAAAATCCTAGCAGGTTTGGGGACAGAAACTGACAACCTGATTTCAAAAAAATATTATATATGGAATTGCAAAGCAGCCAGAATAGTGAAAATAATTTTGAAAAAAAGAACAAAGTTGGAAGACTCCTATTACCTAACTTCAAGACCATGAAAGTGTGATATTGACTGTATGCTATTATACTAGAGAATCCAGAAATAGACTCATTCACAGATGGTCAATAATTTTCATAAAGGCATGAAAGCAATTCACTGGGGAAAAGATGTTTATTTTAACACAGTGTTGGAGCAACTGCACATGTGTACGTTCCCCCCGCCCCCCCGCCCAAAAGAGCCTTGACCCTCACCTTGCACCAAATACAAACCTGAAACAGATTAGGTATCTAAATATGAGACTTCTATAAAACTCCTTGAAGAAAACGTACGAGAAAACATTTTGTGATCCTGGCTTTGGACAGATGTAGCACAAATGATAAAAGAAAAAAATCATAAATTGGGCCTCATCATAATTAAAAACATCTGCCTTCTGAAAGACACTGATAAGAGAAGAGGTAAGGTAGTGATGCAGACAGTACCTGCAAAGATCTGACAAAAGGTTCCTGTCCTTAAAAGCTAAAGCTCGCTTAAAATAAGGCAATATGATTTAAAAAATGGGCACATTTGATTCGTCAAAGAAGATAAAAGAGTGGCAAATAAACACAAGTAAGATTATCAGTATCATTAGTCATTACATAACTGATGCAAATTAAGACAACACATCTACTATAACGGGTAAATTTTTTAAAACTACCAAGTGGTGGCAAGACGTGGAGAACCACATCACTGGTGAAATGTGTAACAACAGTACAATTGCTCTGAAAACCAGTCTGGCTGTTTCTTTTAAGTCAAACACACACTTCCTTATGATCCCAGAAATCCCACTCCTAGTTACTTACCCAGAAGTTGTTAAAGCATGTATCTGCACAAAAACATTTACGTGAATGCTTATAGCAACTTTACTAATAATTGCCCCCTCAAACTGGAAATAACTTAAATTTCCAACAGGTAAACAGATAAAACGGTAGTAGTTGTCAATGGAATACAATCTATCTTTAAAGAGGAATGAACTACTAATAACTACCGCATGGGTAAATCTCACAAACATTATGGGAAGTGAAAGAAGCCAGGTAGCAGGAAATACATCCTATAATTCCATTTATATGACATTCCCCCCAAAATGCAAAAACTACCAGGGCAGAGATCATTGCCAGGGGCCAGGGGGGTGGGGTGCATGACAGAAGGGGACTGACTGCAGGGCGAAGGAAAGTTTGAAGATGATAGGAACACTCTGTATCTTGACTGTTGTGGTGGTTATAAGACATACATGTGTCAAAACACATCAAACTATATGGTTAAAATGGTGAATTTTACTGTTTGTAAATTATACTTTAATAAACCTAACCTTAAAAAATATGCAGACTTTTAAAGGATTTCAACATATATTGCCAAATTGCCCTTCCATTAACTTTATTTCTTCTCCTACTCCCATTTATGTTCTACAAGGCCTGCACCCTCAACAGCCTCAATATCATCGGATTATTATTTTTGGCTTTTCCAATTTGACAAGGTCTTTTAAAATGGTACTTCACTTTTTTTATCTGCATCTCTCTTCTTTTCCAGTGACGGTGAACTTTTTTCATCCATTTCTGACAGCTGTATTTCTTCTGTGTTCTGTCTGTTCATTCCTTTCAATCATTACTCTAAGAAAATATTTGGTGTTTTTGTTTTTGTTTTTTTTTTACTAATTTTTTTGGTTTGCTATATATACTCCCAAAAAGCTTTCATAAACATACTTTCCGGGGCGCCTGGGTGGCACAGCAGTTAAGCGTCTGCCTTCGGCTCAGGGCATGATCCCGGTATTATGGGATCGAGCCCCACATCAGGCTCCTCCGCTATGAGCCTGCTTCTTCCTCTCCCACTCCTCCTGCTTGTGTTCCCTCTCTCGCTGGCTGTCTCTATCTCTGTCGAATAAATAAATAAAATCTTTTAAAAAACAAACAAACAAACATACTTTCCAGTTTCTCATTTGTCTTTCATTTTTTCCATTTTTTTAAATATAGAAATTTTAAAATTTGAAATTTCTCAATATTTTTAAAGATTTCTTCCTTTGTACCATTACTTAGAAATTTCTTTCCTCATCTAGAGTTCAGTTAAATATTCAACTATGATTTATAAAATTTTTTATAGACTCGATTTTTTCACTTTTTAAACCTCTCCTGTCTGACAGGGTGGCTACTAGACACTTGGAGTTACTTAAATTTAAATTAATTGAAATTAAGCTTTTTCCCTGCATTTTCTTCTGGTTTTATGGTTTTAGGTTATACATTTTAAATCTCTAATGGGTTAAAGATTTAATTTTTTGTATGGTGTAGGTTAAGAGTCTGATTTCATTCTTTTGCATGTCACTGTCCAATTTTCCCACCATCATTTATTAAACAGACTATGCTTTTCCAATTGTGTATTACCGATGCCCTTGTCAAAGATTAGTTGGTAGTATATGTATGGCTTTATTTCTGAATGCTCTATTCTGTTCCACTGATCTGTGTCTATGTCAACAGCATACTATTTTGATTACTATAGTATTGTCATATGCTTTGAAATCAGAAAGTGTGATGCCCCCAACTTTGTTCTCAAGAGTGCTTTGGCTATTCAGGGACTTTTGTGGTTCCCTGCAAATTTGAGGATTGTTTTTTTCTATTTCTATGAAAAATGGCATTGGTATTTTGATAGGGACTGCTTTGGGTAGTATGGATACTTTAACAATATCAATTCTTCCAATCATGAACATGGGTTGTGGCAATGATTTTTTTCAACTGACACCAAAAGCACAGGCAACAAAACCAAGAATAAACAATTGGAATTAGATCTAACTAAAAAAATACTGCCCAACAAAGAAAACCATCAACAAAATACAAAGGCAAGCTACCAAACTGTAGAAAATATTTGTAAACCCTAGATCTGATAAGGGGTTAATATCCAAAATATATAAGAACTCATACAACTCACTAGCAAGAAAATAACCCAATTTAAAAAATACACAAAGGACCAGCATAGTCATTATTCTGAAGAAGATATACACATGCCCAACAGTTATAAGAAAAGGTGTTCAGAATTATTATCATCAGGGAAATGAAAATTGAAACCACAATGAGACATCATTCAGTACCTGTTAGGATGGCTATTATAAAAAAGACAAGAGATAATCAGTGTTGGTGAGGGTGTAAAGAAGAGGGAACCCTGTACACCCTTGGTGGGAATGGAAATTGGTAGTCTTTACAGAAAACAGTGTGGAAGTTCCTCAAAATAGAACTATCACATGATCCAGAAATCCAACTTCTGGGTATATATCGAAAGGAAAAGAAATCATTATCTTAAAGAGGTATGTGCACTTCCATGTTACCACAGAATTTTTCACAATAGCCAAAATATATAAATAACCTTAGTGGTCACTGGTGGATGAATGAATAAAGAAAATGTGGTAGAGGGTGCCTGGGTGGCTCAGTCGTTAAGCGTCTGCCTTCAACCTAGGGCGTGATCCCAGGGTCCTGGGATCAGGTGCTGCATCGGGCTCCCTGCTCTGCTGGGAGCCTGCCTCTTCCTCTCCCACTCCCCCTGCTTGTGTTCCCTCTCTCGCTGGCTGTCTCTCTGTCAAATAAATAAATAAAATCTTAAAAAAAAAAAGATAAAATGTGGTAGAGATGTGCAATGGAATTATTTGGCCATAAAAAAATATATGCCATTGTGATAACATGGACGAACGTGAAGGACATTAAACCAGACACAGAAAGACAAATATTGTATTATCTCACTTATATGTGGCATGTAAACAAGTGAAACTTATAGAACCAGAGAGTAGAGAAGTGGTTGCCAGGGGCTGGGGGTGGGGGGTGAAGGAAATGGGGAGATGTTGGCCAAAGGGTACAAACTGTTAGAAGATCATTAAGTTCTAGGGGTCGAACATACAGTACGGTGACTAGAGTTAATAATTCTGTGTACCTCAAATCTGCTAAGAATAGACCTTAAGTGTTCTCACCACAAAATTGAATGTGTTAATTAAACTGATGATGGTCATCACTTCACAACATATTATGTTAAATCATCACTTCGTACATGTTGTATAGCCTAAATATATGCAACTTTTGTCAATCATACCTCAATAAAGCTGGGGAGGGAAGGAAGGTAAAATAAAAAAATTAATAATTAACTAAAATGAAGTTAAATTTAAAATTCGGTTCCTCAGTCATACTAGTCACATTTTTAAAGATTCTTTTAGAGTAGTTTTAGATTTAATTTTGGTAAATTTAGCGCAATTTAGGTAAAACTGAGTGGAAAAGTACTGTGAGTTCTCATATACCCACTGCCCCCACCCCCCAACAGTATCTCCCACTATCAATATCCCATACCACAGTATTCTGTCTGTTGCAATGGATGAACCTACACTCATTATACAGTGACATATCATTATAACCAAAAGTCTATATAGTTGACATTTGGGTGCACTTTTGGTGTTGAACATTCTATGGGTTTTGACAAATGCAAAACAACACGTATCCACCACTGCAGTATTATACAGAACAGTTTCACTTCCCTAAAAATCCTCTGTGTTCTGCCTATTCATTTCTCCCTCCCCTCTAACCACTGGCAATCGCCAATCTTTTTGGTGTCTCCAGAGTTTTGCCTTTTTCAAAATGTTGTAGAGTTGGAATTATACAGATTTTCACTTAGTAATATGCATTTAAGTTTCCTCCATGTCTTTTCATGTCCTGACTGCTTCTTCTTAACACTGAGTAATACTGCATTGTTTGGACGTACCACAGTTTATTTATCCATTCACCTATTAAAGGATATCTCAATGATTCAAGTTTTGGCACTTATGAATAAAGCTCCTATAAACATCTGTGTGTAGGTTTTTGTGTGGATATAACTTTTCAACTCCTTTGCGTAAATACCAAGCAGTGTAATAGCAGATTATATGTTATGAATATGTTCAGGTTTTAAAGAAACCGCCAAACTGTCTTCCACCATGGCCACACCATTCTGCATTCCCAACAGCGATGAATGAGGGTTCCTGTTGCTCCACATTCTCGCCAGCATTTGGTGGTGCACAACCCACATCTCAAGTGCTGATAGCCACATGTGGCTGATGGCTACCATANAAAGCTCCTATAAACATCTGTGTGTAGGTTTTTGTGTGGATATAACTTTTCAACTCCTTTGCGTAAATACCAAGCAGTGTAATAGCAGATTATATGTTATGAATATGTTCAGGTTTTAAAGAAACCGCCAAACTGTCTTCCACCATGGCCACACCATTCTGCATTCCTAACAGCGATGAATGAGGGTTCCTGTTGCTCCACATCCTCGCCAGCATTTGGTGGTGCACAACCCACATCTCAAGTGCTGATAGCCACATGTGGCTGATGGCTACCATACTGCACAGTAACATACAGAATACTTCCATCATCAGAGAAAGTTCCACTGGAAATGCTGCTCTGTTTAAAAGTTAAGTGTTTATACAATGAAAGAGGAGCTAATGTGACTTTTAATTTTTTTTTCTCTAAATAAATCCCATCCCTTCTCCCACTGGATTTTGATGGTTCTTTGTTTATAGTCACTCAGAAGTTCAAATTTCAGCCACCTAACTATATATCCATTAACAAATTATTTAAACCCCTCTGAGTCTCAGTTTCCCCATCCTAATTACTTCTTAGTTTAGTGCATTAAATGAGATAAACAAGGTAAGATAAATCACAACATGTTAATCCTCATTTGTAAACTCTTCTGGGTTAGGAGTTTGATTTCTGAATGTCTCAGCATGATACTGTGAGGATTCTTACTGGAAACAAAAGCCTAATACTGTACTTACCCGATCTGGGTGTCTGTAACCTAACAGTAGATTCGCTGCTTTTATATCACCGTGAACATATTCATTTTCATGTATATATTCCAGTACATCCAACTATGAAAAGAAATATGTAAGGTTATATTGATATCTACTTCAAACTCCTAATCAACTTCGAACATTCTGAATATAGAATAACACGTATTTTTTTCATAGTAACAAATACAAAGTGACATATTCTACAATTATCAATTTATTTATCACATGTACTGGTCACTTATCCTGGAAAAAAGTCGAATAACATGATCCCTAAATATCAAGTGTTTTAAATTAAACTTCTGAGACAAGGAAACCAAGATTCAACAATGCCTATGCCCCTGACAGCTGATGGCTAAATCACACTGTGCAAAGAGGAAAAATACAATAAAATCAGAGATCCAAAGTAAAATAATCATGAAGTTCACTCAGCAGTTCCTCACCCAAGCAATGATTATAAATCAAGTTTTGGAGACCCCAGAACAAAGTGCCATGTCCATGAGCACACAGAAAGGCATTCTCCCTCTGGACAGTAATTGAAAATAACTTAGCTTCATCTTTGAGGCCCTTGAGCCTTGCATGTTACCTACACCCAGTGCTCAACAAACACTTGCTGGCTGGCTAAATGGATGAATGGGAAAATTAACAAGTTCTATTTGCCACATCCCAACCTGGCATGAGCAGTTTCATTCTATTTAAAATGGAAAAAATAAAATGGAGCTTGGGCAAACCAAACACAAACAAGATAAGACAAATATGTGGTATAAACAAAATGTGTGCATGGGTGCTATTAAGATTTCATTGCTTCTTATTTGGCAAAGTATATATTATTCATTGCCATACTAATTACTGCCACCATCCCAAACTCGTAGTAAAAACTTTATAGCACCCCTATACCATCACGTGTTTAGTATGGAAAATAATATATTTTGCCATAGTTTGAATTGTTATAAATATAACCGACAAAAGAGAGGTTATTCTTATAGCAATGCAAGCTTGCTCTGATATGTAAAACAAAGCTGTGAGGGGAAAAAAAAATCAGACTGTAGAACCAATGCCTAATTGAGTTTGTAGTGCCAAACACAGCACATTCTGTCACTTACAGAGCCCACTGTTATCAATTTCACCAAAATAGCCTCTACTCTAAATAACTGACATTTCTAGGGCAATAATCCTTCATTCTCTGATAATTCCACAAAGGGCAATGATTTGTGTATTGTAACAAGTAAATAATCTGAAAACTAGGCATGTGAAATAAGTCATTCATTCTTACCATTCGGATACCTAGCTGCAGGACAGTTGACTTTTTAAAAGTACCATTCTGGTCTGAGATCTTCTGTAAATCTATTCCTAGTCTTTCCATTACCATAAATCTGTAACTATAAGAAGGAGACGTCAAAAAGAGATCTTAAGATAGCAATGCTTGAAACTGCCTATTTATGAATTTGAAACAAGGAAAAACACCCCCAACCTAACAATGAAGAATACTGCAATCTGAACCATTAAAGAATGAATGTGCATTAATAATCTTGCTGTTCTTTTACAGAAAGATACTAGTCGGTATTTACTCTGCAGTTAGTTCCTAGTAGAAGAGAATGCTGTGCTGAAACACTCATGTTCACTATTAGGTCATGAAAAGAAAATGCTCTTTCTAAATTAAAGAGTCCTGAGTTTGGTTCATTTTGATTTCATCACCCTCTCACTATATGACCTTGAACAAATTATTTGTCCATACAGAAAACTTTATATTTGTTTCTTGACCTTATAAATCATATTTTACTTTCTCTACACACTTAAAAACATGACTTTAAAAAATGTACATCTTTTTGGGGCACCTGGGTGGCTCATTTGAAGTCTAACTCTTGGGTTGGGCTCAGGTCATGATCTCAGGGTTGTGAGATCGAGCCCTGTGTCAGGCTCTGCACTCAGCATGGAGTCCGCATAAGACTCTCTCCCTCTCTCTTTGCCCCTCCCACCCACACTCATGCTCTCTCTCTCTCATAAATTAATAAATCTTTTTAAAAAATGTACTTCTTCTCTGTTTGGCACCTCTGTCCCTTTTCTTCCCTTCACTTACATGCCCATATCAGCCCCTAGTCTACCTTTATTGGTGTATACACACATGAATACAGATATAAAGGAATTTTTGTCTTTGTTTTACAAAAATGTGATCTTATTATATGCACTTTTCTGCATCATCCTTTTTTCATTAGTATCTCACTGAAACCCTCCCACTATACCTCCCAACTGGTACAGCTCTAACTGATTTCTTTAATGGGCTGCATAATATTACATGATGACAGATATACCATGACCCACTCAGCCACTCAGTCCTCTATTAGCAGCCCTTTACTTTATTTCAAGATTACTAATCGTTGATTTTGTTTTTATTGATAGCATTTAAAGACCATTTGAACAAAGCACTGACCACTGAGCCTATTTCCTCACCCAGGGAAAAAGACATCACCTATCTTAAAAGGCTACTGAAAGGGCAAAATGGGGTACCTGACAAACTTTTTTTTCTTTTTTAAAAATCACTAGTCAATTATTTATATGCGATGACTAGCCATATGTGGTGATTTAAAAATGTTTCTACAAATTCTTTGTTGTGCCTTTTCTCAAGAGACAAAGCTTAATTAAATCTCCTCTCTTGTGTATGGAGTAGACTTAGTGACTTGTCTCTAGCAAAGAGACTATAGTGGAAATATGTGACATCACTGTAAGATTTGAATTAAGTCAGAGAAAGAGAAATACCATCTGATTTCACTCATGTGGAGTTTAAGAAACAAAACAGATGAACATAGGGGAAGGGGGGGGAAGAGCGAAGCAAACCATAAAAGACTCTTAATGATAGAGAACAAACTTGGGGTTGATGGAGGGGAGGTAGGTAGGGGATGGGCTAAATGGGTGATGGGGATTAAGGAGGGCACTTGTGATAAGCACTGTGTGTTATATTTAAGTCATGAATCACAGAACTCTATTCCTGAAACCAATATATTGCACTGTATGTTAACTTTTTTTTTCAAATTTTTATTTAAATTCTAAAGATTCAATTATAAAAAGGTTGTGGCTTTATTCTTGGATGCATGCTCCTATTGTGTATGTGCTTTTTCTACCTCTCTCTCTCTTTCAATTATTTGCTCTAGGGGATGCCAGCTACTATGTCTTTATAACACTGAGGCAGCCTACTGAGAGACCTGTTGAGAGGCCTGGGGAAGTGAGGCCTGCAAACAATCACACGAGTGTATTTGAAGCAGATCTTCTTAGGCCTGCCAACAGCCACATGAGTGACCTTGAAAACAGATCCTTCCCCAGTCAGGTCGTAAGATGACTGCAACCCAACAGACAGCTGACTATATCCTCAGAAGTCCTGAGCTGGAACCATCTGGGGAAGCCATAGCTTCCATGGGTAACTTCCATGTTGGTTATCCATGGAAACTAAGATGATAGTAGTCTGTTGTTATAAACTACTATGATTTGGGTAATCTGTTATATAGCAAAGGTATTAGAGCATATAAGACATAGACATAGAACAATACTTGATTATAATAATTCCATTTTACCTTCTTCCCTTGAATTCAGTAATACCGGATCCATAAAACAGAGGAATTCCTAAATAATCAAGTTGTTTGAGTTCTATCCAGTTTTCTACTACAAAGACAAATTTAACAGGAAAAAAGATAGATATATTTTTAGAAATGTTTTCTTACTTTTTCATAGATCCTAAAACTTATTTAGCTAACCTAAACAGAAATTAGACCTTTCTAGTAAATGTTTTAAAGAATCAAATATATCTATCTAGTAGCTTCAAATTCTATTTATCACTATAATTAACATAAAAACATATACAGAAATTTTAAATTAAAGCCATTATAACCAAAACAAAAGCAGTCATGGTCATAAAATGCATTAGCATCATATACACAAGTGTTTCTATTCATGAAAAAAAAATTCATTCCCTTATACGTTAAATTTTAAAATATAACATATGTTCAAAAAAATTAAAATAAAGTGAAATAGAACATATGTTAAGTACCAAAGAATCAGCAGAGGAATGGCTTTTTCTTTTCCATTACTTAAAAATTTAAAGCCATGGTAGCTGAAAAAATAGAAACTGGGCAGAAAAACCATCTTATTATGAAATTATTATACGGAAACTGCTTTGATTAACTTTAGTTTAAAAAAAATCAAATCCACTGAAACCATCAGGTAGCTTATTTTCCATTTTTCTACCATATATGTTTAATGTGTATGACAGCTCTACAATAAACAATCAAGTTTAATGGATTCTATTTGTCACCCTGACATAGTTTAAGCAGTTAGTAAAGACTACTGTCCTAACATTTAGAAGGTTTTATTAAGGAAAACAAAGTTAATTATTGAGGCTAGTCCCATCATTTTTTTTCTTAAACATAATGAAGAGGACCTTGACTATTTCATTTTTATTCATATTAACTTCCTGAAAGCTCTATTTAGTCCATCTGTATTGTACAGTATTTACAAAATGCTTGTGCTGTTCTTCAGCTCTGCTCACATCCATTTCTCATTTGATTCCTCTAACTGGTGGTTCTTACATGTGATTTCCAGCTCCAGTTATTTTCCCAACATTCAAGTTTCTAACACTTTTAACTTATGGCCTAAATCATTTTAATGTTTAATCATTTCCATACACCTTACACTAAACCATTCTATGGCCATTCCTTTTGCTTATATATCTAGTGCCCATTTTAATCTTTTCCTTACAACCTTTGACTCCAAATGGTTTCCTATGAAAGAAATGATTTCATTCTACTATTCTTTTATACTTAGAGAACTCTTGGTAGCTTAGACCAGCAACCTAACATCGAATATAAAGTAGTAGAAATAATTTTGATTTGAAATATATAACCCATTATGTATATATCAACATTTACATAGCATCTATCTTACTTTTTATATAAGTTAATTATATCAATTATAATAAAATTTCTAATTGAAAATAATTTTCTAGAAGGCCAGAAAAAAAGAAAAATATTAACATATATATATATACACACACACACACACACACACATATATGCACATGGAAGTAGCTTGCTTTTGCTAAATTTACTTACTGTAGTCTTTTTTTGCAGCTCTTTGATAAAATTTAAGTTCTGAAAATAATGGGCCATTTTCTTGATATTCCTATAAAAGAAAAGAACAATTAATTTTATTAGGAAATAAAAATCTTAAAGATAGATTTGGTATTTCAACTGTGAAAATATGAATATACTCATAGTATATAAATAGTGCTTGAATAACATATCATAAAACACAGGCATCAAATTTCCACTAAAAATCTCATATAAGGACTAAATAAACTTAGGGAATCTCATGTTTAAATTTAATATACTGTAATGCTATCTCTATATAATCTTACACACGAGAGTAGCCTTCCTATGGAAAAAACTTACTAAAAGCACGGAGAATTGTATATACACATATACACAGATAGTCAATGTCTACCAACATGGACATCAGGGTAGATATACTGCAAACTACCCTAGAGTTCATTCACATATGACACTTTTACTAATAATCTACTATATTTCATTCATTGTACTAGGCATAGGGGATACAAACAAAAATAAAACCTCATCCTTGCCTTTAAGGACCTTACCATTTAGAGTAAAGAGGAAGGAAGGGAAGAAAGGAAAGGAAAGATAGCTAGATAGGATAAAAAGATGATAAATGCCAACACGGAAGAACAAAGTTCTCCAGTCTTTACATTTTAACAATGTGAAAATATACCGTAACACTACATTTACTGATAAGTAAAATTATAAAAGCTAGGTTAAAAACTGTTTTTGCAAAGATACTAGGAATAAAGCAGAAAACAAAGAAGTGAATATATATGAAATACAAATTTAAAAGCAATACTTACCACTTTTATTACATGTCTTGCATCTTTATCTGGTTTATTTGTGGGGAAAGCTGCAGAACAAAACATAGGGTGGAGGAGAAAAATAGTTGTTCCCAATTACTGAATATCTACTATAACCCAGACAGTGTTCTAAGCACTTCACATATCTTCCCTTACTACATGCTCCCGAGAACCTCTTCTTGGGAAGGTAGGTATCATCTTCATGTTACACAAGATACTACTAAGGTTCGAAAAATTGAATAATTTGCTAAGAAATACAGACTAGGGACTGAAACCCAATCTATCTGACACCATCCTTTGCCATAAACTATATTCAAATATTCAAACATGGAAACCAAAAGATATTAATCACACAGATCCAAATGTAGGGGGAAATATTTTCTAGATATGCAGCATTAACTCCAGTATATGATAAATCGTAAAATGTACCGATTCAATTTTACTAAATTAAAATCTATGTCAATTCAGAAATGAAAACTGATTCATCTTAACTGGAAAGTTCAAAACAATTTTTATGTGGCAAAATTCTAAAATAAATCAAGTGAGAATGAGAATAATCTTTTATAGAAATCATTTTCTGAACCTGGCAGTCAATCATGCCTACATTATAGAATATGTAACTCCTAAAAAGCACATTTCAAGTTATCTAACTTCATTTTATTATTTGCCATTTTCATTTTTAAAAATTTTTTCTTTCTTTTTTTTTATTCTTTAAATAGGCTTCATGGCCAACATGGGGCTCGAACTTACAACCCTGAGATCAAGAGTCACATGATTTACCAGCTGTGCCAGCCAGGTGCACCCTGCATTTTAGATACAGTAATCAAAGTTCTGATAATTCCATTGTTCAAATTTTTAGATGAAATTAATCCTTTCATCTGTATTATCTAAATTTTTAAAAAGTTATGGTTTTCAAATCTTGATAAGTTGATGCATGTATTTATTTGTACTGTGAAAGTCTAGAATCTTGTCATTCATCCCTTCACTCTTTATCCATTCATTCCTTCAACTAACCAATAGTTATTTATCATGAGGCCAGAATTGCAAGGCACTGTGTCAAGTGTTAGTAGTATGTTTAAAGGAAAGTGAAAGGAAGGAAGGTGGAGCTAGTATTGAACATGATTAAATATCAGCACCTGACAGATGGAGAACAAAATTAATTCTTCAGGTATGTTTTCAGTATGCTTATCAGTAGCCATCCTCTTCTGACTACTCCTAGCATTTTTCCCTCTCTTTCTCCTACCTCCTACCTACCTCGCCTTTCCTCTTTTTCACATGATAGATATAAAAAAAAATCACAATGTTACCAAGATATATCAATTCTACTTTACAGTCAAGCCAACTCATGCATAACTTTCTTAACCATTCTCCAAAATTTTTTATGTCAGCTTGCTATCAACCATTTGAAGAAATTATTACCTCAGTATTAGCTGATATTAAATATAAACTGTGAACCCAGCTCTTTCTAAAGAAACTAAACTTACTTATATCAAGTAATTTTTGCCTTCTCACTTTGATACATGTAAAGTTATTCCACTGTCACCCATGCAGTAGTCTCAAGGGAACTGTAGAAGGGATGGATTAAACATATCTAAGCAAGAAAAAACTAAAGAAAGTGTATACAGAAGAAGGGATCCAGTCCTGTTAGAGAAAAAGGGGTAAGAAAAGCCTTTCTTCCCACTATGGCAGACGATTTTTACTAGTGTGATGCCCAAGCCTGGGGAGAAACTGCCCTGTCCTACTTAGGGCAGTACTGACTTAGTGCAGTAATGACTCTGGGCAAAGGTCTTTGCTTCCTGATGTAGAAGTTGGCAGAAACTTCCTGCTTGTCTAAAAGCAAGCGGCCCCAGCAGCAAATACATCATCAAGCCCAACAGATGTCAGCAGAAAAGCACAAAGAAAAATTGGGCGTTTCAACTAGATAAATAACTTATTTGGGTGCTAATCGGAAAAGGGATATCCAACCAGTGCAATGGGCTACTCCTTGCTGATTTCAATCAGCGTAGCCGTACTACTTAATAGCCTTTCACATTATTTCACATGAACATAACTATGTGTTGACAGATACTCAAAACATCCCACACTTGTCATCTGATAGCTATATAATATTCTCCATAAACTTCTAAGTCAGATTATATTGGAGAGCCTAAATTCAAAATCAATTGACTAGAAAGCTCTTGGAGATGGATGTTGAACAAATAAATTGTCCTAGTTACCACGGAGGTCTCTTTATAGTAATCAATCAGTTAATTAATGAAATAAATATTTATTTTCTACTGTAAGACAAGCCACATTCTAGCTAGTGAAATTAAAAGATAATGGAAAACAGACATGGTATCTGCTTTTATAGTCTGATGGAGAAATCGGACATTCATCAAATACTCATACACAAGTGCAAAACTGTAATTATAATAAATGTAAAAGGGAGAGGCAGACAGTAACAAGAGAATATATAATTTAATCTACATAAAAGGGAATTATTGAGCAAGAATATTTGGAGAAGTGAAGATGGGCCAGATGTAAATCTAGTTAAAAATTTCTGCCTAATGAAAGGTTTTAAAAACTTGAGGTGTAGTTCGAGGACAGGAAACACATAATTAGATTCGCATTCTGAACAGATCACTACACCACAGTGTGGAGAACAGACTGAAGGGAGACCAGAGTAGATACTGATTGATCAGTAAGGATTTAATTTTGATAGATCAGAGGAAGGAGGACTACAGCTTGGACCACACTATCAATGGTCGATAAAGAAAAATGAGCAGGTTCCAGAGATTTCAGAAAGTAAAATTGTTAGAACTTGATAAAGGAGGGAAAGGGAGCTTGTTTGGTAGGTTACTGCTGATTAATCTATTCACGGTTGAAAAGAATGATCAATCACAGACAGTGATAGTCTTAAATTATAGTAGTCTCTCATCTTCATTAAAATTTCTAACCAGAGGTCTGATGATTTGCTAAAATATGTGTACTGCATGTATAAGATATCTGCTCACCTAGCACTTTCTTCTATTCACTGGGGACCCTGTCTGGTTTTTCGTTTGAGGAACCAAACCACCCTCTACCCAAGTGGATCTAGTAGGGCTGCTTAACACAGTATACCTGCCTTTACATCTCAGGTTGGGCAGATGACCAAACCTGGCTAATTGGAATATACAAGTCCACTGGCCACAGTAACCAGTTCAGAAAGAGCAACATGCCCCAAGTAGGCAAAAAGTTATTTCCTAGGATTTGACAGTAAAATGCTATGTAACACAAGGAGGCCATAAAAGGAGGCCATAAGCTGTAAGGATACCAAATCCTAGAAATTACTTTCCTTAGCTAAATGGAAAATGAAATCTGAGAATCAAATACAACACTGAAAAAAGTAGGTTAAGGCAGGAAGAGAGAAAGGGCCCTGTTGACCTTGCTTAAGCTCTAGACTATCCATACCTGAAGCCAGAGAAGCCCTATACTTCTCAGTTATAAGAGTTAATAAATCCCTGGGGCGCCTGGGTAGCGCAGTCATTAAGCATCTGCCTTCGGCTCAGGGCGTGATCCCGGCGTTATGGGATCGAGCCCCACATCAGGCTCCTCCGCTGGAAGCCTGCTTCTTCCTCTCCCACTCCCCGCTTGTGTTCCCTCTCTCGCTGGCTGTCTCTGTCAAATAAATAAATAAAATCTTAAAAAAAAAAAAAGTTAATAAATCCCCTCTTTGCTTAAATACATCTGAGTTTCTGACATTGGCAATCAAAGACTTACATGGAAGGCAACTATAAAAACTAAAATATGATGGAGTCTGATAAAGAATGTCAATAAAGTAGCACAAGAGATAAACCAAAAACTTTCCTCTATAAAATAAACAAGATGCTGAATATAATAAATCAAACTTTCTTATAAATGAAGAGTTCACCCAGTTAAATAAATAAATAGGAAGCCCCAAACAAAGAGAAATCTAAGAACCAGAGGGAGATGTACATGGCATTAATGTTGTAGGCTATGTTGCAGGCCCGAAAGAGGCTGCCCGCTCTGGGTGACCAAGGATATTAGTGTTAAAGCCCTCTTGGCAAAAAGACAAGTCCTTGGGCCTGCAACAAGCAGAGATTAGAAGTTAAGATGGCCACATCAAGTCAGATTTTCCAAGGGCTACATCTTCAGTAGTGTGAAACATTAAAAAAGAGAGAAAAAGAAATAGGGAGATGGGGGAGGGGGAGAAAAGGAACGAGGGAAGAAGGGAGAGGAAGTAGAGAGAAAGAATGAAAGTAAGAAAGAGAGACTTCACCACTGTCAAAAACAGAAAGAAAAACAAAAACAAAAAACCGCACCTTCTGTGGCTTAGACCCTGAGTAGGAGGAAAAGTAGAATCTTTCCTGATAAGTAGTTACTCCAAAGCTGCCTTCAGGAATTTAAGGCTCAAATTTACACAACAGTATGGGCTTTGATTAAGCCAAATGATAACCCAAAACCCCTTTCAGAAGTAAAAGAAACAAATCTTCAAGAGACACACTGGACCCACAGGATTACCAAAGATAAAGCACGGCTCAAGATGAGTCAATGGTCCAACACACACACACACACACACACACACACACACACACACACACACACAAAACAGGAAAGAAAGCAAACAAAAGGCATAAACCCCAAGAAATTCAGACCTCCCATATAGCTCAAATATCTGCTTGTAATGATAACAGACACAAAGTATGAGTAGCATAAGAAACAATGCAAAACATTCTATGAAAAAATGAACAAACTATTACAATTCAAAAACCATCAGAGATCTAAGAGACAGTGACCAAAAACAAATACATTAGAACTCCAAGAAGAGAGACACGTAGGTAGCTTAGTCTCTCAAGCGTCTACCTTTAGCTCAGGTCATGATCCCAGGGTCCTGAGATCAAGTCCCATATCAGGCTCCTTGCTCAGTGGGGAGCCTGCTTCTCCCTCTACCTCTGCCTGCTGCTCCCCCTGCTTATGCTCTCTCTCTCTCTCTCTGACAAATAAATAAATTAAATAATTGAAAAAGAAAAAAAAAGAACTCCAAGAGGAAATACGGGAGTAAGTTTGAATTTGGAATAGTCCAATGCTGGAAATTATACACACATCTATCTTCAGGAGAATGTGTAATAAATTGTATTATAGTCATGGTATGAAATACATTGTAGGAAAAAATGAATGAAATACAGATGCAGTAGTAATACAGATATATCTTAGATACAATGTTAGGTGAAAAAAACACATAGAACGTATATTTATGATTCTCTTTCTCTAAATTAACAACCCAAGAACAAATTATATATGCTTACGGATACACACACATACACACCATAATGAAAAACAGTAAAATAAAAACCATAAAGAGTCTAGACAGTGTTGTTACTACTACAAGGTAGGGAAGAGATGTCAGAGCTTCTAGAGTGCTGGTTATGTCGATATATTAGATGCTTGATCTGGATGGGGATTGTATCTTGCTATTAGATATATTTTCTTGATAAATTATATGTTTATGTTGTATGCACTTTTCTATATATTAGTAAATGTAATATGTATAGCATTGTTAATATTTAAAACACAATGAATAGCCAAAATGGTAGATCAGATACAGCCACAAAGAAAACGGTAAAACAGATTAGATCTGAGGAAATAATCTTGAATTCACCACACAGAAATATAGAGACATAAAATATGAAGAAGAGATTATGAAATGCCAAGGTAATATGTGACAGAAGCACAATTTTCTAAAAACCTCCACACCTAGAGGACAGAGAGAATAGAGGACAGGCACTTTTGAATAAATAATATCTGATAACTTTCAAATACTGATAAAAGTCATGAATCCTCTGATTTAAGAATCACAAGTCCCAAGTAACATAAATAAATCTGTACTCCAGCCCACCATAGTCAAACTGCAGAACATTAAAGGCAAAGTTCTAACAACAACAGAAAAGATTAGATTACATACAAAGGATAGATGAAGGGACAGTAGACTTCTCAATAGCAACAAGGCAATAAGAAGACATTGAATAATATCATATTCATATGCTGAGAGAAAATAATTATCAATCTAGAATAAGGTGCACTAAAAACATGGACAAAATAATATGCAAAATGGGAATATGGTGACTAGAGGTATAGTGTTGCAATGCCATGTATTTATCCAGGAGAAAAGTAGAGACACTGATTAGCTTCTTAGTTTATTAAATCAAGAGAGTGTATTGAGTTTACAGGTAACCACTAAAATAATAGAAATAAAACTCAGAACTTCAAAATCAGTAAAGAAAAAAGGAATAAAGAAGACCTAAAAATCTAATAGAAGGTCAGGAAAGAATAGGTTCTTTAAAAAAAAAACACAGGGTAAATATAAAATATAAGTGAAATAAATTATCCATTTTATATCAATTTTTCACCAGTTTTTCATATTTTATTACCTCTGAAATTTGAATACATCTAATAATTGAAGACATCATACAGTTGCTGCTGACCATATAGCAGTTTGACAGTTTCACTGCCCTTACAGTCACAAACCTAGTCCCAGATGTCTATTTGTCTTCACTTCAATTGAGTTGTGTACATTGCTGGTAGTATTAATGTTACATTTAATTGTCATTTACAATGGTTTGGGCATGTAGAAGAATTAACCAGTCCAAAACAGAAAAGAGGGACATAACTTGATATTACTGGGGAAAAAAAAAATTCAAGATAGGACTGTAACACTGAGTGCTCCATGAGTTCCTTATGTAAGTCTATTTTAAAGGTATTGTGTCATAATGTAATGGGCACCGTTAGGTATTAGATATAATGCAGATCTTACAAAAACACAAAAAGAATGACTAAAGAGGAAGAAAACTATGAATTTTAAGCGTCTAATGGAGACTCAACATATGTATATAAAATAATGATGTATCTTAAAATCATGGACAACTTAGATGTGAACAAAAAACATGCTAGTGATCATAATAAATCTGAGTAGACTAAATTCACTAGATAAGAAAACATAAGATCATTAAAAAAATAAATAAATGTATACTATTTATCAGACACAACTAAAACCTAGTTATACAGAGAAAATAAAAGATAAACTAGCCAAAAACAGGTTGAAAAAAAGGCTGGAATACTTATTTTCAAAATTATATTCTAGATAGAAGAATTACTAGATAAAAAGTCCAACCTAATCATTAAAAAAATGATTCAATGGGGAAGAAAAAAGATTCAATGGAAAAACTAAATTTATGAACTTGAAAGCATCTGATAATGTACCTTCATAATATAGAAATAAAAAAACCATCACAATTATAGGAAAAAAATGAAAAAGCACAAAAATCATGAAGATTTTAAAACAAATCCATAACGTATAGGCAAGCAGACAAAAATAAGTTGAAATAATACAATTAACAGTTTTTATCTAAAGGCCACATAAAATAACAAAGAACAAACATTCTTTTCAAACATAAAACAATTTTTAACTGCCCATAATTTTACTCAGAAAGCAGACTTCCTCAAATTATCAAGGAATAAGGATTATTAAGCTATATTATATGACCATAATGCTTAGACCATAGGCCAAAGAAGAAATCACAAAGGAATTTACAGGAGTAGGTCCACACCTTGCTGGGTTCTTAAAGATTTGGAGTTTTGAATCCCAGCTGTGCGCCAGATATAAAACACAGAACTGTGGTGTGGGGCATGCCGAGGGCCCAGGCATGGATAAGTTGAGGGCAGGCATCTGAAGGAGCCTGGGAAAGAGGAGGGGAGATTGTTTGCTTTTCTGTGAGGGCTTCCTGAGCAGCGGGGGCTGTCAGTTCCCCTCCCCAGGACTAAAGGGCAGGGTAATGCCATCTTCTATCTGCCCCTCACCTACCAGCAGTCTGACTTCAGTGAACAACACAGAACCCCTAGTGGAGGAGCCACTTACACCAAACCCTGCCCCCCGAGACCTGCAGGGGCATTTTTACTGGAGCAGGCCTGACTGTGAGCCAGCAAAGCAGTCTTCTCACCCAGAGAACCAACACAGAGGCCCCCTGCATGTACCAAGTATACTGATCACAGAGTGCTCCAAAGCATCAGCTTCAGTTCTGGTGAAAATAGGACCAGGCTTTCCCTTTTCTTTTTTTTTTTTTTTCCTTCTTTTTTCTTTGGACTCAAGTTTATAGTTTTTTCTTTGTTTGTTTCTTCCTTTTTAAAGGATCAGGCTTCTTTTTTCTTTCTTTTTCTTAGGAAGCCGACTTATAATTTTTTGTGTTTCCTTTTTTTTTTTTTTTTTTTTAAGAGGGATGGGGGATCAGCAGAGGGAGAGGGACAGAGAGAATCTTAAGCAGGCTCCATGCCCAGTGTGGAGCCCAACACAGGGCTCAGTCTCACAACCCTGAGATCATGGCCTGAGCTGAAATCAAGATGTTTAACCAACCAAGCCACCCAGGCACAGGCACTTTTTCCTTTTTTCCCTAAATCAGGTTTATCTTAACAAACAAATCAAAGCATCCCCACTGCAAGCAAGGAGGAACTCTGTGGATGACTGACCTGTGGGAAAGAGCAGCCAAAACATAATAGCAGAATGCACACAGCGTGCACCAGAAACACTTCCTGAAGTACCAAGACCTGGACAGCGTATGACCCCTTTTTAATATAGTATTACTCTGAGGAGCAGGAAACATGACAAGCTTTCATAACACACAAAAGACAGAAACCTAGACATAATGACAAGCTGAAGGAATTTTCCCCAAAAGAAAGATCAACAAGAAATCATAAACAGGGACTTGCTCAAAATACATACAAGCAATATATGTCAACAAGATTTTAGAACAACAGTCATAAGAATACTAGCTGGGCTTGAAAAAAACAGAGAAGACACCAGAGAAAGTCTTGCTGCAAAGATAAGAGAGATAAAAACTATTCAGGCTGAAATTAAAAAATGCTATAACTGAGATGTAAAACCGGCTGGATGTAATTACAATGAGGATGGAAGAAGCAGAGGAATGAACAGGTGATGTAGAAGATAAAATTATGGAAAAATGATGAAGTTGAAAAGAAGAGGGAAAGAAAACTATTAGATCATGACTACAGGCTTAGGGAACTCAGCAATTCCATAAAGCACAATAATATCCATATCATAGGAGTCCCAGAAGAAGAGCAGAAAAAGGGGGCAGAAGGCTTATTTGAATGAATTGTAGCTGAGAATTTCCCTAACCTGGGGAAGGAAACAGGCATTCAAGTCCAAAAGGCACAGAGAACTCCCCACAAAAATCAATAAAAATAAGTCAATAACAAGTCACATCATAGTGAAACTTGCAAAATACAAAGATAAAGACAGAATTCTGAAAGTAGCTAGAGAAAAATGGTCCCTAACCTACAAGGGTAGATAAATAAAGTTAGCAGCAGACCTATCCATACAAACTTGGCAAGACATAAGAAAGTGGTATGATATATTCGACATGCTAAAAGGAAAAAATATGCAGTCAAGAATCGTTTATCCAGCAAGGCTGTCATTCAGAACAGAAGGAGAGAGAAAGAGTTTCCTAGACAATCAAAAATTAAAGGAGTTCATGAATACTAAACCAGCTCTGCAAGAAATATTAAAGGGGACCCTTTGAGTGGGAGAGACCAAAAGCAACAAAGACAATCTACAGGAACAATGACTTTACAGGTAATACAAGGGCACTACATTCATATCTATCAATAATTACTTTGAATGTAGATGTACTAAATGCTCTAATCAAAAGATATAGGGTATTAGAAAGCATAAAAAAAAAAAACCCAAGACCCGTTGATATGCTACTTACAAAAGACTCATTTTAGACCCAAAGACACCTCCAGAGGGGGTGGAGAACCATCTATCATGCTCATGGACATCAAAGAAAGCTGGAATAGCCACACGTATATCAGACAAACTAGATTTTAAACCAAAGACTGTAATAAGACACAAAGAAGGGCACTATATCATAATAAAGGGGTCTATCCAACAAGATGATCTAACAATTGTAAATACTTATGCCCCCAACTTGGGAGCAGCCAAATATATAAATCAATTAATAACAAACTTAAAGAAACTCACTGATAAGAATACAATAATAGTAGGGGACTTTAACATTCCACTCACAGCAATGGACAAACCATCTAAGCAGAAGATCAACAAGAAAACAAGGGCTTTGAATGACACACTGGACCAGATGGACTTTACAGATATATTCAGAGTATCTCATTTTAAAGCAGCAGAATACACATTCTTTATGAGTGCAAATGGAATATTCTCCAGAATAGATCACATACTGAGTCACAATTCAGCCCTCAACCAGTAAAAAAGACTATGATCATACCATGCGTATTTGCAGACCACAATGCTATGAGACTCAAAGTCAATCATAAGAAAAAATTTGGAAAGACCTCAAATACATGGAGGTTAGAGGACATCTTACTAAAGAATGAACGGGCTAACCAGGAAATTACAGACAAAATTTTAAAAAATACATGGAAGAAAATGAAAACAAGACAGTCTGAAACCTTTGGGATGCAGCAAAGGTGGATATAAGAGAGAAGTATATAGCAATATAGGTCTTCCTCAAGAATCAAGAAAAGTCACAAAAACACAACCTAACTGTATACCTATAGGAGCTGGAAAAAGAAGAACAAATAAAGCCTAAAACCAGCAGAAGGGAAATAGTAAATAACAGAGCAGGAATAAATGATACAGAAATTAAAAAAAAAAAAACAGAACAGATCAATGAAAGCAGGGGATGGTTCTTTGAAAGAATTAACAAAATTGATAAACCCCTAGCCAGACTCATCAAAAAGAAAAGAAAAAGGACCCAATAAATAAAATCACAATTGAAAGAGATCACAACCAACACTGCAGAAATATGAGAATATTATGAGCAATTACATGCCAACACATTGGGCAATCTGGAAGAAATGGATAAATTCCTAGAAACATATAAACTGTGAAACTTGTACAGGAAGAAATAGAAAATGTGAATAGACTCATAATCAGCAAACAAATTAAATCATTAATCAAAAATCTCCCAACAAACAACAGTTCACAGTTGATGGCTTCCAAGCGGAATTCTTCCAAACATTTAAAGAAGAATTAATACCTGTTCTAGAAATGGAAGGAAAACTCCCAAACTCATTCTATATGGACAGCATTACCTTGATTCTAAAACTAGACAGTGAGCCCACTAAAAAGGAGAATTACAGACCAATAACCTTGCAAAAATTCTCAAAAGATACTAGCTAATCAGATCTATAGTACGTTAAAAAGATTATTCACCATGATCAAGTGGGATTTATTCTGGGCTGCAGGGGTGGTTCAATATCTGCAAATCAAACAATGTGATACACCACATTAATATAAGAAAGGGTAAGAACCATATGCCCCTCTCAATAGATGTGGAAAAAGCATTTGACAAAATACAGCATCCTTTAAAAACCTTCAAAGTAGGGATACAAGGAACAAACCTCAGTTTCATAAAGGTGATATATGAAAGACCCCCAGCTAATATCATCCTCAATGGGGAAATCTGAGAGATTTTCCCCTAATGTCAGGAACACAACAAGGATGTCCACTCTCACCACTATTGTTCAACAGAGTACTGAAAGTCCTAGCCTCAGCAATCAGACATCAAAAAGAAATAAAAGATATCCAAATCAGCAAAGAAGAGGTCAAACTTTCACTATTTGTAGATGACATGATACTCTATGTAGAAAACTTGGAAGACTCCACCAAAAACTTATGACTGATCCATGAATTCAGCAAAGTCACAGGATACAAAATCAATGTGCGGAAATCTGTTGCATTTCTATACACCAATAATGAAGCAGCAGAAAGAGATATCAAGGAATCAATCCCATTTACTATGGCACCAAAAACAATAAGATACCTAGGATAATAAGCCTAATGAAAGGGGTAAAAGATCTGTACTCTAAAAACTACAGAACACTTACAAAAGGAATTGAAGACACAAAGAAATGGAAAAACATCCCATGCTCATGGATTAGAAGCACAAATATTGTTAAAATGTCTATACTATCCAAAGCAATCTACACAACAACTTTTTATGTACAAGATAATTCCCATAAATTTAACACTATCCTGTCCTGCAGGACAGGAAAGAGTGGGATGATATATTCAAAGCTGGGGAAAAAAACCCAAAATCTGCCAAACAAGAATCCTCTAGTTGCAAATTTATCCTTCACAATTAATGTTGAGATAAAGTGTTTCTCAAACAAAAGCTAAAGGAGTTCATAACAACTAGACTCACCTTACAAGAAATGTTAAAGGTTGTGCTTAAGTTGAAACAAAAAGACATTAATTTCCAAAGTGAATGTACATGAAAGTATAAAACTGTTGGTAAAATATAAAGCTAAATTCAGAATATGCTAAGATAGGTAATAATAGATGGTAAATCACTTGTAACTGTAGAATAAAAGTTAAATAAGACAGGTCAAATAAAGGTTAAAAGACAAAAGTATAAAAATCTATAACTATAATTTGTTAATGAATAAACATGACAAAAGTGTGTAAATTTTGACAATAAAAACTATCTGGGGAAAAGGAGTGTAAAAATGTAGATCTTATCAATATGTTCAAAGTTATTACCAGCTTAAAACAGAGTGCCCTAAGTATGTTTTCCATAAGCCACATGGTAACTAATAAAAACTTATAGTAGATACACAAAAAATAAAGCAATCAAAGCATACCACTATGAAAAAAGTCAATTCACAAAGGAGAGCAAGAGAAGAAACAAAAGAACTATAAAACAGCCAGAAAACAACTACCAAAATGGCAATAGTAATTCCATACCTATCGATAATTACCTTAATGTAAATGGACTGAAATCTCCAATCAAAAACACAGAATGGTTGAATAGTATATTAAAAAAACAAAAACAAAAACCAAGATCCAACTATATATGCCTATAAGAGATTCACTTCAGCTTTAAAGATATACAGAGACTGGAAGTGAAGGGATGGGAAAAAAAAAAGAAAAGATGTTCTATGTCAATGAAAACCAAAAGAAAGCAGGGGAAGTTGTACTTGTAGCAAACAAAATAGACTTTAAACCAAAAACTGTAACAAGACAATGTAATGATAAAGGATCAATTAATCAAGAGAATATAACAATTAAAAATATTTATGTACCCAACATAGGTACACCTAAATGTAGAAAGCAAATATTAACATATCTGAAAGAGGAAACAGCAGTACAAGGATATTAGGGGGTTTCAATATCCTAATTGCAACAATGAATAAATCATCAGAAAAAGGTCAATTAAAAAACACTGGAGTTCAAGCATATGTTAAATAAGATGAACCTAACAGACATATACAGAACAGCCCTTCCAATGGCAGGATAGACATTCTTCTCAAAAACATATAAAACACTCCAAGATAAATCAGGTTAAGTGACAAAAAAAGACTACGTTTCTTAAAACAAGTAAGAAACTGAAATCATATTCAGTATCCTTTCTGACCACGATGGTATGAAAGTAGATATCAATTACAAGAGGAAAACTGGAAAATTCACAAAAATATGGAGACTGACCAACATGCTCCTGAATAACCAATGGCTTAAAGAATTAAAAAAGGAAAAAATAACTTTTACAACTCCACGCACACACACACGCACGCACACTGATTAAAATGAGCAAAGGACCTAGACAGACATTTTTCCAAGAAGACACAGATATCCGACAGACACGTGAAAATATGCTCAACATCACTAATCACCAGGGAAATACAAATCAAAACCACAATGAGATGTCACCTTATATCTGTCAGAATGGCTAAAATCAAAACACGAAATAACAAATGCTAGCAAGGATGGAGAGAAAAAGAAATTTTACACACTGTTGGTGGGAATGTAAATTGGTACAGCCACTGTGGAAAATAGTATGGAGGTTCTTCAAAGAATTATAAATGGAAATTCCACATGATCTAATAATTCCACTATTGGGTATTTACCCAAAGAAAATGAAAACACTTACTCAAAAAAGTATATGCAACTCTATGTTTATTACAACATTATTTGCAATAGCCAAGATATGGAAGCAATCTAAGTGTCCATCAATGGCTGAATGGGTAAGGAAGATATGGTATACACACACACACACACTTACACAAATATTACATAGCCATAAAAAAGAATGATTGTGCTATTTGCAAAACATGGATGGACCTAGAGGGTATGATGCTAAGTGAAATAACAGACTGAAAAATACCATATAATTTCACTCATAGGTGGAATATAAAAAAAAATGGAAAAACAAAAGGCAGAATCAGACCTATAAATACAGAGAACAAAGTAATGGTTGCTAGAGGGAATGTGGGTGGGAGGATGGGCAAAATGGGCAAAGAGGAGCGGGAGATACAGACTTCCAGTTATGGAATGACTAAGTCATGGGAATAAAAGGTAAACACAGGGAATACAGTCAATAGTACTGTAATAGCACTGTATTTTAACAGATGGTAGCTACACTTGTGGTAAGCAGAGAATAACCTACAAAGAAGTCGAATCACTATGTTGTACACCTGAAACTAATGTAACATTGTGTGTCAACTATACTCAAATTAAAAAGTGCACTTTCCAGTTTAAAAAAACTTGAAACAAATGAAAATGAAAACACAACATATCAATACTTATGGAATGTAGCAAAAGCAGTTCTAAGAGGAAAGTTTATAACATCAACTTGTACACTAAGAAAGAAGAAAAATCTAAAATAACCTAACTTTACACATCAAGGAACTAGAAAAAGAACAAAGCTCAAAGTTAGTAGAAAGAAGGACATAACAAAGCTCAAACTGGAAATAAATGAAAGACACACTGGGAAGACAACAGAAAAGATCAAGCCAGACAAGGACACTCCAAGAAAAAACATTGCAGGCCAATATCCCTGATATATATATATATATAAAAGTACTCAACAAAACATTAGCAAAATGAATTCAACAGTACATTAAAGGTTCATACACCATGATCAAGCAGGATTTATTTTTGAAATGCAAGAATGGTTCAACTTATGCAAATCAATCAATGCAATCCACACGTTGACAAAATGAAGGATAAAAGTCATCAGATCACGGCAACAGATACCAAAAAAGGATCTGACAAAATTCAACATCCTTTCACGATGAAAACCTCTCAAAAATTTGGGTACAAAAAGAACATACCTCAATATAATGAAAGCCAATTATGAGAAGCCGATATCTGACATCACATCAAACTGTGAAAGCTTAAAGCTTTTCCTTTAAGATCAGGAATAAGACAAGGACACCCACTCTTCACCACTTTTACTCAATATAGTACTGGAAATCTAGCCAAAGCAACTGGCAAGAAAAAAGAAATAAAAGGCATCCAAATAGAAAAAAACTAAAATTGTGTCGATGACATGGTATTATATAGAGAAACCCTTACAGACTCCACAAAACAACTACTAGAACTAATAAACACGGTAAGTTGCAGGATACAAAACCAAGATACAAAAGTCAGTTGTGTTTCTATACACTAACAATGAGCTACTGGAAAGAGAAATTTAGAAAACAATCCCATTTACAATAACATCAAAAAGAATAAATTATTTAGGAATAAATCCAACTAAGGACATGAAAAATCTATACACTGAAAACCATAAAACAGTGATAAAAGAAATGGAAGAAGACACAATAAATGGAAAGATATTCTGTGCTAATGGATGAGAAGAATTAATATTGTTAAAATGTCCTAAATACCCAAAGGAATCTACAGATTTCAAAATTCCGATGGCATGTTTCACAGAAATAGAAAATCCTAAAATTTCTATGGAACCACAAAAGACACTAAATAGCCAAAGCATTTTGAGTAAGAACAAAGCTGGAGGCATCACACTTCTGATTTCAAAGTACATTACAAAGCTATATTAATCAAAACAGCATGGTATTGGCATAAAAACAGACACATTAATCAATGGTACCTAACAGATAGCTCAGAAATAAACCCATGCATTCATGGTCAATTAATTTTTGACAAAGGAGCCAAGCATATACAATGAGGAAAGAATAGACTCTTCAATAAATGGTGTTAGGAACACTGGGTAACCACATGAAAAATAATTAAACTGAATCCCAATCTTATATTATACATAAAAATCAACTCAAAATGGATTTAAAGAATTAAGTGTAAGCTTGAAACCATAAAATACTTAGAAGAAACTATAGGGGATATGTTTTTGGATATTCATCTTGGTAATGATTTTTTGGATTTCACACCAAAAGCAAAAATAAACACGTGGGACTACATCTAACTTAAAAGCTTCTGCACAAAAAACAAAACCATCAACAAAATGGAAAGGCACTGTATGAAATGGCAGAAAACATTTGCAAACCACATATCCAATGAGGGATCAGTATCAAGATGTACAAGAATTCATATGGCTCAATAGCAAAAAAACCCCAAATAACCCAATTTTAAATTAGGCAAAGGAGCTGAATACTTTTTTCCAAAGAAGTCATCCAAATGGCCAATAGGTACAAGGAAAGGTGCTTATTATCACTAATAACCAGTGAAATGCATATTGAAATCACAGGGAGATATCACCTCATGCCTGTTAGAATGGTCAACAACAAAAAGACAAGAAATAGAAAATGCTACCAAGGCTATACAGAAAAGGAAACCTTTTACACTGTTGGTAGGAATGTAAACTGACACAGCCACTACGGAAAACAGTATGGACATTCCTTGAGAAATCAGAACTACCATATGATCCAACAATTCCATTTCTGGGTATATAACCAAAGAAAATGAAATAATTATCCTGCACTCCCATGTTCACTGCAGTATTATTCACATGGCCAACACATGGAAACAATCTAAGTGCCTGTCAATGGGTGAATGGATAAAGAATATATGTACGATGGAATATTATTCAGCTTTATATAATTATTCACCCATATAAAATGGAAATCCTGCCGTAGGTGACAACATGGATGAACCTTGAGGGTATTAAGCTAAGTGAAATAAGCCAGAAAGAGCAAGACAAATACCACATGGTATCATTTATATGTGGAATTTTTAAAAATAAAGTCAAACTCAGAGAAACAAAGTAGAGTGGTGGATGCCAGCGGCTGAGAAGTGGGGGAAATAGGGATAGGCTGGCAAAAAGTTATAAACTTTCAGTTATAAGATGAATAAGGTCTGAGGATCTAATGTATAACATAGTAATTATAGTTTATCCTACTGTAATGTATAACTGAAATTTGGTAAGAGAGCTAAACATAAGTGTTCTCACCAAAAACAAAAAAGCAAATGTGTGAGGTGATATATGTGTTAACTCAATTGTGGAAATCCTTTCACAATGTGTATGAATATCAAAACATTATATTGTACACTTTAAACATATTGCAATTTTGTCAACTGTATCTCGATATAGCTGAAAAAATAAAAAAATACGTATAAATCTAAGAAAATATGTACAATATCAATATGAGGAAACTACAGAAGTCTGATAAAGAAATCAAAGACGTAAAATATGTCGATAAATATTCCTTGTTCATCGATAGAAAGACTCATATTCTTTAAATATCAGTTCTTCCCAACTTTACCTATAGATGCAATGCAATCCTAATGAAAATACCACCAATTTATACTGACATATTGATTTTAAAGTATATACGGAAAAGCAAAAGATCCAAAACACAATACTGAAGAAGGAAAACAAAGTCAGAGGACTGACAAGACTCAACTGCAGGACTTTCTATAAAGCTATCATAATTAAGACAGTGTGGCTGTTTCTAAGAATAGACAAAGAGATCAACAGATCAGAGTAAAGAGTCCAGAAATAGGCCCATACAAATACAGTCAACTGATTTTACAAAGGAGCAAAGGCAATTCAATAAGAGTAATGGTAGTCTTAGCAAACAGCACTGGAACTGGACATCCTCACACACATACAAAAAAAATGAATGTAGACACTGGTCTTACATAAATATTAACTCAAAATGGTTCACAGACCTAAATATAAAACACGAAATTATAAAACTTCTAGAACATAACATGAGTGAAAATCTAGGTGAACTAGGATGATATGTTTTTAAATACAACACTAAAAGCATAATCTAGGAAAGAAAAAATTGATTAGCTGGATTTCATTAAAACTGAAAATTTCTGCCCTACAATATATATACTATTAACAGATGAAAAAAACCACCCACAGTCTGAGAGAAAATATTTGCAAAACACACACCTGATAAACAGTACTTGTATCCTAAATATACAAAGAACTCTTAAAATTCAACAATAAGAAAATCAACAACCCACTTAAAAATAAGCAAAAGATCTGAATAACTATCTCCACAAAGATGATATATAGATAGCAAGTAAGTGTAAGAAAAGATGATCAACATCATATGTCATCAGGGAACTGCAAATTAAAACAGCAATAAAATAAAAGTACACATTTATTCGAATGGCTGAAATCCAAAACACTGACCATATCAAATGCTGACAAGGATGTGGAGCAACAGAAACTCTTATTCAAAAAAAGAAGGAAGGAAGGAAGGAAGGAAGGAAAAAAAGAAAGAAAGAAAGAGGAAAAAAAAGAAAGAAAAGAACTCTCATTTATTGCTGGTGGAAATGCAAAATGGTACAGCCACCCTGGAAGACAGTTTAACAGTTTCTTACAAAGCTAAACACAGTCTTACTACAAGATCCAAGAATCACATTCTTAGGTATTCACCCAAAGGAGTTGCAAACTATGTCTACACAATAACCTATAAATTTTTATATCAGCTTTATTCATAATTGCCCAAAACAGGAAACAACCCAGATGCCCTTTAACAGGTGAATGGATAAGCAATCTGTGATATATCCACACAATGAAATAATCAGCAATAAAAAGAAACATGCTACTAAGCCATGAAAAGATACAGAGGTAACTTAGATGCATATTGTTTAGTGAAAGAAGCCAATCTGAAATGGCTACATAATGTATGATTCCAACTATATACCATTCTGGAAAGGGAAAAACTATAAACAGTAAGAAAACCAGTGGTTTCCAGGTGTTTAGGGGCAGGGGGAAGAGGGATAAATAGATGGAACACGGGAAATTCAGGGCAGTGAAACTACTCTTTATGATACTGTAATGGTACATACATGACATTATGCATTTGTCAAAACCCATAAAACTGTACAAGTGAATATTAATGTAAGTTATGGACTTTAGTTAACAAATGTACCACATGAATTCAACAATGCCAAAATTGTACACAGATATTGGAACTATTTGACAAAGATCTTAAAGAAGCTATTACAAAAATGCTCCACCAAGTAAAGGCAAACACATTTGGCACAAATGGAAACATATCAGTGCATTAAAAACAAAGAAGATATAAAGAAAAATCAAATGGCACTTTTGGAATTGAAAAATACAATGACCAAAAATTAAAAGAAAAAAATTCATGAATGAGCTCAACAGAATTATGGAGATGATATGTGAAAGAAACACTGAATATGATGATGGACCAATAGAAAGTTATCCAACCTGAAAAGCAGCAAGATAGAATACAGAAAATTTGCATAGAGCATCAAGACCCTGTAGGCAACAATAAAACATTTTAACACTCATGGTGTGAGAGTCCCAGACGTAAAGAAGAGTGTGGTGCTAAAAAAATATTTGGTGAAAAAAAGGCTGACACATTCCAAGTTTTATATATACAAAAACTGACTGTGCAGTGAATCCCCAACAGAATAAACTTAAAGAAATCAATACCCAGATACATCTAATCAAAGGGCTGAAAGCTAAAAATGGAAAAATCTTGAAAGGAGCCAGAGTAAAACAATACGTTAACTAGAGAGGAACATGACTCAAATGACTGGATTTTTCATCAGAAACCATGAAGACCAGAGGGAAGTGTCACAACACATTTGAATTACTGAAGGAAAAAAAAAAAAGCTGTCAATCCAATATCCACCAAAAACGTCTTCAGGAATTAAAGCAAAATAAAGACGTTCTCAAGTGAAGAAAAACTGAAAGAATCCATAGCCAGCAGACCTGCTATGTAAGAATTGCTAGAGAAAGATACTCAGAAAAAAAGAAAATGTACAAGGAAATGCACACTATTGAGAATAAAAGATTAAAAAATGGTGAATACCTGGGGAAATGTAATGGATTATGATTCTCTTCAGTTAAAATATATTTTGTAGTTGAAGTAAAAATTATAATATGGTCTGGAGGATTTTCAATGAATACAGTGGTAATATATAAGACAATTACAACATTATCAGAATGTTAGGATGCCACCAAAAAAGGGCTTAGAAAGAAACTGTAGCATGAAATACTTATGTTACAAAAGAAAAAAGATTCAAATAAGTTTCTACCTAATGAAACTAGAAAAAGAGCAAACTAAAGCCAAAGCAAGCGGAAGGTAACAATAAAGACAAAACAGAAATCAATGTAATTGAGACAGAAAAATAATGGAGTCAATCAATGAACCCAAGGGCTGTTTCTTTGAAATGCTCAGTAAAATTGATATACCCATATCATGACTGACAAAAAAACCCCAAAAAAACAAAAACAAAAAAACAGAGAAAGATAAAAATAATCTATACCAGGAATGAAAGAGGGAACATCACTATAGAAACTGGTGACATTAAAAGTATAATCATGAACAATTCTACACATATAAATTTGACAATTTAGATTCAATGGAGCAATTCCCTAAAAACCACAAACTACCAAAAGTTACCTAAGATGAAAACAACCAAATTAGTCCTAAAACTACTAATGAAAGTAAAATCAAATTAAAAAAAAAAAAACTTCTGAAAAAAAGTATCTCTAAGTCCAATGACTTCATAGCAGAATTCTACAAAACATTTAAAAAAGGAATAATACCAATTCCACATATTCACTTCCAGAAAGCAGAAAAGGAGGGAATAATTCACAACCCATTTTATGAATCCAGCATTACCCTGAAATCAAAACCAGACAAAATCAGTAGGAAAAAGAAAAAGAAAACTACAGACCAATGGCCTTCATGACACTGATACAAAAAAAAAAAAAAAAGGAAACTACTGTTATTCACTATATGAAGTCTGAATAAGAAAAGACACACAATCATAACTGATGCAGAAAAAATTTGACAAAATTTAATACCCATTCATGAAAAAAAAAAAACCAAACAAACCAAAAACCTTTCAGTATACAAGGGTAGAGCTTCTACAACTTTATAAAGCCTATCTACAAAAAAACCCACTATAGTTAACACCATACTAAATGATGAGAGGCCAAAAATGTCCTTCCCAAAACTGCGAACAAGTCAAGGATATCCATTATTACCATTCCTATTCAATAAAGTACTAGAAGTCATGACCAGTGCAATGAGTCAAGAAAAATAAAGAAAAGACATATAGATTGGAAAGGGAGAAATAAAGTGGTCCCTGTTTGCAGAAGGCATGATTATCCACACAGAAAACTCCAAACAATCTGAAAAAAAAATCCTAGAATAAATATGTTTATGAAGGTCATGGGAGATAAGGTCAACATGCAAAAATTAATTGTATTTCTATACATTAATAATGTACAATTGGAAACCAAAATTACAAAAACAATGCCATTTTCAATAGCACCAAAAATTTAGAAAGAAAAACAAAACTTTCATATATACCTAACCGTACACGTACAGGACCAATTATGCTAAAAACTATAAAATGCAGATGAAAGAAATAAAAGACCTAAAGAAATGGAGAAACATACTGTATTGGAACACTCCACATATTAAAAATGTCAATTCTCTCCAAATTTATCTTTAGATTTAACTCAATGCCAACCAAAATCTCAGCAAAGTTTTGTGTTTTGCTTTGTTTTGTTTTAATAAATACAGGTAAATTGATTTAAAAATGTATACAGAGAGGCAGGAACTAGAAGAGAGAAAATAATTTTGAAAAAGAACAAAGTTGAAGGAATCACATTACCCAAATGTCCTTCAATGGCACAACAAACAAAGTGTGGTAAAGCCATACAGTACAATACTACTTGGCAATAAAAAGAAATGAAGTACAGACATGCACAACTTGGATGAATTTCAAGGGCACTACGGTAAGTGAAAAAAATCCAATCTCAAAAGGTTACATACTGTATGATCCCACTGGCAAGAATTCTGTGCATTCTTAAAAAGACAATTTTAGCGACAGAGAAAAGATCCTTGGTTGCCACTGGTTAGAATTAAGGAAAGGGTGTAACTAAAGGAAGATTTTAGGGATGATGAACCTGTTCTGTACCCTAACTGTTGTGGTACAGTAAAATCCAAAGAGATGTACACAGATGAAAATTTTTTCAATTTTTCTCTGTATCAATTTTAAAATAATATTAACAAGATACAATATATAATCATAATATGAAGTAGAATATGCTTAAAGACAAAAAGAGGCAAAAATGGTTTTAAAAACAAATATACAATGTACAACATTAGCAGAAAATACAAAAAGGATAAGAACAGTAGGCTTCAAATGGAAGGTGGGACTTCAAATAAACAATTTGAATATATAGAAACTGGAGGCAGAATGCCGGGGAGAAGACCGAAACAGAACAAGCAAGCCAATTCTAGTATTTTTTTCCAGCAGTGAATCCCAGGACTATGACATATAAAAATTTCATTTTTAAAAATATTTACTAAATCACAACACACTTAAATTTTAAAATGAGTTCCTGTATAGGTGGTAAAAAAAAAAATGCTTATTCTCTATAAGGCTATTAAATCTCCTCCAAATATAACTAATTTATCAATTGCATATTCAACTTTGTAGCTTATTAAATATTATAGCCCAATCGGTTATCTTCAAACTCTTTTAGTAATAGAATGTTCCTCAAAAGCTTGATACACAGATCAAAACAGAAACGCTCAGGTTGCAACATGGGTGGAGGGACCACAGCCTCTGCCCATCTCACCTGTGGACCAGGCTCCATTAGAGACAACTGCGAAAACCCACCAGTAACTGACTTGTCACCTTCTGAGTTTGTTTGTAACACCATCAGTCATAACTACATTTGTAATAATTTCTTACTAAATGTCCGCTACATTTTCTTTTCTCTCTTTTTTTTAAGCTTAAACAGTAGCATTCTGGTCATATTAAATTCTATCATTACATTTTCACTTTATTAAATTTCTGTCATTTTATAATGTCCTTGTTTAGCTCTTTTAATGATTTTACTATTGAATGTAAAACAAAGCAAAATAAAAAAACTGCTTATTTTACTCTTTATTTACATGTACATGAAAAACTTTGATCCTTTAAGGTATATTTTATTGTTTAAAGTACTTCTCTTTCGGGGTGGGGTGCCTGGGTGGCTCAATCAAGCTTCTGACTCTTGATTTCAGCTCAGGTCACAGTCTCAGGGTCCTGAAAACCAGCCGCATGTCAGCCTCTGCGCTCATCACATAGTCTGCTGGAGATTCTCTCTCCCTCTCCCTCCTTCTCTGCCCCTCCCCGTGCTCATTTGCTCCCTCTCTCTCTCTCTCTCAAATAAATAAATAAAATAAATAAATAAAATCTTTTAAAAAATAAAGTACTTCTCTTTTGACAACTGATAAGGGATTTTTGGCAATAATACTCAAAAGGATTTCAGACTGTTTTTATCTAATACAGTAATTGGCAATTGTATTATAATCCATAGCTCTGTAAATGTATATTATTGTTACTCTTCTTTGTGCTTCTTTGCCGGTTCCTTCCTGGTAGTGGTACATACTTCATATTTTACTTCATTTTATGGTAGATTATTTTACGATCCATTTACCTATTTCTCAAACACCCAACACTGATACACTCTAATTCAAATATTTTCATTATTACTAACTAAATACATTTTGAGCTTGCTTGAAGGATTGTTGTGTAATTTAATGTTTTTTTTTTGTTTAACTTTTAACTCCATAATTCCTAACCACGGTTTATTAAGCTACTTTAAAAATATGGATTGCATTATAAAATTCTATGTTCATAACAATTTTTACTAAACTGGTTGTACTTTGTATCATCAAATCTTCTAATATTTTAATTCATTTACTTCTTATAAGTCTCTTTCAATTATATACTTTCAAGTGTACTTTACCTTCATGTTAACCTGTTATAAAATGATTTCAGATTTCTTAGGACCTCAAATGCTCCCTCCTATCTCTTAGGAGACATTTAAGTTGGCCAGATAGTATAGTATACTGGAATGGTAGCCATACTTCTCTTAGCTATCAGGATGTCTTTGTATTTTCAGCCTATGAATTAAGGGCTATCATAGTTCTTGACCTTCTTTCCTAAGATCATATTGTAAAAATTTGTATTTTGTTCAAAAACCTACTATGTAAGAACTTTAGCCCCATCCTCACTTTTTGAGACACTTTCTAATACTCATAATGAAATTAGATTTCAAGTAAGGGTCTCTATTTTGTAGGTCTTTACCTTTTCATGTGATATTCTTATCGTCCAAAGAAATGGTACATAGACAGATAATAGTGCTATTATTTTCTCTTCTTGATCTCTTTAGGTCATTTTTCTCTGATGCAGATTTGCTTTGCTTGTTCATTAACAGTACAACTAATTTTTGCTCAGCTGAGTCAATTCTTTCTGTAAAGCCTCTATTCATGTTTCAGTATCTCCACAACCTTTTAGGATCTCACAGAATTTCAGGGTCAGAAAGAACTTAAATGTCCTTCTCCCAATAAAAACCTCTATTTTCACAAATACTCCATAATGCATTCTAATTTATGTTATGCTAAATTTCTGAACAGTTATACTTGTTCAAAGCTTTCTGCTGGAGTAGATATTCTAATATTATAGAGTCTACGCAAATTTTTTCTTAACCTTTTCATCGCATGGTGATATTTGCTCATTAGATATACAAATTCTTTTGCTTTCTTCTCATTTTTCTTGAAATGTATCATGTGGGGATTTTTTAAATGGGTCTTCCTACTTTTCCTTTACCATCTCCCTAACACATTGTAAGATGGAAGGTTTACATAACTAATACTCATTTTCAACTGTAATACATTTGACACTGGAGATCTATGATAGAATTGGAACTCGTGATCTTTCAATAGAAACAAGATCAAGTATAATGAATAGCTTTTCTTCCATTTTCAAGAAACCCCATATCACCATAAGTGCTCAAAAACAAATATTCTAATGTAATATTAAATTTTGTTCATCCTTTCCCTTGCTACGTATATACTCCAAAGAAAAAGGGATTCTAGCATAAAAACTAGCATTGCAATACCTTTTAAATATCTCTTTTCCACTAAAAACACCTAAAGATATGACTCTGCATGAAATGTTACCATTTTTTAATAAAATCAGAGATTTATAATAAAATCACTATTATATATTAATATCTTGAAGGAATTAAATAATTTTCTAAAAACTACACATCTGTTAAAAAAGAAGTATTTTGGTATCTGAACAAATTCTGTATGAAAACATATTCTTTATCAAGATTCCACTTAACTGAATTTTTGTTTTGTTTTACCCTTAAAAGACCTAGTTTTCTCAATAGCATATCTTCACTATCCAATGAAAAGAAGACATGGTCACGAACAAGCCAATATTTGTTAATGTATCTATTTTTACATGGTGCTTATTTAAAATTGTATCATAGTGTGGTTTTGATTTGAATTTCCCTGATGGCTTAATGATTTTGTTCAAAATCATTAGCCATCAGGGAAATTCAAATCAAAACACCCTGAGATACCACCTTACGCCAGTTAGAATGGCAAAAATAGACAAGGCAAGAAACAACAATTGTTGGAGAGGATGTGGAGAAAGGGGATCCCTCCTACATTGTTGGTGGGAATGCAAGTTGGTACAGCCACTCTGGAAAACAGTGTGGAGGTCCCTTAAAAAGTTAAAAATTGAACTACCCTATGACCCAGCCATTGCACTACTGGGTGTTTACCCCAAAGATACAGACGTAGTAAAGAGAAGGGCCATATGCACCCCAATGTTCATAGCTGCATTGTCCACAATAGCCAAATCATGGAAGGAGCCGAGATGCCCTTCAACAGATGACTGGATTAAGAAGCTGTGGTCCATATATACAATGGAATATTACTCAGCTATCAGAAAGAACGAATTCTCAACATTTGCTGCAACATGGACAGCACTGGAGGAGATAATACTAAGTGAAATAAGTCAAGCAGAGAAAGACAATTATCATATGGTTTCTCTCATCTATGGAACATAAGAACTAGGATGAACGGTAGGGGAAGAAAGGGATAAAGAAAGGGGGGGTAATCAGAAGGGGGAATGAAACATGAGAGACTATGGACTATGAGAAGCAAACTGAAGACTTCAGAGGGGAGGGGGTGGGGGAATGGGATAGACTGGTGATGGGTAGTAAGGAGGGCACGTATTGCACGGTGCACTGGGTGTTATACGCCTAATGAAGCACTGAACTTTGCATCGGAATCCGGGGATGTACTGTATGGTGACTAACATAATATAATAATAAAATTTAAAAAAAAATCTAAAAAAATAAAAAATAAATAAAATTGTATCATAGGGATTTAAAGAGGCTTCTTTTGATCTTCCTGCTGCTTATTAGACTCAAAACAAATGCATAAAAGTACTCATTTTTCAAAAAGCAAAAAATCCACCAAATCTTTGTTAATTTGTATGCACTATTGGTTGACTATTCTCACTTTTTTTCACAAAAATATTGTTTGACCTAAGTGTAGTACATTCTTAATGTATTTTTCCAGTTCTTAGCATTAGCTTTACTATAAATATCAGATGTTCTTCCACAGATTTTGTGAACTTAATATTGAAAACATATCACTGATGCTCTACACCTCGAGTTGTCAATCTGAATGAAAATGACACCATTATCAGCCTCGTCACTAACAGATTTCTTAAATTAGCTGCCAATACTATCAATTAGATATTTCATGGTTATTTTAGAAATGAGCATGTCAAAAGCATGTCATTTGCAACTATTTTCTCTGGCTAGCAATAAATTCAAAGTGTTCTTTGACAAAGGACATTAATCAGTAGAGCAAAGAGACCTGAGTTCAAATGCAGATGCAAACAATTATTAAAACTGTGGCATGCAAGTAAATTACTTAACCTCCCCCTAAGCCTCCATACCTTCCTTATTAGTTTATTGGGAGAATTAAATGAAATAGTGCACGTAAAGCATTTAACACAGAGCTTGGCACGCATTACGTGAAAGCTTTCAGTAGTAGTTGATGCTGATAATGATTTCCTAAAAAAGATTGCAAGAACTATCGGGGGGCAGTTATTGGACGCCACAGACACATTATGACTCATCTGCTACTCTTTACTGCACATTTGCTCTTTCATTCTTTTCTACTTTTCTATGTTCTCCGTTCGTGGGCTCCTGAGTGAGGCTTTGGTAACATTACCTCTAAGAATGTCATTAGGTGGCACTCAGAACACCTACAATGGAAGCTATGCTCTCCCTGAGCCTTTCATACATGTTGTAGCTTCCAATTGCTCTTGCTTGAAATAAATTTGGGGAAAGCTGCTTTTACTCCACATTGAGCATAGATGAGAAAAATGGCCAGTGTCTCCGGGGAATAATTAACAAAAGACAGTTTGTTTCATCTTCATGATAAAATACAGCATCCCTATTAGAAGGCAAATTCATCATTCCCAAAAGTTAAATAGGATGACACTTTAAAAGTAATTCCAGCTGATTAAATTTAGGGTTCTGAAAAAAATTTTTAATTCATGAATATACTCTGAATCTTTCATTTGATTTTAAAATGTATAAATGTTCATTTAACTTTGAGCCCTTGCCTCTCAGTGTTCTATTCTGAGCTAGTCAAACAAGTGGTAGCAGGCATGCTGGGCTCAATAATACTGCCTCTCATATTTAAATACTCTTTTTCACTTGGATTGCAAATTAAAGACAGTCTCCTGAACACTGACACATTTTCAATGATTGATTTTGCAAAACGTGTTGATTTTTCTTACACTGTTTTGCCTCTGTGTGTGTCAACTTTGGCCTTCTTTTCTTGCTCCTTTGCAGCATTGCTGTCTCTTTGAAGCCATTGTCTGCCTGATATGAAAAATGTACATTAAACCTCACGACTAATTACACAGACAGAAAATTCCTGATCTCAAATATAAAATACCTATACCCAGAAACCATAACAAAAGCTTCTGACTATGTACAAAACTCTTAATCAAACCTTTCATTCACTTGAATTAAAAGAAATTCCAATAATTTATTTTCTGTTAAAGTTGTGTTTACATTCTTTGAAAAGCAGATTTCTTACGCATGTTACATGCCCACAAATCAATCCATTTAACAACAAACAACATCCATCCATTTCCTCCACAAAAGTTTATACTTGCTGTTAGGTCTGCTATTAGGTGCTTCCGGATGAATTCAATTAAATGCTACTCAGAATTGTTTTGTTCTAGATACAAAACTGTCTTCAATACAAAGCGCATTCTTTAACTCCTGACACTATGCGTTAGCAAAGTAGACTTCTCCCAATAAATCCTATAATCTATGGATTAAGTACATGGCTTCTTATATTTTAAAAATAACCTTGAAAAGAAAATGAACAGATACCTCTCTCCTCCCAAAATATACAAAATAATGTCTCTAAATCTTAAAGTACAGGGCCTGACACAAATACTGCATGTTATAGTACGTACAGCACAAAATGTCATCTCCAATAACTTAGTTGTTGGGCAAATTTTTTTTCCCCATAACAGACTAGTTCTAGAGTTAATTTCACCAATCATTTTTGAAAAACTATCAAACCCAAGGCCTTGCTTTGGCACTCAGAGAGAAGGCCTGCAAGGAGTTTATAATCTGCGTTGGGGGTGGGGGAGGGTGTGAATACAAGAGTACACCAATAGTAACCCTATGAAACCACAAGACAAGCACCATGAAAGAACACACCAGGGAAACAAAGAGAGGAAAGTGGTGGATACTCCCATGCTTGCCTCTTCCACACATTAGAATTTTCCTAAGGGCCACCAGCCACCCTTTGTTTTCACATCCCATCCGGGCACCAGACTCCCCTAAGCTCCCAGTCTACCACATGTAGGTACTCTGCTCCGTTTAGCTGTTGCTTGCCTTTTTGTTAGACCAGCTCTCCTCTGCCTCTAGTTGTTGTTGTTCTCATGCAGTTACTGAGTGCAGGAAATGCAGCCCATGCCATCACACTACTATTCTGGGAAACTCTGCAACGACTACCAGTGCCCCAACTGGCTAGTCCAACCTTGGATATAAAATTTTAGCTGCTTGCAAATGATGTTTCCGAATGGGGAGACGAGAGGAGGAAGGGGGAAAGTAGCCACGCTACTCCAGAAATGGCCACAATACCTCAGCAGAGTAAGTTGGAATAAGGTCTGCACATGAGCCAAAGCTTAGAATTTCATTGCCTTTGTTGGCTCATGTCACTTCTTTAATTAATGTCACTTTCTCTGTTTTAATATCAGAGCAAGTGACAAGAGTGCTTCTGGATGAATTGTGTTTTCTGAGGACTGTATGGCATACTCTCCCGCAGTCTGACAGAGGGACGTGCCAGCTTTACTTGGCAGTTACAATGCACCAGCTTTAGTTTTAGTAGTTTAATTTGTGGCAGTTATATGTTTTGAATACGTTGAAGTATTCACAACGGTCTCATGGAATCTGTTCCACAGATAAAGTTTACACAGTGGAAAAGAAAAGGCAATGGCTATAAGGCGATTAGGAAAAGCTCCTCTTGGCCACAGCTGGCCTTATAGGCATTCCTGTAAATTTAAGAGCATTTAGGGGATATGATTAAAGTGATCACAAGGAATGATGCCCCCCCATTTTTTCTTTTTTTTGCCCAGTTCTGTAGTTGGTGTGAGACGATCATAAGGAATATGATATTTAGAACTCAATTTTATGCAAAATCCATTATTCAAGAAGTGAAGTTTATATACATGATAGACATGCAATGAAATAAATGTTAGAATAGAAAACTTTGTTACTTATGCATTAAGTTGATTCTAAGATTTTGGTAAACTAAGTTTTTATTGATATAAAATTCAGGAGATTTCTGCGTTGGGGATAAAGGACTAAACTTTTGCCTTTGGTTTGCTAAAGATCTTTGGGTTTCAGGCTGAAGTATTCTGAAGGTTTTTTGTTTGGACTTTTTCCTTCATCTCCTTTATACACTTTTGTGAAGCTTCATCAACTCATGGTGAGAGCTGCCACCGAGGAGTTCTTCCCAACTTTGCCTGCCCTTTCTAAATTTAGGGTTCTTTACTGCAGCAGGTTGAAGATCTGGCTTTGATTGCACCTGGCTCTGCTGGAGCATAGAAATACTCATCTCCACTGAATGCATGCTGCTTAAGTGCTGGAGGCACTTGCAGGAGAGAAACTCTCATTGGAAACTTCATTACAATACTTTCTCTTCCCTACATGAAGTAGTAATTCTCATTCACCAAAGACAGAATTGTGCCTGACACAGCCACGGGAGCTCCTGTTTGACTTTCAAAATTAATCAACCTCTAAGCTGGAGTAGAAATGGCATGTCCTTTAACCTTACGCACAAAAAGCTCTCAACAGACTGCAGTTTTTATATCCCTGGATGAGAGTTTGGGCCCCTAATACTTAAACTTGATGCACATACTGGGTTTCTGGCATGCTTTTGCCCATACCCATCTGCTAGCCTGGCACTGTGCCCATTCAGAAGGTGTGATGCCAGTTTCAATAGGGCATAGGTGCCAATCAAAGATGGGTTTGGAGGGGCAGCATGCAGAACGCAGCAAAAGTCAGCTCTTCTGCCAGAAGATCCTCCTGTTATCATATAATGCCAATGGAGGGCCACATGCTTCATTGCTTGGGATCACATTGCATCTGTAGATGTTTCTGGCCTTCAATGGATGTCTTTCTACAGAAGCATTTTCCTCAAGGATTACTTGATTGGAGACATGAAAGAAAAGTCTAACTAACTGAAGTCCATCCTTCTAAAACAAGCAGTGGAAACCTTCAACAATTGTCTCAAAATAATTGATGAGTTTTCTCCTACAGCACTCTTTCACGTAGAATATTGTATAGTGTATTCAGTACATATATTGGAGTTACAAGGGACAAACGTTCTGGAGAAGCATTAATTGCAACACCAAGAACCTAAGCAGTATAAAATCCATAAACACTTGTGTATAGGTAAGTGTGAATGGTGGACAATTCTTCATCATCCAAATAGCTATTTTCTAGTTTATTCTCACATCTAGAGCTTCAGAGTTTAATTTGCCTCTCCTTTATTTTATAAACGTGGGTATTCCTGTGTCTTAAAAGAAAGACCATACCTACTATTTATTCCTCTTCTTCCATATTGAAAGGGAACAAAACAAAACAAAACACTTCAGAAGCAAGTCTATCCATATTTCATAAGGAAGCCAGAAACCCTCAAAAACTGAGAATTCTTTTATTGTGTGGCAATAGAGGTAAGCTCATTTCATGAAGAAGAAATTTCCCTATAGCAATAGGTTTCAAAATTTTAAAACCTTGACCACTATAAACAGTTACAAGATAGTAACAGGTTCAGTAGAAGAAGCATAGTGTATAAATCAAAGAAGAATGCAGCAGTTTGTAAATCTTCCCTGAAGGCAAAAGAGTTTGACAGTAAAAACGCTGAAAATGAAGAACCATAATACATGTTAAAAAGAAGATCAGACACTTAACAAAATAAAAAAGACAAGCAAAAGCTAAGCCTGAGTAGAACTCTCCCTTTTCATACGAAGAACCCAAACTTCTGTAAATATTTAGATTTCTTAACTCACAGGCACATGAACATTCCTCTTTCTCTAAAAATTCAAATAGCCTATGGACAGCAGATACAAAATTAAAATACATCTCTTACAGACTTTTCTTGTGTAAAGGTCTAACAAGTGCATTAAATACACAAAATCCCAGTGATTCCTTTGTCTTGTGATTATCTCTTTATACACCTTCATCTGATAACTACTTTATCATATATACTACAGTTTCTAGTACAAGTTCTCCCTATTTCATGTTTTTTTCCTTCTTCTTTTCATCCCCACAGTATTGTTTGCAAAATTTTCTAGTTACAATACTAGTGGCACCATAATGTTGCATTTTGTCAGAGAGGACTAACTGTTTATCCCAAAGCCTTCTGTAGAAAACACTGCCAAATAACACTTAATAGAGCGATGTATAATAAAGCACTAAGTGTTCCAGTAACTCCACTCTGCTGCATTATTATTGGGCTCTTCTGAACATTATTCTACATACCTTCACAATGAATCCATTACTGTGGACAAAAAAGTGAAGTAAGTAAAAACTACACATGCATAAATCATCTTTTCTATTTTTTTCAAAAACAGAAGTCTGTTTCCTTATCAATAAGTGAGTTAAACTTTGATAACTCCTAAAAATCCTACTTAGGCTACCCTGGTGCCTCACCCCCCTCAAAAAAAGATTTCTTCTATGTGTCTAAAGCAAAATGGAACTAATCTGAAAACATGACCCCAAAGAATGGATGACCATCACCTAGATAAAGTCTACACATTTATCCATGGATAAGTGATTTGATCTTAAGGCTTCACTAGAGTTCAATTTTAGTTATAATAACGTGTTACTCTTTATAAAAAATAATGCTATTGAGTTATGGCAATAACGCATAGATTCCATCAGATGATGTCATAATAACTGTCTCAGTTATTTTGTAACTAGGAGTACTCTGTAAGATTATAGGCTGGAATTAAGGGGTGATGTCTGTAATTATGGGAGGGAGTAAAGAAGACTGGCTTGTGTAGGTTGAATATCCCAACCTCAGTCTTAATCTCTCAGGCAAATAACTGCTGAACATCTACTCTGTGCTTGATATTCCAAAGATGCTAACTAGTCATTGCTATGCCCGACTTCAAGAAACTAAAACTTCTGCAGATAAATCATTTCTGTTTTTACTCTTATAAACCTTCAAAGGAATTCAGCTTAAGTTTATTACAGATAACTATATCTGGATTTTTTTTTTTTAACTAATTTCTGAAACCCAGTATCTTCCATCTGAAGTACATGAGATTCAACTTAAATGAGAATTTTTTACTATATCATCATGGCTACTATTATAAATTTTAGGGGTAAAAATATTTAGGTCAGTAAGTAAAATGTCATAGACTTCCAATGGCATTCTCTATGTTCTTACTTTATGACATCGGTAGCCAAATCTATTACAATCCAGGGCCAGGATAAATGGAAAATCCCTCCAATGGATGTCTTTGTCACCATCCTCATCCCCTGTGGACCAGACACTGAACCTGGGATTCAGGTAATCAATGAGGATAGGAGTTTCTAAAAAAACACATAAATAAATTACATTTAAGTGCTTACTAAGCTCCAAGTTCTTTAAAAACATTACTCCATTTAATCCTCACAATTATTACTATCTCAGTGATACAGAGTAGAAACAAAGTCTTGTGACTAGGTAGAAGTCGTTCAGTTTCTAAATGTCTTAGGTCAGAATTCAATTCAGATTTGCCTAACACTAAAACCCATGCCCTCATTCATGCAATTCTCCCTTCGTTTGCTTGCTTCTGTGTTGCACCTGGCAGTAAAGAGGAATTCAGACTCAGTTCTCTCTCCTTCCCTGGAAGTTTAGAAACTTTTTCACTTAGTTGATACTAAAATGACAGCAAATTTTCCATTCCCTGAACCAGCTTCCTCCCCCCACCCCTTCTTCTCATATACAAAGAAAGAACCATGGCTTGGTTCTTGTATTCAGACCTTCCTTTTCCATCTTACAACTATTTCTAATGCTATAGGCACATTATTTGTCAAGAGCAAATACCAAAATTCCCTGTCCCTTCCCCTTGACTCTCAGCTGATGATTCCTGAAAGGCGCTGGCTACTGATCTCAAAGCTAGAGGACAGCTGGACATGCACAATGAGTTAGATAAGGTGGTGGGTTTCTTCCCAGCCTCAGGCAAAAGACACAGAGGAAGTGTCTGCCGAAACAGTTTATCTAGAAAGAAAGAAGGTAGCGAGACACAAAAGTAGTGTTAAGGAGAACCTGAATTTCTTCACTTATATACAGGAAATGTTGAGAAACATGGTAAAGTGCAAAAAATATGATACAATTTCATATGAACTTGCTTAGATGGCTTTTGAAAATAATCAGTAAAAACTAAGCTCAATGAAGTGATTGCTGATGGCATCTCATTAAAGAGCTGATCCTATGATGTACAAGTGCCACTCTCGATGGAACACTGACAACATTTGGAGCACACAGCTTTATTGTACACTCTGAAGCATGGAGCCTCTACCTCAAAATAGTTAAACGCTTCTTCAAACTCCTTCCCCAGTAGCATGCACTGGCTAGTATTCCCAGGATCCAGGTTCTAACATTCACATAGTAGAGGGTACAGTATAACATATGGAACCTTAAAAACTGTTGTAAAACGGGGCGCCTGGGTGGCACAGTCAGTTAAGCATAGGACTCTTGGTTTCGGTTCAGGTCATCATCTCAGGGTCATGAGATCTGGCCTGGCATCAGGCTCCATGCTTAGAGTGGAGTCTGCTTGAGATTCTCTCTCCCTCTCCCTCTTCCCCTCCTGCCCATGCTCTCTCTCTCTCTCTCTCCTCTCTAAAATAAGTAAATAAATCTTTTAAAAAAATGCTGTAAAACAAATATTTTGGTAAGGAGAAAAAATAAGTAAAAAATATGTGACACATACTTTGACGGAAAGAAGCAAGACTCTTTTGTATTTAAATAGGGACAAAGAGATCACATGCCTGACCAAATTTCCTTTTCACAACAGGAACCACGCAAGTAGTGAATGTATGTATATGTGTATAGACCTATACTTAATTTTTAAAATACACTTAAATTTAAATACATATTAACATTTTATATATTTACATTTTAAAAAAGAAAAGGAATAAGATCATTACAACCCATGCTTTTCTGTATTTCTTTGACATTACTCAAATAATTCAAAGATTAGACATCTAAAAGTATAACTGGTAAGCCATGAGAGCCAAGGTTATAGCTCAGAGACAACAGAAATTTATTCAACTCCCTATCTCTGACTTTGAGTCAAGTATACTAGAGATCCTAGCTCTTTGCTATACAAGAGGATTCACTAATTCAAAGTCTCAGTCAACACTTATTCTATGGGGAAATCTACTCTCTGTGGACTCTACATATACTCTTATGGTCTTTACCTGTACCATCTAAAAGGTAGCCACAAGCTCTAAGTAGCTATTGAGCTCCTGAAATGTGACTAGATATATATACTGGATTTTAAAGACTGTAGCAAGAAATATTTTTTTTTTAAATATTGATAACATGTTGGAATATTTTAGATATATTGGATTAAATAATATATTTAACAAATAAATTTCATCTCTTTTTACTTTTTTGAATGTTGCTCTTAGAAAATTTTAAATTATGTAAGTGGCTTGCACTACCCTTCTGAACAACGCTGCTTACGGCACTGTCAACCTACTACTCAGAATCATAACATATTTCAAGCAAGTTCAAAGTCTTTCAATGAGGAAACTGTGCTCTAACCCATACATTTTAAAGGTGTGTGTTGGTTTTATCTTCCCAACTTGATTAGACACCGAGATGATTAATAAGGAGTTATCTTTTTACCAAATTTCATGCATTGGTTCAAAATGACAATTCTATCAGAAAAGGAGCTTTAACCATTGTGATCCATGAAACAGGTTTGTGAAGGGTGGTGAAATATGCCACTCTAAACTCTGCCTCTTCAGCATAAGGATTATTTCGGGCTGAGGGTACCTGAAAAGGAAGGGGCTTTCTCTGAACTCCCTTTATTTGCATGAAGACAGATCCTCCAAAAAAGACTCAATCACTATAAATTCCATCCAGGGAGTTCACCATCAGAAAAAAAACTACTCTTATCACAGGAGATTAGAAGTTGACACCACTCCCAGACAAGCCTTATTACAAACTATCATATCCCCCATCTATTCTCCTAAGGGCCCATTCATCTCTCCTATAGATCATTACTGTCCTTTAAGTGACCTCCATCCCCTCTCTCTTTCCCCTATTAAGACAGTGTATGATGAGTTCTCAACTCTCACTGCTTTTTGGGGTATTCACTTTTTTTTACTCTGTGATATCCCCATGCACATAACATTAAAAACTAGTAAATTGGTGTAGCTTTTCTCCTGTTGTCAGTTTATTTCATAAACCCAGCTCTCAAACCTACAAGAGGGAGGGAAAGTCTTTGCTTCCCTACCGTCTGAAATGTTTAATGAGGAATCCAAGATTCCCCCAGTGGAGGTCTTTTACCAGCTTCTTAAACTCCTGTAAGAACAGATGTAATGAGTCAATCCATTTAGGAGAATTTATCCTTGAGGGTAATTTTTTTTTAATCACTAATATTTATCTTATTTTATTCATTAAATCCAGTCATGTAATGGATGGTTCTGATCATTAAACTACAGATTTAAGGTAGCCCGGAATGATCCTTTTAAATTCAGTGTAATTTAAAAATTTTTAAATGTAGTGTAAAAATATATTCAACTAGAGTTCTTTATCTGTACCAAAGAACACAAAAAATAATTTTGAGTGTCTATTTCCTCATTTATCAAGGATGGCAAATAACTAGTACCATCTAGATGCACAGGAGAGAAGTCCATTCATTCCACACAACAGATGCCTCAAGGTATTAAGACTTAATTCTCTAGTGAAACCTAGTTAAGAAATGACCACAACCCTGTATTACTCAAATATTAATGGTTAAGATTCACAGAGTGTTTGGATTTATACAGCTGTAGTTTCTGAGCTATAAAAAACAATGTTTCCAGGAAAACATACTCTCAAAAAAGAACATTAATATTTGTCTGGTGGACTTTGTAACTAGGCTTTGGAAGGACTTCTAGGAGTCATTCAGAAAAACATAGACAGCAAAGAGTGGAGTCAGTTGTGTCTTAAACCAGACATTCCGGTAAACATTAATGATCCTCATTTACTTAATAAAGTACATTTATGAATCTATTGTAATTCAAAGTTTCCAATTTTCAAAATACTAAGTGATCACAGTTCCCATCACATATACAAGAATATTTGGTAACTTATACTTTACCTAAATATATCAGTCCGAATCCTCCAGAGCCAATCATTTTGCCCAGCACCCATTGTTTTCCTTCCATATCATCCAGAACCTTGCCTTCTGGAAGTGGAACAGGAAGTTTGTATTTCTCATTTCTTCTTGGTGGCATCACTTCTGTTGGCAGAAAGGTTGAAATAAGGCATTGAAAATAAAAACAACAAAAAGTCCAGTTAAAATACATTTCTCAAAATGTCTTCTATGGGGCACTTTTCCACGTTCCTACAAATTAGGATTATGAGGTCAACGGGACTTGGGAAAGCCCACACACTATATTCAAATCGGAATTTCTCATACAACATTGAAATGCAAGAAGGACTGATATTAAAAAACAAACAAACCTTTCACTTAACCTGTCCAAAATTCATTTAGGGGAGTCTTTAATACCTACTAACAGTGCAGAATATACGCTAAGAAATGAGTTTACAACTCTCGATGACAAAGAGAAAATAAATTTCATATACATGCAAATACGCCTTTCATTGAGAATGTTAAGCATCAAAGTTGAGGTCTTTGGTCACTAGGAGAGAATACAGCTTTGGATGAGGAAAACATGGACAAGGGCAATAAGTATCACCAAGCACAGCCAGTCACATCAGTGACACAGAGCAGGTACTCAGGAAGTATTTGTTAAGTAAGCCCGGAATTTTCATGGAGATGTAACTTCTCAGAGCACAAGGCCACGTGCATTTTCAGGGCCCACGCACAACTCTTTTGTTTCTTTAGACCCTGTGTCTTTCAGTTTCTCTACACCCTGTGTCTTCCCCATCCTCACCAAAGTAAAAACTGACATGCTTTATTTTTTTTTAATGTATTACATTATGTTAGTCACCATACAATACATCCCTGGTTTCTGAGGCAAGGTTCAATGATTCGATGTAACACCCAGTGCACCATGCAATATGTGCCCTCCTTACTACCCATCACCAGTCTGACATGCTTTAGAGATGATTCATTTACAGGAGTAGAAAGGTTTGTGAATTTCACAATGAAAGACTTAATTGGAAGAGAAAATTGCATAGGGAAACACACACACACAGCATATATCTTCCTGAAGCTAATTTAAATGTGAAGGTAACTGCAATCCTCTAAGTATTCCCCCCCTCCAAAATTTTTTAAACTGGTAAGCGCTTTGAAATTAAAGTTAATGTAAAGTTTTCGTTGTATGATGTTTCCACTTTCTGAATGAGAAAGTTCCTGTTCCTTTTTATAAGGCTTCCCTCCTTCAGCTACTTTAATCCAATGCCCTGCTATCTTTTACTTAGCGTCAGCGTCTCAGAGCAGAGGAACACAGCGGAAACCTCTAAGGATATTCAACCTGTCCATCTAACACAACCGCGAGGCAAGCAGGTAATTTACGTGAACTATGCCTCCCGTAGTTTTGTGGGGGTTCCCCTGGACCAATACTTTATATATACTGGTGTCCAATACATATTTGTGGACTTGAAACCTAAAGTCTTCAAAGAACAACTTTCAGCAGGGCATAAATCCTGAGTATATATAAAGAGGATAAACACAGTTTAGGAGGGAAGTCCGCGGCATGAGAACTTGAGAACTGAAACTGCACATCCCGTGCGGGGTTCCCAGGGGCAAGCGGCGGCCTCCTCTCAAGGCCAGCCCCGACACGGATGCCCCTCTGGTTTGGGGGTCCTTCCAGGGCTACGGTGAAAAGCGCTCAACCCGAGTTGCCGGGGACAAGCCGGTGTCCAGAATCCCGACACGTGCCAGGGCCGGGCTTGGGCTGGGCGGGCCGAGGCTGGGGCCGGGGGCACGACGCGGCCCCCCACCCTACTGCCCCCGACTCTCGGCGGCCCGGGCCCGACACGCCGCGAAGCCCGCCGGCGTCTGGAGACTACTTTCCCGCCCCCAAGCTCTCTCTGCACCGCCGAAAACCGGAACCCGACCCCTCCCGCGCCTAACTCCTCCGGCTCGCGCTCTGGGCTAATGCGAGTCGAAGGGGACGCCGGTTCTCGCCGAGTTAGGAAAAAGTGAGGGACCAACCCGCGGAAGCAGGAACCAGCCCAGGCCGGGAGGCTCCGCGCTGACTCCGACGACAGCTCCTCCCGCGGCGCGGCGGGGCAGGCGGAAGCGGAACGCAGAAGGGCCGCTGCGCCTGACGCCCAGGACGGGGAACGAGACAGGGCCGGCCCGGGCCGGGCTTCCCCCGCCGCCAGGCCGCGCGAGGTGCCTCCCGCCCCCTCTTGGGCCGGGCGGGGCCACGGGCCTCCAATCCCGCGGGGAGGCGGGCCCGGCCCGAGCTGGCCCTCGGAAGGGCCCACGCTGACGTCCCCGCAACCGCGCCGTCTGGCTCCGGCGGAGACGCAGGCGTAAGGGCCCGCGAAGCCTCGGACGGCACACTGCCGGTGCTTCTGCGAGCGGTCCAGAGACGCCCAGGGGAAGAGCGACTGGGGTCTAAATCGTGAAGGGGGCTGTATGATTGCCGCACACCCTTGCCCGCCAGAGTCTGGAGGATGAGCCATCAGATCGCTTTGGTGCATTTGTGTGGGAGGAATTTTAGGTCTCCCGTCCTCTCAGTACACAAAGTTTCCAAGCCAGTGGGCGAGTCTTTACTGAGCACTTACCCGTAACTAGCTAGTCACGTTAGTCAGGTCCTCAAGAAGCCTGGTATGAGTCGGGAGGCCTAGGACAGTGTTCCAGTTCTCAGAGGCATACTGGCCCAAGACTTACTAACGGGTTGGATAATCTTGACTAAACGTACTTTACAAAACTTCCATTTTCTTGTCTGTGAACTGGAAATAACCGTAGTTATTTAGGCTATAAGGTATGTTGAAGAAAAATTTATAACGACGCTTGCTAAAATGGTAAAGAAAACTTTATTCCGAGCTATTGCAAGAGGAGAAAGGGCTGCATTCAGTGCCAAAGACAGCAAAATGGGAATTTATAGTCAAGGGGTGGGGGTCAGTGGATGGAAAACTGTTAAGAGGAAATGTCAGAGATATGGGGAGTATTCTGGCTAAACTGAGTTAACAGGAATATTGCTGAAGACAGGCCAGGTGATCAGAACTCACCTGTCACCAAATGAAAGATGCATGAGAAAACATTTCTGAAGTGCTTGGTGCTGTGGCTATAAAAGCCTTTGTAAAGAAGTTCAGTAGTCTATATGTAGAATAATTGCATCATTTAAGGTAGTGACTCACTAATCCAACAATGTCCATTCTTATTTCTGTAAGATATATATATGGAACAGATGCTATTGGTTGCCTAGACAAACACCCATATGGACATTCTTTCTCCCATTCCAAATGTGTCCGGGTTTCTACCCACTTCCCCAGGTTAATTCCTTTGGGAAGATGCAGCTCAGCACCAACCACAACAGATTACTCCTGAGGGGTCCTACATGGCTCTTGTCTTCACACATGTATACGGAGTGTATTTGTGTCTTTGTCTGTTCAGGCCACTATCACAGAATACCATGGACTGCATGGCTCGTAAACAACAGAAATTTATTTCTCACAGTTCTTAAGTTTGGGAAGGCTACGAGCTAATCACCTCCGAAGGCCCCATCTTCTCACAGCATCGCATTGGGGATTAGGTTTCAACACAGGAATACTGAGGGCACACACACATTTAGTCTATGGTAGTTAGCAAAATCTGTTAGCTCAACCTTCAAAATATATCCAGAATCCATCACTTGTCACCACCCCTACTGCCGCCATCCTGGTCCAATAGCCATCATGGCTTTCCTGGGTAATTGCAGTACCCTCCTAAATGCGGCCCTATTTTCTACCCTTCAACGCCTTCAGTCTATTCACAGCAAACTGCTAAATGATCTTTTTATGAGCTTAAATTAGATCATTCCTCTGTTGAAAACACTTTAGTGTCATTCTGAGTCATTCAATAAAAGCCAGTCTTTACTATGACTTAAAACAGTGTTTTTCAGCCTTGGCAATATTGACATTTGGGCCGGATGATTCTTTATTGAGAGGGGGGGAGGGTCCAGAGGTGGTCTATCTCCTGTAGATATGTAGCACTGTAAGATATTTAGCAGCACCCCTGGCCTCCCCAGCAGTCCCTCCCCACCGAGTTGTAATGGCCCAAATCAACCATTACCAAATTTTATAAACTTTGTCAGAGTTGTCCCTGGTTGAGAATGACTTATCTGCAATGACCTACATGTTCCGTACCTCCCCCATTTCCTACTACTCCCTCCAACCACTGTGGCCTCCTTGCTGTTCTCAGAACTTTTGCACTTTTCCTTGTGCCTCGACCATTCTTCAGTCTGTATAGGTATGGACTACTCCATCACTTTCTTCAGGTCTTTATTCAAAAGTCAACTCAGGGAGACCTTTCTTAACCAACCTATTTCAAATTCCAAGCCACCCACAATATCATAGCCCCTTTTCCTTTTTTCCTCCTAGTACTTAGTATTGTACAGCAACATATTATACAGGTAACTTATTTATTTGTCTTTCTCAGCAAATTGTATGTTCCATGAGAACAGGCAACATTTTTGACTGTTTGAGTCACTACTGTATTCCCAGTCCCTATGATGCAAATAGAGAAAACACACCATCTTCTTATTAAATGAATAAATTAATCATGATAGTACCATTTGCCTTCCAGTGATTGGTTTGGCTGGTATGTATTTATGAAGTATAGATAGAGGCAAAGAAAAGTTTTCTGGACACTTCTATAAAGAGATGTTCTTTTCTGGATATCATTCTGGATGCGATGCCTAAAATTTCTGCAGTCATCTTGTGACCATGAGGTACAAATTATAAATCTAATACACCAGAAATGGCAGAATTTCCAACAAATGAGGTTAGAATACATATTCACAAATCCAAAAAAATAAAGGAAGAAGAAAAAAAAAACTCAACCCTTAACTCACACCTCATTTAAAACTTGACTTGAAATTGATCATAGACCTAAACCTAAATGCAAGAGCTAAAACTATAAAACTTTTGGAAGAAAACCTGGGAGAAACCCTTTATGATCTTATATTTTATAAATCTTTGCAAACTTGGACTTTATACAATTAGAATGTACCCAAAAAAGCTGAAAGCCTAAAAGAAGTTGCTAAATTAACTTCATCAAAATTAAAAATGTTTGCTCTTCAAAAAGCCCTATTAAGATACCAAGTTTTAGTAGGTATATGGAATAACAGTATCTTTCTTTGCTGGTGGGGATCCAAAGCACTACAGCCACTTCAGAAAACAATTTATCAGTTTCTTATACTATTAAATGTATAATTAGCATATGACCTGGCATTCATGTTCCTGGGTACTTACCCAAGAGAAATGTAATCCTGTATCTACATGAAGACTTGTACTTAGATGTTTATAGCAGCTTCTTAGGTAATAATCAAAAACTGAAAACACCTCAAATTCCCATCAAGTAGTAAATGGATAAACAGATTGTGGTATATAATATATCTCCTACACAGTGGAATATCACTCAGCAATAAAAAGGAACAAACGAGCAACAACCTGAATGGATCCCAAAAGTGTGGTGTAAAGCAAAGAAGACACAAAAAATATGTATCATATAATTCCATTGAAATTCCCTGGGACTGGTTTGAAGGGGTGGGTGGATTGCCAGGGGGCTGGTGGAACTCTTGGGAATGACAGAAATGTTTCATTTCTTGGTGGTACTGGTGACTACATGAGTATACATTTGTAAAAACTCATCTAATTGTACACTGAAGATTTATACATTTTATTATATGTAAATTATGCCACAGTGAAACTGACTTAAAAGAAAAGAATGGCTGAGGAGAAAGACAGGAAGAATCTGAGTTGTTGAGACCTTTATTGAATTACTCATTCAACTGACATCGAAGCCACCACACTTTTCAGATTTCTCCGTGAAGTGTTAAGTGTCCTTATTGCTTAAGCTTCTTAGCATTGATTTCTGTGTTTCTTGCAGCCAAAATCTTCCTAACAGATGAAATAAAGTTTCAAGTGGCAATGAATTTAAAATGTTAATAAATTTGTCATAAATAAAAATGGGAACAGAAGTGCAGGTAAACCTGTATTTAGAATATGTGGGGTTTTCTTAAGTGTTGGGTTTTAATGCAGAATTTTATGATTCAGAGCATATTGCTGTGTGTATGTTTCAAGATGAAAACTGACAGAATATAGAAATACAAATTTTGGAACTAGTGAAAGAGCGTCTTCTGAATGAACATGATGAGAAACAAGAAAGAAAAGAGAATCTAGACATGAAGCACTGAAGTATGAGTCATCTAAAGAAGAAAAAAGAGGAAAAACAAGGTTTTCAAACAAGGCTATTTTGATAGATCTTATAGACTATGAATGATTCACCACAGCACACATACACACGCAAAAGGACTTTTTTGGCGATGTGCCAACATTGTAGGTATGGCTTGGGTTTTGCTTTTCAAAGAACCAGGTGCTGTGAAATGCTTGTACTGGTTCGAAGAATAAAGAAAAACCTAGCCATTCAGTGAGCCCATTTTACAAGGCCAAGATCATTTCAAATCAATTAAAATGTTAAAAATGTTGCATAGACAAAACATTTTTAAAAATCCAATCTTTATAATTTAATGTGAGAAAAGGAGATCACTTCACTGGAAACATTTTGCCTGCCAAAGAAGAGCTAGTTTTTGTTTTATAAAAATCAGGAGGCCATTTGCACTCATAAACGCACAATCCCTGGAGAGCTAAGCAGTTACTGACATAGAAATTTTGAAAATAATAGTATTCAGATCAATGGAATCTCAAAGCTATCAGATATACAATCAGATCAAATATTTATGTCCTTTGCATTCTTTACATATAAGACCATTACAAAGCATGAACTTACTGTCCCCAAATCATAGTTCTTGATCGTCCATATAAGTGAAAGACAAGTACACAAAAATTAATTTAAAATGTCATCTGTCAGTATGTCAACAGGCTTCATAAAATCTTTTCCAGAGATATTAATTAGTAGAGCCCTGCTGCCAAACAATTGGAAGTAAACATGTATCAGATTATCTCTCAAACAACTGAATGTGGTAAAACCTAATACGGCTAGCCAACATGATGTTAGTCCTACCCTGTCCATTCCCCTAATGCAAGCATTATAAAAGGTTAACTAACCACAAGACTATATTTGCATTTTACACTCTCTTTCTTTCTAACTAACATGCCTGCAGTAATCAAAAACATGAGTTGGAGAAGGAGGAAGGGGAACTGGCTGAATGATTTTTAAGCAGAAGCTGTGCTTTCAATAAGAATAGAGTTGACGATGTATTCAAGGAGAGGTGAGGACAGATTTCCCATGTGTGATGTAAACCATGCTTTTAGGCTTGCCTTTTGTGTACCCGCAGCGCCACCCTCTTCAGTTTGTATTCTTAGGTCCTACAGGCTTTGAGCTCAGGTTGAGATAAAATCATGGAGGATCTTAAATGCTTGATAAAGAGTTTGGGTTTGAAGTTATAGAGTTGTGCAGTCCAATCCAGAGGCTTGTGACCACTTACATTTCAATTAATTGAAATTAAACACAATAAAAAATTCAGTACCTTAGTTTCATGAGCTATGTTTCAAGTGCCCAGGGATCTCATGTAGCTAGTGGCTACCCTACTGGGAAGAACCAGTTATAGAATTATTCCATCATCATAGAAAGTTCTGCTGGACAGTGCTACTATGGAAAATGGAGAATCCGTGGCAATGGAAGCAGGAGGCTAACCCTAACTGCTCATGTGTTTTCGCCACCCAGAATATAGAGAGGTGTGTATGAGAAAGATTTATTCCTCAGCCCCTACCATATTCTTTTGATGATAGTAGTTTTATAATAGGTTTAGTTCATTTCTTATCTTGCCATAGATATTTTCATATATTTCACATATACTTTCACACACATATGTATATAAAGTTTATCTTCATTTTATTGGTATGAACATAGAAATTGATGTGGAGGATAGACACCATCCTGATACTGATAATGTTGGGTTATCTCAGGATGTGGAATAGGAAGATAAGAGTAGATTAATATTTTATTTCAGATTTATGACATGTTTACTTACAACAAAGAAAAATCCAGGCCTATTACCTCTAGAAAATGAAATTAATGATATACCCACTGCCTTATCACATTTGCTTTTTTTAAAAGTTCTAAGGGAAGATAATTAGGTAGCCAGTAGAACATAGGAGAAAAATTCAAGGATATTTAAAAGGATATTTATAAACCACTCCTATGAAGTCATTCTAATGGATAATAGCCCTAACCAGTGTTGAAAGTTCTTCTTTCAAGATTATTCTCCAATGATTCAGTTCAAAAGAACAAGTCTATTTTGAGGAGAGTGTTTTTTTATCCAGTAATCTCATTTAATTCCTGAATGTTATCCATACCTAGTGTTTCATATTTCCACACATATGTGGTTGGGTTTCATCTGATGCTACTTGAATTCACTTATAAAATGGAGGAATTCTGACACCCTTTTATATCTCATGGAGTGTTCTCTCTTCTCTTCTGCCAAGTTATGGAGAAGAAGGCTACAGAAATCCCATTCCCTAGAAGTGAAGTTAGTAATGCTGAATTGACTTGATAGGGGTGATGAACATTCAAATGCCAATATATTGGAGTGAATCAACAGTCTGAAGTATTCATGACAGCTCTCATTCATTTCACAAGGGTACTCAATCAACTATGAAATGCAAATGCTACTAGCATCATGAAATCTTCCTCTGCAGCTATCTGGACAATCTATTACAGGATATTTCATGCTCTATGGATACTCTTGAGTTTTTAATATGCATAATAATTTCCTGGAATGCAGTTCCTACTCATAACAAAAATGAATTGATAAATAGACAACAGACAAGAGAGAGTGTATGGAGACTGTAGTTTGGTGAAGAAATCATTGGAAGCTCCCAGCAAGATAATGAAAAGAGCAGACTTTTATCTCCCGCCTCTCAAATTCTGATTGCAGTGCCCCATATAATATTTATAAAAAGGAAGGAGAAAAACAATTCTACATTAGCACCAGAAAGTAAAAATGAAAACTGGTCATATGAAGAAACTTGGAGGCATTTCTTTTAAAAGTTACATAGATGGAATTATACTGAAGGATAGCATGGAGTATCAATGTCAAACATCCTCTTTTAAAAGAGCAATGTACGTATAATGCAATAAAGGAAACACTGACCAATTAATAACACCATCCTTTGAAATTTGAAGGTATTAGGGTTCAAAGTGAAATCCAAGCATTGCCTCATCAGGAGCACAACCTCACTTATGTGGACCAAAATATTTGGACCATATCATTGGTACCGAAAGGCCTCATGGAGCAAGGAACTGACAACATTGCACCTTGTTCCCCACTCCAAGAGAGAACCACCAAACATCTATAATGGTGCTTGGTGGATAACGGCTCAGTAAATATTCTGAATGAATAAATGAAGTTTAAAAAAAAATCAGTATGGGGCGCCTGGGTGGCACAGCGGTTAAGCGTCTGCCTTTGGCTCAGGGCGTGATCCCGGCGTTATGGGATCGAGCCCCACATCAGGCTCCTCTGCTGTGAGCCTGCTTCTTCCTCTCCCACTCCCCCTGCTTGTGTTCCCTCTCTCGCTGTCTGTCTCTATCTCTGCCAAAAAAAAAAAAAAAAAAATCAGTAAAACCTGCAACTTGGTGTCAGTCTTCCTTTAGCACTGACTTGGGGCATGAAAAACAAAGATCAGAGGTGGTGTGCATGCTCTGGGATGAAGACAAATTAATGGAATAAAACGAGAGAGAAATCAAATATCCAGAAGTCCCCATGGAGAAGCCAGAAACAGCAATGCAGATTCATTCACTTACTCAAATATTCCTTGAGCTTGGCTCTGGAGACAGATTGTATCAAAAGGCAGAGTCCTTGCCTTCCTCAAAGTCATAGCCTTTTGGAGGGGGCAGGATCATTGAGAAAATTTATAGGATTCTCTTAGAAGCTGTAGCAAGAGGAGCTCATTCCAACTGGCAGGCAAGGTCATGGGAAACTTCCGAGGGAATGACACTTAAAATGAGACCTGAAGTATGAAGGGTCATTAGGAGGCAGAAAGGGGAAAGAACACTTCATGGAGGAAAGGCTATATGCAAAGTCCTGAGGTAGGAAGGAAGTTGGTGTGTTTAAGGCCCCAAAGGACAATGGTAAGAGATGACAGCAGTGGATGATCCTGGAGACGTAGGCAGAGGACAAATAATGCCGCAGGGTGTGAGTCGAAACATTTTTGTCTTTTTCCTAAGTGAAATGAGGAGCTGCTGAAGAATTTAAACAAGGAAACGACATGATACTATCTACATTTTAAGATCAGAATAACTACTGAGTAATTATTCTCTAAATGATTCATGGTGATAGGTGGCAAGTCATCAGTAAATTTATAAGAACTTACTTCAAATTGTCAGAAATTATTTGGGAAACAACTACATTATCTACACTCACATTGGATCAGAGCTTGAATTACTTTATTTCTCTGTTAGAGGAAAGAGTGATTTCAGAAACCTTGAGATTTTGGAAGACATCAGAATTTTTTCGTTTATCACTAGATCTAGACAGGAAAGATACTAGTAGGAAATCACATCAGGTCAACAAAAACTATTTCCGTTTCTACTTGTCTTATAAAACAAGATTAGGAAGGCATAGATAGCCCTCTATAGATGACCAAACTGAGAAAAATTACCATACTTAAGGAAAGATCCTATGATTTAGACTCCATTCCTTCTTTGAAAAATCAAAACTACCTTCTTTTAAAAATAAGTTATTACAACAAACAGAAAACCATTCTAAAATTTTTTTATTCTTAAGTACAATAAAATCAAAGAGATTTTTTTAACCTATAAATTAGAGATAATATATATTAATTTCCTATTATTGCTTAACAAATTACCACAAAATTATGACCACAGTAAAAAAAATGTATTCTCTTACCAGGCTGGAGGTTAGAAATTCTAAAATCAAGGTGTCAGTAGGTCTCTGTTCCTTTTAGAGGCTCTAGGGGAGAATCCATTTCCTTGAACTCCTAGCTTCTATAGGCTGCCTGCACTTCCTTGTCTTGTGGCCCACGCTCCATCTTCAAAGCCAGCAGTGTAGTGGCATCTTTCAATATTTCTCTCTGATTCTGATCTTCCTGCTTCCTTTTAGAAGAATCCTTTTTATTAAATTGAGCTCACCCAGATAATCCAGGATGATTTTCCTATCTCAAGATCCTTAACATAATCATATCTGCAAAGTACCTTTTGCCACATAAAGTAACATATTCTCAGTTTGGTTTCCAGGGATTAGAGCCTGGCAATCTTTGGGGATGGAGGTCATTATTCTGACTACCACAAATATTCTAGAAAAAAAAATCTCTTATGCCAAAAGAGAGAGAAAGAGAGATAAAAAACATAATTCTAAATTATAAACCAAAGATGAAATTAACCCAATTTGTTAAATCTGAAAAAGCAAAATTAGTTATGTAAGAAGATAAACTCATAAAATTCTTCAAAAATTCAAAGGAAAGGATAGATAATAAACTTCAATGATGAGGGAAAACATTCAAAAAATAGTGCAAAAAGCTACTTACTTGCAAAATTAGATCAGCCTCAAAGATTTTTCTCTATGACACCAAGTGAAAGAAGGAAAGGAGTGTCAACCACAGAGTTGTAAATAAGATGACTGTGACTTTAGAATGCTAAAACAGTCAAGTTATCCTTATGCATGAAGGCAAAAATAGCCAATATTTTCAAATATGCAAAAGTCAGAACATACACCAGGGAAACTTTCTGAGTAAAGTAACCAAAACCCTGGGGGAAAAAACATTAAAATGAAGCAAAAGTAAGAGCAGAGTTTCTATCTATTCATAACCACACCACCTCTTGTGGAAGGGAATTTCATTTGCTGAACACCTTGAAGGGAAAATTGTTCTGTAGAATTGAGATATAATGTGGAGTTCCTGGAGTTTTCCAGGAGGAGAGAGGAGGAAGCAAGACAGTAGGTGGAAGAGAGATCAACCAAAGAGATGGTGTGAGACTGGATGCTGTATGGGGTAAGAGGTCATTGTGGAGACATTGGTTGTCGGATGGACAAAGTATTAATCAAGACTGATGTCTACTGTTCCACTCAAAGTTGTTTTGGTTGCTATGATCTTAACCCCTCTTCTAACCTTCCTTCCATTTTTTTTTCAATTTGTATGAATAAGTGTATAAATTGAAGAGTCCATGTTCCATATCTGAGCATGTGTGACTCAGATCAGAGATGGCCCATGAAGAAGCAGCTGTCCAAGGTAGCCATGAGAATATAAACATAAGGTATTTTTATGGAGAAAATATGTAGAAAATTTAGAAAAGGGCCTAGATCTTGAAAAATTGGGAAGCACCTAGCTATCATTTGGATTGCACATTAATTGTGGAAATTACAGCTGGAAAATACTGGTGGTGAGCATTAATGATCTGAAGTCTAAGTAATTATTTTAGATATCATTTCAAAATGTGTTTAAAGTTTTCTTTATTTGACCTCTCAACTTCAGTGATTTTTTTTTTCTCCACTCCTACTAAGTTAATCACTGAAGCCAACCAGCTGAAGTCAGTCACTCTGAGGGAAGGGAGAAAATTGACAGCCATATTCTTGGACTCATTACCAAAAAATGCATCACTTCCTATCTCAGTTCTCTTCCTTGGACTTTCACGACACCATACTCTCCTAGTGCTCTTTTATCCCACTGCCTATTCCTTCTAAATCTGCTGTGCTTAGTCTCTGCTCAGTCTCTACTTAGGGCACAGACATTGATCTTTTTCAATTCCATCTAGTCCCAAGGATTTAAATGCAATGTATGTGTTATGAACTCCAAAATATTTACCCCCAGTTGTTTCAGTTACCATTTGGAGAGACAAACACTCCAAACTTAGTGGCATAAAACCACAGCTATGTTATTATGCTCATACATTCTGTATGTCAGGAGCTTGGAAAGGGCACAGACAGGATGGCTTATTCCTGCTGGGATGATTTGCAAGCTGGGAGTGACTCCCAGCTTGAGTACTAGAATCAGCTGAAGGTTTGATCATTCACATGTTTGGACTAGGAGACCAGACCAATGACTCTACACCTCAAATAATATTTAGAAAAGTCACACAACAACGATAAGCGCCTTGTGGGATGTTTCTTTCCAAACCTCAGAAAGCATTGTTAGGGGCCAGGTAGGGATGGGCCTTCTCCATCCCGATACTGAAGGAAAAGTCAGATGACTGTGAAAGATAACAGTCAACAGTTGAAGATAACTGTAGACCAGGAGCTCAACAGAGCCCAGAACCAAAGTGGCCATTCTGATACAAAATCGACAAACAAACAAACAGAAATTCCTAAGAAACTCAGTATGACAAGAGAGGTAGCTTATGTCTGCCTTAGCCTAACAATCCAAATAATTTAATTTGGTCATGAGAAAGGAGTGTAAAAGACAAGAAAATAGGGCAGGATCTTGCAAGCTCTGCCAGCCATACTACTTGCTTTTGATCAACTCTGCATTTGGTCAATGTAAAAACACCTTCCTCTTAAATGTTAGTAAAAGTTCCTTTGTAAAAGTCAGTTTCTACTTGAACTGATACAAAGCAAAATGATCCCATCTAAGCAACATTAAAATGGAAAATCAGAGACCTCTAAGAGCTTAAGTCCAATGTTGACTGTGAGGAAAATGGCCCAAGACAGAGAAGAAAGGTGGAAGTGGACCAGATAGGTGAGAGATATTGAAGGTGAAAGAAAATTGGAGATGCAAATTATGGTGATCACTTCATGCATGGAGGTTTGCCTTTTATTTTTCTCCTGTATTTGGTTTGTAATAGGGGATAGAAAATAGCTAATCAGTTTCCACAGAGCTCTTCAGGATTTTAAGGGAATTTTATATATATATATATATATATATATATATATATATATATAATTCTAACCCTTTATATAGAGTTATGATAAATAGGAACTACAGACAAGACCAGGAAATGATGTTATTACTTGTCACTCTTAAGTGTCACTTCTCTCTGGGAGCCCTGGAGTACAAAGCACTAAATCGATCAATAGAAATTTCAAGATAAAAAACAATTTCCCCTGATCTGAATTCTAAAAATAGCTGGTGAGTCCAGGTACAGTATTGAGACATTTTCCATCTAGATTAAAGACCTAGATCATGGAATTGTTTTAGCTCTATTTAATAACAGATAGTTACTGTCCTTACCAGGAGTTCTTCATTTGAAAGGCCCAGCCATGGTATTGCCCTCTTCTACCAAGTAAACATGTCATGTTGGTCACATTTTGCTAAAATTTATCCACACTCAATTCCTCTTCTTAGATGTCTTTTTAAAAATATTGACCATATATTCATATAAATATAAGCAAATTTCTGTTCAGAGCACAGGCTTTTTTCCCTCTTTATCAATGTAACCATTTCTATTATCCTGTCTTTGGTCACCCTCCCATGTTGGATACTTACACTTCTCTAAATCTCATAGATTTAGAGAGCCAGTATTCTTTTTCCACCTGAAACATTTTTAAGAAAGCTCTCTCAATATTTCTGTCTATACTGGGGTCAATATTTATATCCATTGACTCAGATGTACAAAAAGTAATTATTTATATAGTTGACTATATAATTGACTGTTTTCTTTAACTCTGAAGCTCCCATTGTGTTGTTTAAAACACTGCTTTGGATTTATATTCATTTTAGAGGTTTTGCTATCAGTCATAGCTGTTGCTCTCCCTCGATAGAAGTCTTCTCATCGCTACTCATTTCTGTTGCCGTTCCCTGGATGTAATTTGAATACTGTAGGATCTTATTTATGTTCATGGGATTGAATAGAGAGGCATTTGATCTTTATATCATACCTTAGATTTAATATAAAGGTTTTTGTCTCATTCTGCTGAGTCACTGGGCATTCTAGACTGGTGCCCTTAGGTTTTTAGTATAAAGGAATTAAGGTACTAAACAGTTAGGAAGGCAAAAATTTAGGAAGGAAAAGTCACCCTTAATTTGCATAAAATGGTACCATTATTTACCTTATTATTACTTTTCTTAAATAAAAGTTTACAACTATACAACCATAGGTTACCTAAACCCACTAAAATTTGCAGATTCATGTTTCTTCAGCAGTCAACAAAGATTTCCCTTTTCCCCATTAGCCTACAAGAAAAGTTATTAAATAGTCTTTTATTCCATTGAAGTCAATACATTCTAAAAATAAGAACATTACTCACTCTTCTAAAATGCTGCATATGCCAGTACTGACAAGCTGTGCTCGTGACCTCAAAGTTATTTATAGAACCTGCCTATTTTTTATGGTTTTATATTCACAGGAAGAGTATTGTGGATCCCTAGCCTTTAGGAGTCACGTCAACATTCCTTAGTTAAATATATAGTATGTTTCATGCTATAGAAATTAATTACATAAATTAGATACTGAACCATCCCACTCTCCCCTCCCTTTCTCTCTCAAAAACACACACCACTGGTCTCACTGGCAACACCTGCTCTTAGGTAATAGACATTCCAATAATCTCAGCAATTCAAAGATTTTCCATTACTCTTTCAGAAAGAAAATATACAGGCAATTTTCACTTTGCACATCCCCATGATGTAATGGAACAAGTGAGACAGAGTACATTGGAAGAGGGAAGACTTGCAATTGTTGAAGTATTGAAATTCCTTGAGTCACATTTTATTTCATTTACACATAGCTTTATGGAGCACTATTTAATGCATGAGAAGTAGTCATCTATACTGAAATCACAGGGACAATTACAAACTGATGAATACTTTATACAACTTATAAATTAGATGAAAAGGGACTAGGTTATGGGAGCAAAAGTTAGATAAAGGAGGCAACCCTTGCATAGGCTAATGCAGGAGCCAGTGACCTGCAAAGGGCAGGTAAAAGGTTTTGAGTGTCTCTTAACAGAAGCTTACCTTTTTTATAAAAGCCACCCAATTGGCATCCTTTCTCTGGTAAATTGAACCAAACTTGAAAACACCTGGATAAAACAATCCAAAACTAGAAGGATGTCTTTAACCCAACTAGAGGATTCATTCTATCCCCGAAAAGAAACATTCGTGCCATAGTTCTTGGCTGTCCATCTTGCCTAAGTTAGGCAATAAAAGAAACCATGATTTAGGCATGAGCAGAATTCACAGAATAGCCCTAAGCAATGAACACAAAGGTAGATACAAGACATTTACATTAGAAATGGTTGAAAAATAGCAAATATTTTAATTTTAAAAATTAGCCTATGATTTTCTCCCTTTGTCTGGTTCTTCAATTTGGGCTTTCTCTAAAACTGGCTTTCAAATTCTTGTTAATTCAAATGAAAGAACGAAACTCCAATGCTAGCAATAGTAATGGTTTACCACATGTTGAGCTATGGATTCATTAATTACTTAAAGGTGTTAACTCATTTAATAGTTAGAAAAAGAAATGGTATGTGTATATTATTGTTCTTATTTTACAGTGGATGAACAGGTTCTGAGCAGTTTAGTTACTTGCCTGAGCTCACACAGTCTGAAAGCAGCAGTAACAAAATTTGAATCCAGAAGTCTAGCTTCAGAGCCTGTGCTCTTAGCAATTCTGCTATACTGTATACAATGTTCAGTGTGACATGGGATTAAGGGCGAGGATGCTCAACTAACATCAAGCCATACTATGTATCTTTTGCCCAGAAGGAAGCCCTACCTATGCAAGGACCAACAACCACATTTGCATTTGATTTCTAGTAAAAGTTTTTTCTTTATATTTGAATCTCTTTAGGTAATTCTTAGGTCCAATAATTACTGATCCTTTTCAATATGTTCCTTTTCAATACTGATCCTTTTTAATTGCTGTCATATTAACCAATTAAATTTAGCACCCTCACCATGCATCATTACTTGAATAATGTGTGAGACCTTAAGAGCTTAGTATTTTAAGAGTCAGGTCTTTATGAAAGCATCAACACCTTGAAATGAAATGGCTTTAGGGTATTTGGTCCTTATACCAGAGGTAATAGATTTATTTCAATGGGATCTGTGGATAGGTTGGCTAGGAATAAAGTCAGATAGGCCCAATTTTAGAAAGACAGCAATTCGAAAATAAAATATTGAGAAGGTCATGATTCTCTTTCCCACCAAAAATAAACTTAAAAGTATTAAAGCCACTGGGAGCATCTTCCCAATTGACTCATTGTTGAACATTATAAATCCACTAAAATTAGACTCCCAATACCAATTGAGATTGTACTCTATCAAGTGTTTTAACTTAATTCTACAAAATGACAACACACACACACACACACACACACAAAACTTCTATTAATTCCTGAGTTATCCTACTTTCTAAGCCTGTTATTTCAACCTCTAAATTGGAAAAGATTTGTCCTAAACCCTTAAGCTATTCATAAGTGTGAATGATTCTTGACAAAGCTGAGACCCATTGACACAGACTGCAATTCCAGCCTATATGGATGTTTACTTCAGAAACTGTTCTTCTGTCTCCAAATCTCTAGACTTTTCCCAAAAGATGAAAATATTTCTTACCAGCTAGTTATCTGTTCATCATTAGTATTCAATTGTGAGATTATTGATGTCTTTCCTTTTTCTAGTAAACCTCCATATTTCAACAATTTGTTTGCTTAGATCAACCTAGCATGACTACTCTCTTGCAAAGCTTCTGTACTGATTTTGTAATGGTGTTCAGGTGTTGTCCCCAGCTGACCCACCTTGGCAGCTTGGATCATGCTAATCCTTTCATATGGATTTTAGAGTTCTAGAAGCAAAAATTTTTTACGTCTAATGTTTATCTTTGGCTGATATGTAAGAAGGCAGAAAAATGAAAGGAAGTGGTGCACTTTGGGGTTTTTTTTGTTTTTTTTTTGTCTTTTGTTTTTTTAATTATGTTCAATTAGCCAACATATAGTACATCATTAGTTTTTGATGTAGTGTTCAACGATTCATTAGTTGCGTATAACACCCAGTGCTCATCACCACACGTGCCCTCCTTAATGCCCATCACCTGGCTACCCTATCCCCCCAACCCCTCCCTTCTGTAACCCTCAGTTTGGTTCCCGGCATCCAGAGTCTCTCATGGTTTGTTTTCCTTTCTGATTTCTTCCCATTCAGTTTTCCCTTGCTTCCCCTGTCGTCCTCCACTGTATTCCTTATGTTTCACATAAGAGTGAAACCATACGATAATTGTCTTCCTCTGCTTGGCTTATTTCACTCAGCAAAATCCCCTCCAGTTCCATCCATGTCAATGCAAATGGTGGGTATTCATCCTTTCTGATGGCTGAGTAATATTCCATTATATATATGAACCACATCTTCTTTTTTTTTTTTTTAAAGATTCCATTTATTTATTTGACAGAGATAGAGACAGCCAGCGAGAGAGGGAACACAAGCAGGGGGAGTGGGAGAGGAAAGCAGGCTCATAGCGGAGGAGCCTGATGTGGGGCTCGATCCCATAACGCGGGGATCACGCCCTGAGCCAAAGGCAGATGCTTAACCGCTGTGCCACACAGGCGGCCCTGAACTGCATCTTCTTTATCCATTCATCTGTTGATGGACATCTGGGCTCCTTCTACAGTTTGGCTATTGTGGACATTGCTGTTATGAACTTTGGGGTGCATGTGCCCCTTCTCTTCACTACATCTGTATCTTTGGGGTAAATACCTAGTAGTGCAATTGCTGGATCGTAGGGTAGCTCTAAAATTAACGTCTTAAGAAACCTCCATACTGTTTTCCAGAGTGGCTGTACCAGCTTGCATTCCCACCAACAGTATACGAGGGCTCCTCATTCTCCGCATCCTTGCCAACATTTGTTGTTTCCTGTCTTGTTAATTTTTGCCATTTTAACTGGTGTAAGGTAGTATCTTATTGTGGTTTTGGTTTGTACTTCCCTGATGGCTGGTGATCTTGAACATTTTTTTCATGTGTCTGTTAGCCATTTGTGTGTTTTCTTTGGAGAAGTGTCTGTTCATGTCTTCTTCCCATTTCTTGACTGGATTATTTGTTTTTTGGGTGTTGAATTTGAGAAGTTCTTTATACATCTTGGATATCAGCCCTCGATCTGGAATGTCATTTGCAAATATCTTCTCCCATTCCATCGGTTGCCTCTTAGTTTTGTTGACTGTTTCCTTTGTTGTGCAAAAGCATTTTATCTTGATGAAGTCCCAAAAGTTCATTTTTGCTTTTGTTTCCCTTGCCTTTAAAGACATGTCTTGAAAGAAGTTGCTGTGCCTGAGGTCGAAGAGGTTGCTCTCTGTGTTCTCCTCTAGGATTTTGATGGATTCCTGTCTCACATTTAGGTCTTTCATCCATTTTGAGTTTATCTTTGTGTATGGTGTAAGAGAATGGTCCAGTTTCATTCTTCTTCATATTGCTGTCCAGTTTTCCCCACACCATTTATTGAAGAGACTGTCTTTTTTCCATTGGATTGGTGGACCATAGAGTTGAGGGTCCATTTCTAGGTTTTCTATTCTATTCCATTGATCTATGTGCCTGGTTTTGTGCCAATACCGTGCTGTCTTGATGATCAGACATTTTAATTTTAATTTGTCGTTGGTAACTTCTAGGTACCTTTGCAGAGGTAGGCTTCGAAAATACACATTTACTATTTTGCTCTTTAAAAATAACCTTTCAGAATTGAAAGCGGGGACTTGAAAAGATATTTGTATACCCATGCTGATAGCAACATTATTCACAATAGCGACAAGGAGAAAGCAACCCAAATGTCCATCAATGGATACATGGATAAATCAAAATATTATTCAGGCTGAAAAACAATGGAAATTTAGATGCATGCTCTAACATGGATGAACCTTGAAGACATAAACTAGTCATGAAAGGACAAATACTGTATGATTCCACTTACATGAGTTACTTAGAGTAGTCAGATTCATAGAGACAGAAGGTAGAATGGTAGTTGCCAGGGGCTGGGGAGGAGGGAATGGAGAATTACTGTGTAACAGGTACAGAGTTTCAGTTTTGTAAGATGAAAAAATTCTGGAGATAGGTGCTGGTGATGCTTGCCCAACAATGTGAATGGACTTAATGCCATAAAACTGTATACTTTAGAATGGTTAAAATGATAACTTTTATGTATATTTACCACAGTAAAAACAACTTAAAGTTATGTTTAAAAAAAAAATCTCTTTCTACACCCCCCTGACCTCCAGTATGTGAACTTCTGACTTGTCATATTTGTTTTGTGATACCAACCCAGAATTTCTCATGGACAACATAATTTTTACACTTGCTCTCTTCTCACTCCTTTCGCACTCCCCTTTAATATTTATCTGGTTGTTGCTTAAAATACTACACAGGATTTACAATAGAAACATAACGTTGAAACAGCATCAACATTAAGGCATTCAAGTTTTCCCACTTTCAACACTGAGCAATCTATTCATGATTGTCAAGCACCGCAACATTCCATGCTTACTCGGTTCTCAGACTGTTTCTGGCATTTTCTCAAAACTTTTTAAGTAATTACTTTTTAGGCATCAGGGGACTTATAACAACCAAAGAGCATGTTGCTCATCTCAGTCATTGTCTGGGTGCACTGACACTAATTCTAAAGGCACTGACACTATTTCGTGAGCCTGGCCTCGTGATTGAGATCACATAATTGCAATAATTAGGAAACTCACCTCAGGATATTATCAAAATGACCCACCCAAACCCAAGTCCATATGGTTTGAAATAGCTAATGAGTCAGTTAATGTGCTATGTCCAGGAGTAATGGGTACTCAATATGGATAGCATGAAGGTATAATTTACCAACCTTCTGACTGATTAAGGTTTTCAAGTGGACATTTTGCAACTTAAAGAGGGTTCAAAGTATTAATAGCTTTATGGTTGATACAAAAGGAAGAAGCAACGATTGTTTAAAAGTCAGGGGCATTGGATTTTGAGAAATTTCTTTTAATTACATACCCCGGGATGAAAAGCATGATGCTGTATAAAATCAAATGAAGATATAGGCTTCAGTAGCTATCTGTTACAGTGTGGCAGGACACAGATGTGAAGATGCTATTGGCTGAGTCTTGGGTATAAAGGAAAAGTAAAGAAAATGTTAAAAACTATAACTCACTGATTTTTGGTTGGGGTGGAGAAAAGAGGAAATTCAGTTACAAAAAAAAGGCTAGAATCAACATTAACAGATGTCTACAAGGAAGAGATTTACTGGTAACTGATGGATATATTTTTCACTTCATACATTAATATAAACTCAAACAAAATTATTGTAATATGTCTAGCTTGTTGACTGTGGTATCTTACAGAAAATTAATACCCCAAGCATATTTATAAGCTAGAATTAAGAAAAATTCTACAGTAACATATTAGCTATTCATCTGAAACCCTTATGACAAACATATGTATTAATTTTTTCTTTTCAATATAAAAGTATTTAAACCTAGGGGATTCTTTTAAAGAGAAGGTTCTTAATTTGGGTCCATAAACACTCAGTGAATTCCTGGATAGACTTTGGGAACAGTCTGCGAAACTGGCAGAAAGGGGAAAATATCACATCTTTATTTTCACTAATTTTAACTGGAATTAGCATTTTCTGCAATTATATAATAAACCATGTGGTATCTGTATTACCTATGATTTTTCCACCAAAAAGACTGGAGGTGTTTTCATATCATACTAGAGCTGTTACAGATACCTCAAAATATCATTTATGTTGATTACTATTAGAAAAGTCTGGCGCACTGTCAGGTCTAATTTTTAAAACTATTTTGAGGGGCGCCTGGGTGGCTCAGTCATTAAGCGTCTTCCTTTGGCTCAGGGAGTGATCCCAGCGTTCTGGGATCAAGCCCCACATCAGGCTTCTCTGCTAGGAGCCTGCTTCTTCCTCTCCTACTCCCCCTGCTTGTGTTCTCTCTCTCTCTCTGGCTGTCTCTCTCTGACAAATAAATAAATAAAATATTTTAAAAAAATTATTTTGATAACTAATTTTAATAGATTTTATTTCCTTTATGATCCTATGTATTTTATTTTATCCATTTAAAAAAACATAAAAAATTTATGGGGAATGAGTCTAAAGCTCTCTTAGACTGTCAAAGGAATCTGTGCATGGCATGGAGAAGTTTAAGACCCCTGTATAGCAGTGGCTTTATTAAGGTCTAAGTGGTTGGGTTATACTAGACCAGTGGCTCTGAACTCTGGTGTTCGAATTGCTTCCAACATTTTACCTTATTTATTATTTTTTAAAAGTTAAAAGGTAATTCATGCACATTAACAAAATGTTCAGTTGTACAAAAAGTTATACAGCAAAAAAATGAGTCTTTCTCTTACCTTCAATTCTACTCCCCAGAAGCAACCACTATTTCTTATGAGCCTTTCCAGAGATAGTCTTCATATTTAAGCATATAATATATACAATCTAAATGTATTATATGTATACATATATGTATATTTACATAGGACACATGTACATATAATGTATATATCACGTACGAGATATATATCTAGTATAAACCTATATTTATAGACATTTATTTTTCTGCTTTTTACACAAATAGCATACTTTACACATATGTACCTTAGTTCTGTCACTTAGCAGTATATTTTGGCAATTGTTCCATATCAGTACTAATAAAAAAAAAGTACCTTTTAAAAATTTTAATGGCTAGCATTTGATGACATGGAAATATAAGACTTTATTTGGATCTCTGTTGATTGCCACTTGATTAGCATCCTGTTTTTTGCTATTTCAAACAATGTCTCTAAGTAGTGTCATTATATTTTCTCCAAATGGACTTTCCACATATTTTAACATGTTTACTCTTAGTTATGTCACCTTCTTTATGCTTTTTTTTTTAAAGATTTTATTTATTTGACAGAGATAGAGACAGCCAGCGAGAGAGGGAACACAAGCAGGGGGAGTGGGAGAGGAAGAATCAGGCTCATAGTGGAGGAGCTTGATGTGGGGCTCGATCCCATAACGCCGGGATCACGCCCTGAGCCGAAGGCAGACGCTTAACCGCTGTGCCACCCAGGCACCCCCCCTTTACACTTTTTTGAAAAAATGTCAATGTTTTTTAATACACCACAATGGTCTGTGTTTGCTTGTTTTGTGTATTTGTGTTTCCCTTTTCAAACTTTGAATTGTTTGAAAAGTTGAAATTGCATAGTTTTTCTAGTTCTTCTAGTTATTCTGTAACTATCATTTTGTATAGTGTAGTCAATTCTCTATTTCTTGAAATAATATCTACTTACTCTTTAAGCAACTAGGGTATTAGTACACTTCTGAGGAGTAGTTAGATCCCTGGAAATTCAGCTTCATAAACAAATGAACACAAGTTATGTTGCTGTGCTGCCAAGATTGAAAAGCACCTGTTCAAAGGGAGAATCTGCACTAGAACCAGGAGGCAGGAAGCCTGAATGACTCCAAAGTAACTGGAATGATACTTTTGTTGGACTTGAAAATCAAAGCTTAGAGCCTTCGGCTCAGGGCGTGATCCCGGCGTTACGGGATCGAGCCCCACATCAGGCTCCTTCGCTATGAGCCTGCTTCTTCCTCTCCCACTCCCCCTGCTTGTGTTCCCTCTCTTGCTGGCTGTCTATCTCTGTCAAATAAATAAATAAAATATTAAAAAAAAAAAAGAAAATCAAAGCTAGACCAAATTATACATTCAATGTCATTTAGGTCAAAGCTTCCTATTCGCATTACACACCCCGATTTCCTTGATAATTGTCTCATTTCTCTATGTCACATTAGCTATGAAAAGCAAGTATGAATATGAGTCATGGCTAAATTTTAACTAATGTCAACAGTACATAATGTTGACATTTACATGATTACTGCTAAATTCTTAAAAAACAAACTCAGAGATACTGATTAATTAGTCTTAAAGCTTTTATTTTCCCCATACTTAACGTACAAATGGTTACTGATATTCTTAGGATTGCCAACTTTGTGATAGCAGCGTTAACATTTTTCATTGTTCTAATGTTTCACATGGTCGTGTTATTTAATAATTAACTCCACACACATTTTTGAGGGCTGATAGTGTGCTTGGCATTATGATACCAATTTCAGAAAGGCATGGTTCTTGCCTACTAATTGCTTAGTTTATTTATCTGGTAGGAAAGGCATTTAAAGTTGCATTTTCAATACTGTGCAAAAAGCACTGTGATATTGATGAGCATATGCAAGAAATATGGCCAAGCTTGGTGGTTCAGGAAAACTTCTGAGAGAAGGGGACACGGAAACCATGAAGAACAGAGATTATTTGGATGAAGTGAAGGTACTGACTAAGTAGTGTTGAAGTCCTGGGGCTAGAGACATGTTCTAGGAGCAGAACCCGCAGAATAGAGAGAACCTGTGATTTATCCCTTAGGATTTGGAAGTGGTCAGCTATGCCTAGCTCATATAAAGGAGAGTTCAAATCAGAAATCAGCTCGGTGTTTAGCCAGATGCTATCTCTACTGTAAAGATCAGTAACACAAAGGTTTAAATGCAACCTCTCCACATAGATCAGAGGACTGAGAGAGGAGTCAGATGTATACTTACATAACCTACAGGGCCTACCAGAATTTCTGCAGGTGTGTTACAATTTGAAAAGAGTATAATTCAGTATTACAATATTACGTTATGTTTATAAATGAAAAAATATCTTTTGAAATATAAATTTTAGGAACATAAGACTCCAACAAATATTTGTTATAAAGGAAACACAAATTTTAAAAAGTGGAAAAACACTAATATATGTGATTCATAAGATGGAAATCTTTGAGAATTAAGAAGGTAAGAAGAATGAAAAAAACCTGCTCTCATTGAAGAACGGACTGAATATAACAGTTTTAAAGTTCCTGTTTTTAAAAATATATTTTCTAGTATTCAAGTGACATTATCTTCTACACATTTGTTGTCTCTATCTGTTATGATGCAGAATGTGCTATGAATATTTTCATATAATTATCAAGTGGAAGCTTAAAAATTCATGTTATCTAGCTGATTTATTTGTTTAACAGAAATTCAGCAACAAATCCAAGAGAGTGATTTTACCATAATTAAAAAAATTAAGGTAACTGGCTTCTCTTTCAAGGTGATGCATTATACATTTAATCATATACTTCAAATCTGGGTTCATTAGATACTAATGGCAATGCTGTGAGAAAGTAAGGATCTTCCATAAAGAAGGAAAAATTGGAACTTTGCATTTCAGGATAGTAACATGAGCACATATATTTAACAAACTCTTTCCCTGAGTTCCAAGGAATTGCTAAAAAAAAATGCAAATTGTGGAAGAAATGAAAAAGAAATAAGAGATAACAAGAAAAAAGGTCGTTACAAGGACCCAACTTAGGAGATTGTCTCTACAAAATCTAGTGCACAAGGGATCAGGTCAAGGGCCATAATAACTAGTCTGTGATGAGGCACCTAAGACAAAAAAGACCCACCTGTATAATAAGAAAAGAAGATTGCCTAAATACTTCCTCTTCATAATCCAATTTCAGAGCAGAAGCTGGGAGTTGAGTCCTGTGGAGTTGTTAGTGGAGGACAAATAACAGAGGGCACCAACTGGCTGAGGCGAGCAATGTCAGAACAGGCCACCGGTGAGATGAGTCATGCCTGGTGGAGAAGGCTAGGACAGGTGCTCAGCTAACTTCGGGTTATTTAACAGCTGTGGGAAAGAAAACCTCTTATCAAGCAGAGAATTTTCTATCATGTGACTACTCCCCCACAACCTCTTGTGCTGCTCACAGCAGCTGCCCCTTGCGACTCCTGGATCCTGGAAAATAAAGCCACAGAGAATGAAGATGTTCCCTTTTCCCTCTTCGACTGGATTGAAAAATTAGCAATGAAATCCACATAATTGCTGGCTGATGACCATATCAACTCCCCCAACTGAACATAGTCTCTTACTCCTTAAAGTTAAACAGAAAAATCATCAGATGAATGGAAATATTTAGCAGTTGTGGGGAGAAAGCCTATCATGAGAAGATACAACTAATATCCTTTGAGGGGAAATAAAACAGTCATTCCCGAAACAGGAGCAAATTTTCAAAACTGTTTAGTTCATATTCCCCATTAGTGTTGAGAAAATATGGCATCTGTATAGATGGGGCAATTTAGAACTTTTAAAAAGATTGCATTTTACATATAAAACTCTATTTTAAAATTAAAACACAGTGGAGAATCTATAAATTAGAAGTTCTAAAAAGTATGATTAAAATACTATCAACAATAATTAATGTTTTTTGAACACATATTATGTTCTGGAGTTTTTATCCTTTACATGCGATAACATATTTTATCCTCACAACACTACAGGGCGAATAGTACTTTGCTTTCAATTTTGCAGATGAGGAGACTGAAGCACAGAAAAGTTTAAGCAACTTGTCCAAAGATCAAAGATTTGTAAGTGGTAGAGCGAGGCAATCTAACTCAAGAGCTCATAGAATTAATTCTAGGAAGAGCAAGAGAAGTTGACAAACAACCCACAATCAAAGAAAAGTTTAGAATAGGAGCTGAACAAGATGTTTAACTGTAGCAGAAAGAACACTGTATTAGTTGAAATTATCTTTGACTGTGTAGTACTGATACTTTCAATATTGTTGTCTAACGGGCATTGTATAGATTGGAGGGTTTACCTCTTTAAGAAGACAGAACAGGGCACTTGGTAGAGCAAATCACAACCTAGTATATTCCCCAGTTCGTGTGCCAATTTTTAGTACAGGTATCAATTTAAAAACTGATAAAATGAACTAATTAGCAAGGAATTATCTCTGCTAAGAAAAGCTGTTATTAAATCCCTGCTAGAAAATGGAAAAACTGTTATGTCATTATTGTCTAAGTGATATTTCTATTACCTTCTGAAAGTATTCTAAAAGGATTAACCTATAGCACATGCAAAAACTGAGCAAACTGAGAAAACATTTCAGTCTGATATAAAAATATGAAAATTTTGATGTTTGTACTGTACCTGTCTCTTTTTACAAAACTCCTCACAACTTTTACTTATTTTAAAAATATGAGAATTATATATTCAAAAATGTTAGGTAATTAAAAATTAAATTCTTCACTTTACCATTGAAAGAACATTTTAACTTATTTTTCTTTCCAGCAACCAGAATATGTAAATATATTATCTAGGGCTGAGTATTCTGCCTCTGCTCTTTCATGATACATTTTTGATGGCCTTAGTAAATATGCAAGAACAGATATAAGTAAATGTGGCTTGAAGTTATATAAATGTCTCCTGCAAATACACTCATACAGGTTACCTACTGGTGATGATCAAAATTTGGTTATAGCATTAAAGGTCTTTTTATTATATGCTATATTCATATTTCACCATTAAAAGAAACAGTGATGCTAGTAGATTTTTTTTCTTGTTTAGTAATTTTTAAGTTTAATTTTATTTATCTAAACCTGGAATTGAAATGATTTATTTAAAAAAATAGAAAATAGAATACATCTAAAACGTTTCTCTTTTTTGAAAGAGTATTCTTCTCTATAGACTGATTTCCTCTTAGTTATGATTTATAAGACATTACATAGTTTGAATTTTCAGATACTGGAATGTTTAACAAAGTTTTTGCCACTTTAAAACACACTGGAGGATTAACTATTTTTCATTAAAAATACCTGGCTACATAATGGCAGCTAAAATATTTAGTATTACATAGACATAATATGCAAAATGTCTTTGTCTAGTAAATATGATTTACCCAGGTTTGTACAGTAAAAATGTATTTGGTTTTTGTCTGTGGTTCCTGGCACAGAGCTTCCCCAAACCCTCAGAATCCCCTGAGTGACAGGAATGTCTTTTGTTATTCATATAATGAGCCCCTTTCCACCATGAGTTTATTCTAATGAGGTGACTCAAGGTGGCTCCTTGGATAGTTGCAAGGGAGAGACTAGATATACATGTTAGAGGGTTGGTTTTCAGTCCCCTCTCCCAACCTCTGCAGAGGGGAAGGTGGCTGGAAATAAGAGTTCATTCACTGATGATCAATGATTTAATCTAGCATGCTTAAGGAATGAAACCTGAAAATACTCATGAACAATGAGATTCTGGGAGCTTTGGGTTGGTGAATGCATTGACATACTGGGAGGGTGGTGCTCTCAGACCAGGCATGGCAGCTCAGCCCCTTTGGCTCACCCATTTGGCTGTGTCTGAGTTGTGTCCTTTATTAACTGGTAATCCCAAATACAGTAATTGCCCAAGTTCTATGAGTCATTCTAGTAATTATTGAACTGAAGGGGGTAGGTTGTGGGAACCCCTGACAGACCCAGATATTTTTCATATAGTGAGTGGTATTTAGTTCAGACAATAGCATTTACAGCAAATGATACTCTGGCATAACCATGAGAACCCCTGGATTTCTTTTTTTTTTTTTTTTAAAGATTTTATTTATTTATTTATTTGACAGAGATAGAGACAGCCAGCTAGAGAGGGGAGCACAAGCAGGGGGAGTGGGAGAGGAAGAAGCAGGCTCATGGCGGAAGAGCCTGATGTGGGGCTCGATTCCATAACGCCGGGATCATGCCCTGAGCCAAAGGCAGACGCTTAACCACTGTGCCACCCAGGCGCCCCCTCTCCCCCGGATTTCAACTATTACAATTTCGTTTCATTGAACTCGTTTCGATCTCCCTGCATGTCAACAAGACCCAAAAATGGAATGTCAGGAGTGAATACCAAGAATATACCTCTTACCATCTTAGCAATTTAAGTGCCATTATTAGGAAGGAACAAATTCATCAAGAGGAAAAGTGCACCAGGCACAACTGTGTATTTCTTCCATGATTTAAATATGATTTCTTAGAGGAATGACATTAAATCACTGTTCAGAAAACTTATTAATAGAAATTCTGGTTTGAGTGTCTTCTCAGCCAGCAGCTTTGAAAAGAAGCTTTTTTTTTTTTTTAAGATTTTATTTATTTATTTGTCAGAGATAGAGACAGCCAGCTAGAGAGGGAACACAAGCTGGGGGAGTGAGAGAGGAAGAAGCAGGCTCACAGTGGAGGAGCCCGATGTGGGGCTTGATCCCACAATGCCGGATCACGCCCTGAGCCGAAGGCAAACGCCCAACCGCTGTGCCACCCAGGCGCCCCTGAAAAGAAGCTTTTTGACTGGCACTTGGAACCATCACAAATGGAGGCAAAACTTCGGAGCTGAAAAGAATCGGAAAAAAACCCAGAAAGGGAATGCCATTAATATTACTAAGTAAAACTGGTTTCATTGGATTATATATGTCCAGCAGGATCTGTGACCAATCATGTTTTTCATCCCTGTGGAACCAACATTGCTGAAATTTTGCCCTTGCCCTAGGGAAGCTATTGTTTCAGGAAAAGATGCTGCTCTTAATACAAATTCAGTGAATTCAATTGTCTTCTCTGATAAGAACCCCCCCCCCAACCAAATAAAGCCCTGGGCTGTTAAATATAAATTTTTTTTTTTTAGAAATTGATACACACGGGAGAAAGTCCAAATGACTGGCTCTTAAAACAGTGTACTTGACCTCCAAATTACAGTTATGGTGGCCAGCTAGCTTTGCCTGATGGAGTTACCCATTGAAATGCTTCTGAAAACGCAGGAAGACTTATAGCGTCACATCACAACTGTACTAAAAAGAAAGGTTATTCATGGATTGAAAAATATTTGAGGGCCTGTTCTGGGCCAGGCCTTGTTTAAGTAAACATACAGAGGAAACTGCCTGCCTTTGTAGAGTAGCTGAGGTTGGGGTGGGGTGGGGTGGAGCAGACAATACACAATTAATATAACGTATTAGAAGGTTACGTTTGCTATGAGTAGGAGAGATGTGTAGAATTGTTAAACTCCGAAAGTATTAACAATGCAGGAGGATCAGATCAAGAAACGGCGGCCCACATGCCTGGGCCTCGGAAACTGTTGCATGGACAGGCGGGTTGATGAGAGAAAGCCCCTGCATACCCTTCTTCCCTATTCCGATGGCTTATGTTACAGCCAAAAAGAGTTGACAATTATTCTCGTGATGGGGCAAGCAAAATTGATGAATAGACTAACTGCCTTTATCCATTGAGTCTGAAAGTCACAGTATGTAAACAAGGGTCAAGAGGGGCAGGTAGGGCACACTAATGCCTGGATATTAAATTAATTATGAGAGTAGAAATAGGAAAAACATATGGAATTGGTACTTTATAGGCATTCTTTTAATCTAGCATTTTTAGTAAAAAGTGGGTCCAAACATAAATTAATGAAAGCCCACACTCATTTGCCACAGAATTATAACCATCTTGTTATCCTATTTTAGAGCTATGCTAACTAAAGCAGAGACAAGTTAAATGATTGGCCCAATGGTCACACCTCTAACAGGTTGTGGAGCTGGGATTTGAACCCAGGCAATGTGATTTGAGATAGTACACCAGACTGACTCCCCATGGTGAAAGACCAGGCAGTAGAAGCAAGTGAAACAACCCTGCCCCAGTCACACTGAATACATGTAAAAGCCACAAATTCCGGGGTGCTCTGCACACAGCTAGTGTTAACCAGCTTTAGGTAGGACAGGAGAATTTGGGCAGCATCCCAGTGGACATCAAGTAGAAACATTAAGAGGAAAATCTGGAATACACACGATGTCAATTTACAACCTGTAGGCCTGGACATACTGATTGCTCCCTATTAAAGGCCGAGTGATCTGGAAAAAATACCAACATGAGGAATCAATGAAAGTGTTCTCTCACATAAATAAGACATGGATCTAAAGGCAACCAACAAAGCAGATCTACACACTACTTATTTCAGGAAACAGGAAAATTCTACTCACCATCTACGATCAACTCTTTATAATCTCAATAAAACATGGGCTATATGAACAAGATGAGAATGGAGCAGTCAAAAATGTCAGATGGCATTAAAAAAAGCAGTAACGATCAAAACCGACCCTGGAGAAAATCAAATTGCATATAAAATAATATAAATAAAATGTGTATATAATGCAAGGTGTGAACATGATGGGCGAAAATGAAATGATCTGTGGAAGTGTAAGAAGACATAGTAGATCTACTAATTAGTTTAAACTAAAAGTAAGAAAGAAATCGACCTTTACTAATTTTGTTAGTCAAGAGGCTGCTCTGGGGGCTGCCCTTTGTTAACATATCACATGGTCACGGATGATATTCAACCCCAGTGATGCACACAGAAGGAGTTGAGAAAGCTCCAGGTACAAAGTGAGAAACTGACAGTAGCCCTCCCAGCCATTTATTTATTTACTTATTTTTGCATAATACAATGTGTGTACGTGCCTACACAAGGTATTATGGGCCCCGTTAAACAGATCCACTGATTGTATTTTCCTAAATCATAGAATACTTTTTTCAGTATATGAGATGAGAAGGGACTAGGAAAAACTCGTCCTGGTTACCTCATGACAAAGTATTTAAGAGAACTGTTAAACTTAAATATGGGCTATAGGTTTTTCTTTATTATTATTATTATTTTAAGATTTTATTTATTTATGNATGACAAAGTATTTAAGAGAACTGTTAAACTTAAATATGGGCTATAGGTTTTTCTTTATTATTATTATTATTTTAAGATTTTATTTATTTATGTGACAGAGATAGAGACAGCCAGCGAGAGAGGGAACACAAGCAGGGGGAGTGGGAGAGGAAGAAGCAGGCTCATAGCAGAGGAGCCTGATGTGGGGCTCGATCCCACAACGCCGGGATCACACCCTGAGCCAAAGGCAGACGCTCAACCACCGTGCCACCCAGGCGCCCCGGTTTTTCTTTATTAAAAAGACAAGCATCCCGTGGGGCACCTGGGTGGCTCAGTCAGTTAAGCAACTGACTCTTGATCTCATCTCAGGTCTTGATCTCAGGGTCATAAGTTCAAACCCAGTGTGGAGACTACTTAAAAAAAAAAAAAAAAGACAAGCATTCCAGATTTTCTACAAAGACAAATGGCTGTCAGTGAATTGTTAATTGGTATATATTCTAGAAAAAATAAACACCTTAACCTGTTCCTTCATGGAATGACTTTTATCAACAAATGAGAAAGTAACAGCTTTTCAAGAGAAACTCTTGAATAAGCAGAAAAGATTTTGAAAATAAATGTATGGAAATATTTGCATCACAATGTAGGGTTTGTGTCTGTGTGTGGCTGATATTGATGTAAATGTGTTGATAGAAACTCAAGTATCTACATACTTAAAAAACTCGGAAACAACATTTTCTAACCTGATTATAAATCTTCCATATGAGGAATTACGGTGAATCTTAAAACCAAACCACTTGTTAAAAATGTAAAATTACACTACATTCTGATTATTTTGCAAGGACTGATTGACAATGAGGAAGGTAAAAGTTTGACCAAAAACCCAGTGCATAATTAGTTAATTGGAGTTTGAAAGTGAATATCATAATTTAGTAAGCACAATTAATTCAGCATTTATCCCATTGGATCTGCATATCTTTTCAGTTATATTAGTCATTAACATCAAATATTTAAAACTTAGATCTTAGAGACCTTGTATCAGAAAACATTAAATCAAAAGTTTTCAAACGAAGCATATTCAATGATGTTGCTACACTAAAAATAATTTTCATTATCTTAAATGTTATAAACAATTATTTAGAGAGGGCATAAAGGCTTTTGCTCTTAGTATATAAAATAAGTATTTTGAAATACTTATTACATCCTTATCTTCTAAATTTTTGTTTTGTATACATTTTACAGTATAGGGCATATTTAAATAAATAGGGTTTTTTGTTTTTGTTTTTGTTTTTGTTTTTGTTTTTTTTTTTTTTTGTGGTACAAAACAAGCCAACTCTGACTCACTCCATACCTACTCAGAGACACTTATCAATTTGGTCAGACTTCATTATAAAACCTGCTGATGATAATTAATAGGGGAAAAAAACTGGAGAATGCCTATCTGAAAAACCCTATACCTGGTCTGTCTAGATTGCTTATTGTAGAACGGGATATGGTAACATAAACATATTCTATCTGAGTATAAAATTGGAGAACCACAAAGCTGAATTAGCTTCTTTGAGAAAGAGGTTTCACATCCAATGTTCAGAATGTGTGTGTTATCTATGCAGGTGAAAGGGATGTTTTTGAAAACTGTGTCTAAAGGCTTTGTGCTTTTCTAGAAAGAAATGCTACATCTGTGCCAGTTCTTGCCTGTATCCTTTGAATCTTAGTAAAGTTTTGTTATATCTTGGGTAATAGCCATGATTAGCCAGTCTACTTTGACTGTTCGACTTTCATGGTAAGCTGTGAGCTCAAATATTTTTACTGATAGGGTACAGTATAAGAAGTGTGGACAGCAACAGTGTAGAGGACAGAACAAAGGAAAATGATGAAATATTTGACTCTATAAAAGTTTGGAACAATCTGAAAAAACATATTTATACAGAAAGAAGTGGCCACACATTAATGGAAATATTAGCAAAAAACATGAATGGGTGTCTGCATGTCAGATGTCTCACTACCCTTTACTTTCCAACTGACCAAAAAAACCCCAAATGGTTCAAACTGACTTAAACAATATAAGAACTTTTTAGTTCACATATGTGCAGAAATAGTCTTCACAGAGAGAGTCTTCAGGATTGCTTTTATCCAGAAGTCCAATGGTGCCACAGACTCTGCTTTTTTCCACATCTTTACTTCTTTCTGAGGTGTCAGCTTCATCCTGACCCCAGCTCCCCTACTGCTAACTAACTAAAGCCTGTATACCTTAGTGCCTGCATCTAATACCTAGTTTCCCAGTCAAAAACAGGGGGAAAAAAACAGCTGCTAACAGCACAGTGGGCTACATGTTTCCTTGTTTATATTGAGAGAGAGAGAGAGAGATTGAAAGTCAGTCTTTGCTCTTATTCAACCATCTGTGGTGACTTTGGTCACCTCAAATAAACTGTCATGGTAACGTAGTTTTATTTACTGATGTGCCCATCCTTGACCTAAAAACGGTAGCAAAGAAGTGTGTTGGCATTCAGTTGATAGGTTTAGGCCAATTATAATCCATTGTAGAAGCTAGAGGAGATAGAGTCAAGTTCATACAAACCTTGGGACTAAAATTTCAGGAGGTCAGTTTCACCAAAGGAAAATTTGGGAACTGGGTGTAGTGGATGCTGTGGTACACTGTCTATATCTTACTGTCAGGACAGAGGGATTCCACCGGTTTCTGGACTTTGGGTTGAAGTTGGCTCACAGTTGAGGCCCTCTCCAGGAACTTCTCAGTCAAAGGATGCTGTCTTTTCTAAGATTGTTCTCCTTACCTGGGACAGCTCTCATCAAATAACCAGTTTATGTGGGAATACAAAGGCCTTGCCCCTTTGTCTCAATGAGGGTTACTTCCATGGACAATTCCAATTCTTGGCCCAAACCTACTTCCTTTGCTCCCCTCCCTGGTGTTGCTTCCAAGAGTACTGTCTGTGATGGTTAATTATATGTATCAACTAGGGTGGGAAACAAGATACCCAGGCTAAACATTATTTTTGAGTGTGTCTGTGAGGGTGTTTCTGGATATGATTGGCTTCTGAATCAGTGGACTGAGTAAAGCAGATTAACCTCCTTGATGAGTTCTGTTAAAGACCTGAAGAGAACAAGAAGGTGGAGGAAGGGAGAATTTTACCAACTCTGCTTGACTATTTGAGTTGGAACCTTAGTCTTCTGCCCTTGAACAGGACATACCATCAGCTCTTCTGTTCTCATAATACTACCAGTTTTCCTGTGGTCCCTAGCTTGTAGGTGGCAGATCATGGTCCTTCTCAGCCTCTAAAATCATGTGAGCTAATTCCTTATGATATAATAAAAATACATGTGATACATAATAATCACATAAAAGATATCTATATCACATATAAACATATTTTTACATATTTTCTATTGGTTCTCTTTCTCTGGAAAACCCTGACATCCCCCCCTAAAAGAACTACCTGCAAAACAGTTTCAGTCACAATGTCTGTTTTCCACGGAAATTGAATAAAGATGAGAAGAGAGAGGAACACACAACCAGAAAAGTCCTTTGGAAGAGACATTTTACCCCCAAAATTACAAATTGCTAATATAATGATGAAATAATATTTATCACTAGAATCAAATAGTTAAGACATAAAACAATGGTATATGATTTTCATTTATCTGATATGTAAAGATTAAAAAATGATAATACAACTGGTAAAGGGTAGGAAGATAGGCACACTCACATGTGATTGCAGACATCAAAATCGGTTCAAATTCCTGAAAGACAGTTTGACAATATCATACCCTGAGCCCCAGATGTTCCATTTCTCCTAAGGAAATAATAATATAAATGCATACATTTGTAAATATAACTGTATTTATCCTGGCATTTTCTATAAATTTGAAAAACTTAGAATAACTTCCATTTAAGAATGGTAGTGTAAGTCTTTCTGCTACTCTCTGCTCTCTAAAACCTACTAAAATCAATAAAGATAACAAAGAAAAGAAATTGCTATATTTTCTATATAGAAACTATAAAATAGTATTTTATATAGAAACTATTCTATATAGAAACTATAAAATGATGATGAATAGATGCAAAATTCAGTGAATTTTGGCAAAAATCAGTGGAGGACACAGGGTGTGGAAATATATATATATTCCCTAGAGTTCAGGTAGTGTGTTAAGTTCTCCAAGGGAAGATAGCATCACTGATCTAGAATGACAGGATCCAAGAATGGGGTTGGCTGGACAGACTCACCACTCCCCCCAACCCCAAGTTTCCCACTCCCATTCTATCCTATAGTAAAAAACTGGAGAGAAAATGGCAATAATTAAAAAAATAAGGTCCGAATGGAACAAGCTGGGGCCCTGCATAGAGTATATTTGCCATCATTTATCTCTCTGTGCTTAATTCTTGGTATTTTCTTCTGACCTGGATTCCAGTTCACAAATTCTCCTTTTATCAGCGTTTAACCTGCTTTCCTTGCTATGCATTGCATTCTCAATATCAGTGGATTTTTTTAGAGTAATTTACTGTTGATTCTCTACCATTATCATTTCTTTTTAAAAATTTTTGGTTTTTTATTTCTTTGAGTATATTAATCATGACCATTTTTCTGTTTTGAAAGCTCTATTATGCTGATTCCCAGTATGACTAGTTTTACTCTCCATTGTTTCTCTTGGTTTATTACTTTTTTTAATTTTTTTTATTTATTTTTTTTTTAAGATTTTTTAATTNAGCTCTATTATGCTGATTCCCAGTATGACTAGTTTTACTCTCCATTGTTTCTCTTGGTTTATTACTTTTTTTTATTTTTTTTATTTTTTTTATTTATTTTTTTTTAAGATTTTTTTATTTTTTATTTATTCGACAGAGATAGAGACAGCCAGAGAGAGAGGGAACACAAGCAGGGGGAGTGGGAGAGGAAGAAGCAGGCCCACAGCAGAGGAGCCTGATGTGGGGCTCGATCCCAGAACGCCGGGATCACGCCCTGAGCCGAAGGCAGACGCTTAACTGCTGTGCCACCCAGGCGCCCCTTATTACTTTTTTTTAAAGATTTTATTTATTTATTTGATAGGCAGCGAGAGAGGGAACACAAAAAGGGAGAGTGGGAGAGGAAGAAGCAGGCTCCCAGTGGAGGAGCCTGATGCGGGGCTTGATCCCAGAACACCGGGATCACACCCTGAGCTGAAGGCAGACATTTAACGACTGAGCCACCCAGGCACCCCTGTTTCTCTTGGTTTAAATCAGTTTATTTTGCTTCTTCATATATCTGCTTTTTATTGTTGAGTGACAGATAGAAAGATAACTTGAGATCTAGGACAATGTTGCCATCTTTCATGGATGATTTATAATTGTTCTGGTAGGAAGTTGGGGGAAACAACAATCCTAGATTACCTTAAATCAATTAAAAATTAAGATTATTCAAAACCTAACTTCAGTCTCTAATATATGGTCTTTCTGATTCACTCTTACTATTTGTCTGTGGCTCAGTAAAGTTTCCAGGCCCCAGTTTCCCCTCAACTCCTATGTTTGCAGACTATACATACCAATTTTTTTCCTAACAAGTTTGATGAAAGCTTTGCTCAGTTTCTCAGCTCTATCAATTTTTTTAGAATCAGCATAAACCTCTTAGGGGAAGGCTACTCCAAATGCTTGGGTCAGCTCTCTTGAGTTTCTTTTTCATTCTGTATTTTTGTCTGATAATTTTCAATGCTTGTTAACTTCTGATGATTTGAAATAGATTTTTTCCTTTTTGTCCAATTTTTTTAGTTGTTCTCAGAAAAAGATTGGTCAAAATTTCCACATTTCGAGTTATTAGAAATGGAACTCCCCATTTTTTTAAAGACCACCTCCTGCCAAATAATTTTGAAATCTTTTCTTTTTATATGTTTTTCCTTTGTTTACTATGATCTATATAGTTGTGACTAGGAATTTTTATTCTGCTTAAGATTGATTGGGATTCTTAATCTGAGTTTTGGTGTTTTCCACAACTCTGCAAAAATGTTGACCTCTTGTCTTTTTTAATATACTGACCTTTTCAGTTATTCTTCCATCTTTTTTATTTTCTCTTTTGTGTTTTATATTTTTTCTTACTACATTTTTGTATCATTTCACCAGATTTATTTTGCATCTTGACCTTAGTTAGTTCTAACTTATTCTTTACTTCACCTATTAACTTTTTAAATTCAATTATTCTGTTGTAAAAAACATCTAATATGATCCCAATTTTGTAAAAATATTAAGATTTAGAAGACTAGAAACATATCAAAAAGCTCAAGCTTTCTAAATACTGCTGGAATAAGAAATTATTTTCATTTTAATCTGTACGCTTTCTATATTTTCCAAATTTTCTGCTATGAGCTTATATTACTTTTGTAACAAAAAATCCATATTTTTAAAAGAAAGCAATCCATTTCGATAATTTAAAATAAGTGACTATCTTTATCTTAGATGATGTTTCTGTTATTAAGTTAATCCTGTGCAACCCTTGTGTCCTGACAAAAAGTTTTTGCATCAGAATCCTTACAGGCTGGCCTGTCTAATTATAGAGTCATATCAAGCAGAATACAACGTATGAGATAATCCCTGATGAATATTTTCTAGATAACAATAAAATTGCAAGCCTTTTCTTCACTGCATGAATGTTAATGTCTGAATGTTTATGTATTTCTTTGCCTTCCAACTGTGAAATTAAACTAAATGGGCAACTAATTGGTCTCCAAAATTAGAATACTGGCCATCTAACTGGACTTCAAATCTTGACATTCAGTGTGACTGCTGAGAATTTGACAAGCTATTATTTAATACAGCTATAAAACAGACTTCCACTAGACTGGCAGTACTAGTATATGTTTCAACAATCCCTGATCAACTTTGGAATTTTTTAAAAAAGGTTTCATTTATTTATTTGAGAGAGAGAAAGTGAGAGACAGAGCATGAGTGGAGGGGGAGGGGCAGAGAGAAAAGGAGAAGACTCCCCACTGAGCAGGGAGCCCTGACCCTGGGATCATGACTTGAGCCGAAGGCAGATGTTTAACTGACTGAGCCACCCAGGCACCCAACTTTGGAATTTTTGATATTTCACAAAGCAACGTGTTTGTCTTATTTGTCTAATTCAATGAAAGTATCCAGATAAACGTTTAGGTAGAAAAAATTCCTTTATATATTCTATTAAAATTAAAATGAATACTACCAAATCTATAAAAAGGGTTAGAAAAATCTGTATTATTTGCTTTGAATATTGCTTTTCTTTGGCAGAAGACAAAATTAAAGAAAATAAACCATTATTGAAGAAACTAAGGGAATAAGAGATTCCTATCTGAGAAAGAAATCCAGAACAAATGACACACGGTGGTCCAAGGATATAGATAGATAGATAGATGATAGATAGATAGATATAGAGATAGAGATATAGGTATAGATATAGATATAGATGATGTAGATATAGATAAATTTTTTTGGCTATTTGTGAAGCTTAGGTTCAAAATCTTCACTTTGAATGTCACTCACTATTTCAGAATAATGCTTGTATTTGTTTCACAGGATAAAATCATTACAATTGCAAGTTAGAAAACAGTCAATTACCATTCCAATAAAAAGCTTTTGGTAAGGGATTTACTTGCAAATTTTGAACAAAATAGATTCACTCATTTTTTCCATTGAACCATTCAGTAATACATTTTTAAAAATCACACAAGTCCTAAAAATTATATCACGTCTTCAGATAATACAAAGTAACATAATACTTCTATGGCTTCAAAAACTAGCATGGTTGGAATTATAACAAACTTATTACAATCCCATAGATATGTGGTGGGTCAGGAATTGTGAGAGAGAGAGAGAGAGTGTGTGTGTATGTGTGTGTGAAAAAGAAAAAGAGAGAGAGAGAGAGACAAAGAGAAAGAGATTGAAAATGAACAGTAAGAAAAGAAGAGAGTGGTTTCTTTGACTATTAAACAAAGACTTCTAAACAAGGATCAAAAGATATTAATCTTTAAAGTAATATGAAGAGAGAATGCCTTTTCACATGTATGAAAGATGACCATCTAGAATTAGGAATGTTATATATCTAGTTTAAATGAGGTAAAGATAAATAGCCCTAAGGAAACAATCTACAAAAAAGGATCAGTAACATGATCTAACCAGTTAAGCAATTTATTATGTAACATAACTTCGTGCAAATAAAAAGATATAAATGCCAACTGCCTTGATGCAGCCTGGATTAGAATTATGGCTGAAATCATAGGCCACAATTCAATATTTGGGACATATTTATACTATAATATTGTTACATTTATGCTAAATTATGCTTTTGTTAAATGTTATTTGTTGCTATTCTGAAATTCACATTCAACTGGGCATCTTGTATTTTTATTTGCAAAATCTGGAGACTCTGTGTTAGACATTAATTGATATTATAAAGAATAATAGAAAATATTGTAAGATATTCATGAATAAAAAAATAAAAAGAATTACCCAGGTGGTGTGAAGTATTTTTTTACTTAAAAATAAGTAAAAATGTTGAAATATGGTTTCAAATCAGTTACTATAAAGACCCAAAGTATAAATAGTATCAGGCATTCAGGTGATATAACTTGTATGGGTAGTTTTTGTTTGGTTTGGTTTGGTTTTTTATTGAGAAGGGCAGGAAGCTCTCCCATGATCTCCAGCTTTTTATTATAAAACAATTATCTTATAGGAGTGATGTTTTCTCAGGGCTTTGATTATCATACAACTTGTTTCATATATGTTTGTTATGGAAAATTGTAATACTGTAGAAGTATACTTTGGATAATATCCTTGTTGGAATTTGAGTTCATTTACCTGATTTGTATTGTACATACTGATACCATGATTATTAACTCATTTTCTATACTCTAATTTACTTAATATTTAAATGCTATTGTATCTAAAAGGCATGAGTTTACTTGCTGGGCAGAAAGCATCATGACTCTGACTTGGCTTTCTTCCTACAGGTGTGTTGGAAGCCATCTATTTTGTGATTCCAGTAGCTTCATTTTGGGACACAAAATGAAGGATGCCTCCACAATTGAACCAGCACACTTCTTTTTTAAATATTTTTTTAAGGATAATAAGTCTTTTAAAGATTGATTAATTGATATTTAAATTGGATTAACAAGCCTACAGTACATCATTAGCTTCAGATATTGTGTCCAATAATTCATCAGCTGCATATAACACCAGGTGGTCATCATATCACATGCCCTCCTTAATGCCCATCACCCAGTTACCCCATCCCCCCACACACCAACCCTCCAGCAACCCTCAGTTTGTTTCCTAGAGTTAAGAGTCTCTCATGGTTTTTCTCCCTCTCTAATGACTTCTCATTCAGTTTTCCCTCTCTTCCCCTATGATCCTCTGTGCTGTTTCTCATATTCCACATATGAATGAAACCATATGATTATTGTCTTTCTCTGACTGACTTATTTTGCTCAGCATAATACACACCAGTTCCATCCACATGTATGTTAAATGGTAAGTATTCGTGCTTTCTGATGGCTGAGTAATATTCCATTATATACATATACCATATCTTCTTTATCCATTCATTTGTTGATGGACATCTCAGCACTTTCTACAGTTGGGCTATTGTGGATATTGCACCTATAAACACTGGGGTGCAGGTGCTCCTTGGATCACCACATTTGTATTTTGGGGTAAATACCTAGTAGTACAATTACTGGCTCACAGGGTCGCTCTATTTTTAAATTCTTGAGGAACCTCCATAATCTTTTTCCAGAGTGGCTGTACCAGCTTGTATTTCCATCAACAGTATAAGAGAGTTCCCCTTTCTCCACATCTTCTCCAACATTTGTTGTTTCCTATCTTGTTACTTTTAGCCATTCTGATTGGAGTAAGGTGGAATCTCATTGTGGTTTTGATTTGTATTTCCCTGATGTCAAGTGATGTGGAGCATTTTTTCATGGGTCTGTTGGCCATTTGTATGTCTTCTTTGGAGAAGTGTCTGTTCATGTTTTCTTCCCATTTCTTGACTGGATTATTTATATTTTTGGTGTTGAGGTTGATAAATTCTTTATAGCTCTTAGATACTAGCCCTTTATCTGATAAGACACTTGCAAATATCTTCTCCCATTCTGTAGGTTGCCTTTTAGTTTTGTCGACTATTTCCTTTGCCGTGCAGAAGCTTTTTATCTTGATGAAGTCCCAATAGTTCATTTTTGCTTTTGTTTCTCTTGCCCTTGGAGATGTGTCTACCAAGAAGTTGTTGTGGTTAAGGTTGAAGAGGTTGCTGTCTATGTTCTCCTCTAGGATTTTGATGAATTCCTGTTTCCCATTTAGATTTTCATCCATTTTGAGTTTATTTTTTGTGTATGGTGTAAGAAAATGGTCCAGTTTCATTCTTCTACATGTGGTTGTTCAATTTTCCCAGCACCATTTATTGAAGAGACTGTCTTTTTTCCATTGGATATTCTTTCTTGCTTTGCCAAAGATCAGTTGGCCATAGAGTTGAGGGTCCATTTCTGGGTTCTCTATTCTCTTCCATTGATCTATGTGTCTGTTTTTGTGCCAGTACCGTACTGTCTTGATGATTACAGCTTTGTAATAGAGCTTGAAGTCTGGAATTGTGATGCCACCAGCTTTGGTTTTCTCTTTCAACATTCCTTTGGCTATTTGAGGTCTTTTCTTGTTCCATACAAATTTTAGGATTATTTGCTCCAGCTCTGTGAAAAAAGTTGATGGTATTTTGTTAGAGATTGCACTGAATGTATAGATTGCTTTGGGAAGCATAGACATTTTAACAATATTTGTTCTTCCAATCCATGAGCGTAGACACAATTGTTCGTGTCTTCCTCAATTTCTTTCATGACTGTTCTGCAGTTTTCTGAGTATAGGTCCTTTACCTCTTTAGTTAGGCTTATTCCTAGGCATCTTATTGTTTTTGGTGCAATTGTAAATGGAGTTGATTCCTTAATTTCTCTTTCTTCTGTCTCATTGTTAGTGTATAGAAGCGCAACTAATTTCTTTGCATTGATTTTACATACTGCCTCACTGCTGAATTCCTGTATGAGTTGTAGCAATTTTGGATTGGAGTCTTTTGGGTTTTCCACATAAAGTATCATGTCATCTGCAAAGAGTGAGAGTTTGACTTCTTCTTTGCCAATTAGAATGCTTTTTATTTCTTTTTGTTGTCTGATTGCTGAGGCTAGGACTTCTAGTACTGTGCTGAACCATAGTGATGAGAGTGGGCATCCCCATTGTGTTTCTGACCTTAGGGGAAAAGCTCTGTTTTTCTCCCATTGAAAATGATATTCACTATGGGCTTTTCATAGATGGCTTTTATGATATTGATGTATGTTCCCTCTATCCCTACAATGTGGGGGGTTTTAATCAAGAAAGGAAGCTGTGTTTTGTCAAATGCTTATTCTGCATCAATTGAGAGAATCATACAGTTCTTGTCCTTTCTTTTATTACTGTGATATATCACATTGTTTGATTTGTGAATGTTGAACCACCTTTGCAGCTCAGGAATAAATCCCACTTGGTTGTGGTGAATAATTCTTTTAATACACTGTTTGATCCTATTGGCTAGTATCTTGGTGAGAATTTTGGCATCCATGTTCATCAGGGATATGGGTCTGTAATTTCCCTTTTTGTTGGGGTCTTTGTCTGGTTTTGGGATCTAGGTAATGCTGGCCTCCATTGAATGAGATTGGAAGTTTTCCTTCCATTTCAATTTTTTGAAAGAGCTTCAGAAATGTAAGTGTTAGTTCTTTTTTAAATGTTTTATAGGATTCCCCTGGGAAGTCATCTGGCCCTGGACTCTTGTTTGTTGGGAGATTTTTTATTACTGTTTCAATTTCCTTGCTGGTTATGGGTCTGTTCAGGTTTTCTATTGCTTCCTGTTTCAGTTTTGGTAGTTTATATGTTTCTAGGAATGTGTCCATTTCTTCCAGATTGCCTAATTTGTTAGCATATATTTACTCATAATATGTTCTTAAAATTGTTTGCATTTCCTGGGTATTGGTCATGATCTCTCCTCTTTCATTCATGATTTTATTAATTGGGTCTGTTCTCTTTTCTTTTTGATAAGTCTGGCTAGGGGTTTATTGATCTTATTAATTTTTTCAAAGAACAAGCTTCTGGTTTCATTGATCTGTTCTACTGGTCTTTGGTTTCTATTTCATTGATTTCTGCTCTAATCTTTATTATTTCTCTTCTCCCATTTGGTTTAGGCTTTATTTGCTGTTCTTTCTCCAGCTCCTTGAGGTGTAAGGTTAGCTTATGTACTTGAGACATTTCTAATTTTTTGAGAAAGGCTTGTATTGCTATGTACTTCCCACTTAGAACTGCCTTTGCTGTATCCCAAAGGTTTTGAACGGTTGTGTTTTCATTTTCATTTGTTTCCATGAATGTTTAAATTCTTCTTTAACTTCCTGATTGACCCGTTCAGTCTTTAGTAGGATGCTCTTAACCTCCAAGTGTTTGAGTTCCTTCCAAATTTCCTCTTGTAATTGAGTTTAAGTTTCAAAGCATTGTGATCTGATAATATGCAGGGAACAATCCCTATCTTTTGATACCAGTTGACACCTGATTTGTGACACAGTATGTGATCTATTTTGGAGAATGTTCCATGTGCACTCAAGGAGAATATGCATTCTGTTGCTTTGGGATGGAATGCTCTGAATATATCTATGAAGTCCATCTGGTCCAGTGTGTCATTCAAAGCCCTTGTTTCCTTGTTGAGCTTCTGCTTAGATGATCTGTCCATTGCTATGAGTGGGGTGTTGATGTCCCTTACTCTTATTGTACTATTTTCAATGTGTTTCCTTAATTTGGTTACTAATTGGTTTATATAATTGGCTGCTCCCAAGTTAGGAGCATAAATATTCATAATTGTTAGATCTTTTTGTTGGATAGACCCTTTAAGTATGATATAGTGTCCTTCTTCATCCCTTACTACAGTCTTTGGTTTAAAATATAATTTGTCTGATATGAGGATCACTACCCCAGCTTTATTTTGATGTTCATTGGCACGATAAATGGTTCTCCACCCCCTCACTTTCAATCTGGAAGTGTCTTTAGGTCTAAAATGAGTCTCTTGTAGATGGCATATGGATGGGTCTTGCTTTTTTATCCAACCTGATACCCTGTGTGTTTTGACTGAAGCATTTATCCCACTCACATTCAGAGTAACTATTGACAGATATGAATTTAGTGTCATTGTATTACCTGTAAAGTGACTGTTTCTGTAGATTGTCTTTTTTTCTTTCTTGTCTATGTTACTTTTGGGCTCTCTCTTTGCTTACAAGATCCCCTTTAATATTTCTTGCAGGGCTGGTTTAGTGATCACAAATTCTTTTAGTTTCTGTTTGTTCTGGAAGCTCCATCTCTCCTTCCATTCTGAATGACATCCTTGCTGGATAAAGTATTCTTGGCTCCATGTTTTTGCCATATAGTACCCTGAATATATAATGCCAGCCCTTTCTGGCTTGCCAGGTCTCTGTGGATAGGTCTGCTGCCAGTCTGCTGTTTCTACCATTGTTGGTTAAGGAGCTCCCCTTGAGTGCTTTCAGGATTTTCTCTTTATCTCTGAAATTTGCAAGCTTCACTGTTATATGTTGGTTGTTGATCTATTTTTATTGATTTTGGGGGGGGCCTTCTCTCTACCTCTTGGACTTGAATATCAGTTTCCATCCCCAGGTTAGGGAAGTTCTTAGCTATGAATTGCTCAAATATACCTTCTCTCCCCCCCTTTCTTCCTCAGGGACCCCAATAATTCTAATATTGTTTCATTTTATGGTATCACCGATTTTTCAAAGCCTCCCCTCATGGTTCATTAGTTGTTTTTCTCTCTATTCCCCAGCTTCCTTCCTTTCCATCATCTTGTCTTTATCCCTGACTCTCTCTTCTGCCTCATTTACCCTAGCTGTTAGAGCATCCAATTTAGACTACATCTCAGTTAAAGCATTTTTAATTTCAGCCTGATTAGATTTTATTTCTGCATTAAGAGATTTTCTAGTGTCTTTATGCTTTTTTCAAGCCCAGCTTGTAACTTTATAATCATTATCCTGAATTCCAGCTCTGACATTGGACTTATATTCATAGTGATTAGATCTGTGGCAGAGAATATTATCTGTTTCTTTCCTTTATTGTGAATTCATCCTTCTAGTCATTTTGCTCAGAAAAGAATGGATGAACAAGAGCACAAAATTAAAAATATCAACCACGACTCAAGTGAAATATACACTAGACAAATCTGAAGAGGTCAGAAACCAAAAAAGAAAAGAAAAAGAAAAAAAAAAGGAAAAAATAGAGAATATAATCTCCCAGGTGCAAAAAACAGGGTGTAATCCACTTGGTTCTGGGTGTATTTTGGTCTGTTTGTTAGAAGACACTAAATCCCAAAATTGTAAAGAAAGCAAAACTTATATATATACAAAAGTAAAATTGAATACAGTGAAAGGAAGCCAAAAATGAAGAATATATCTATAAAATGTAAATGTAAAAATGAAAGTTAAAAAAAGACTTAAAAACAAAGAGTTGATAAAATAAGAAACTAGTTGAAAAGGAAAAAAGAAAAAAAGGATAATTTTAAACTGAAAGATGAAAGAACCATGAGGAAAAAACCTTCGAATTCTATACTATTTTACCCCAGTGCTGGAGTTTTTGCAGTGCTGTGTGCTTGGTAAACTTGGTATTCCCCTGATGTTACTATAGCTGATCTTCTGGGGAAGGGGCCTGCTGTGCTGATTTTCAGGTGTCTTTGCCTGGGCTGAGTTGCACCACCCCTTGCCAGGAGGCTGGGCTCAGTGTAAGCTGCTTCAGTTTCTTCTATGTGGCTTTTGTTCCCTGAAGGCTTTCCTTGCCACTCCAGCAGATGAAAACAAAAATGGTTGAACCCTGATCTCCAGCCATGGAGCTTAAAATCGTGGCCCCCTTTCTTCAGTAAATTCTCAGGGAAAAGCGATCTTCACTTTTGTGTGTGCCAAACTCAGGAGAGTCCTGTGGTGCAAACCCAGGCTGATCCTCCGAAGGAGGGGAGAAGGGTCATTGCAGGCCTGCCACTTGAAGGGCCCCCACAAGGGGGTTTACAGTTTATGGCAAACCAAGCTGAAAGCCCATTCCCAGGCTTACTGACTGCAGCCGGCTTCCCCGATCTGATGCCTGGGAACTATCCTGTTCTTTTCGTGACCCTGGGGGATCCTGAGACTACACTGTCCCACCTAGAATTTTGACCCACTTTGCCACCTGAGCACCTTTTGGACAGGGACGTCTCTCCCTGGAGCAGACTTCTAAAAGTTCTGATTATGCACTCTGGGGCTATATTACTTTCTAGTACCTGGCATTCTGAGGCTCCCTCTCCCTGTCATTTATCTTCTGATATATCCCCTCTGATTCACTTCTCTGCACCTCCTACCTTGCAAAAAGTGGTCGCTTTCTTATTTGTAGAATTCCAGTAATTCTTGTCTTACATCTCAGGTTGAGTTCACAGGTGTTCAGAATGATTTGATAGTTATCTAGCTGAATTCAAGGGACCAGATGAAACAAGGTCCCCTACTCTTCCACCATCTTGCCTCCCTCTATTTATTTATTTATTTGAGAGAGAGAGAGAGAGAGAGAATTAGCAGGAGGGGCAGAGGGAGAGAGACTCAAGCAGAGACTGACATGGGGCTCGATCTCATGACCCTGAGATCAGGCCTGAGCCAAAACTAAGAGTGGTTTAACTGACTGTGCCACCCAAGCACCCCCAAATAGCACAATTCTGTCTGAAAAGAGGCAGGGCATATGCGAAAATATCTATTTACAAACTTTAACTATATTGTAAAATATCTATTGTAGACACTATCAATATCTCCAATGATTGTTGCTACCTCTAAATCTAGGACAATTCTTTTCACTGGCCTAGCATGTTTGCTTCCTAGCTTCCACCAATCCAAATTCACCCCATCTTTTACAGCTTAGAAGAAGATATAACCATCCATCAAAAAATATTCCCCTGCAAATTCAACCTATGTTGATGTCTCATTTTTCTGTAATTTCACAGTGTGGTCCCCACTACCCATTCTCATATATTATAAATTACTCATTTTATTTAAAAAAAAATCTCTTGAGACTTATTTCCAGAATTATAACCAACCAAGAGGCAGCTATTGTTTCCTTCTGTTATATTTCTCACAGCGCTCATTCATTCATTCAAAAAATATTTAATGAGTTTCACTATGTTTTAGGCCTATGAGATGTGGTAGGAATTCGATCATTATTGTGACTCTTTGGAGCTTATCATCTGATGGAAAGTGGTAAAGTGTTGTTAAATTCTAGTTGCAAAAAGTATGAATATCATGACCTTATAAACCCTGGAATATTGAAGATACTAAAAAAATGGTTGTGGTATGGAACAAAAGATGGTCTCTCATATGACTTCTATTTTTATAAATTGGTTAATGTAGTTTTTCTTTAGTTTCTATGGATTTATAACAGAAGGTTAACAATTGACTCTCTTACATGAAGCAAAGCACATTAGATTTCCCTTCTAAATATTTCTGATAAGCAGGAGCAGTCATTTCATTTTGAATTTGTATGTTGCATTTAGATGATTTAGGTGACATGAATCTGAACCAAAGAATAATAGCTGAAAGTCTCTTCTTCTATTATATGCTGTGACATGTGCCATCGGCCAGAAGAAGTTCAAGTAAACAAACATAATTGAATATCAGAAGTAATGACTAGGTATATTTTGAAACCTGATTCTTCCCCATGGACTAAGACATAAATGTATGAAAAACTATATAAAATGTACAAAAAAATAATGTAGTTTATCATATGGTTTAAAAAACTATCTCAGACTTTTTATTTATTCAGTATGGTTCTTTAAATTTATATTTCAAACATCTGTGTAGTGAAAAGTACTTCATTATTTTGGAAATTATGCCACTCATTAAAATATTATATTGTGCATATAGAATGTTGATGTAGACAGAAAAACAAAGAATTCAGTATTTGAAAACCTTGATCATCTGCTGTGCATATTTATCCTATTCTAACCTAGATGATTTCAGAGGTCTTTTCTTGTACAGAGTCATCATAGAGGCAAATAGAAGTCCAGCTTCTGAATTTCTATTTGTATTATTACTATCTAATGAATTCTATTGTACAGCAGGTGTCAAATCATATTGGTTGTTTTGCAATCGAGTATGAATAGAAGATGTATTGCTATTGCAAATGAATCTAATATGAAACTAATGAGCAATAATGAGCAACTGTTTTATCATTATTGAGGCAACCACTGAGATGCTAATAAACTCTCATTTTTGCTCTTTAGAAAAAGCAGTGGCCAGGATTTATAACATGGCCTTAATGTCCCCAAAGCCTGAGGCAAAAAATTAAAAAAAAATAGTGAAATCCTAAACTGAGGATAATTTAGTCATTTTCTGTATGATTGTTCTCTCTCTTATTAAAATGAACCTGTTATAATGCCTTTCAAGAATTTCTATAACTGAAGAGAAAAGATGAAGAATGGGTGTCCATTAAATGAATATAAAGTTAAGAAGATAGGCATCTTGCCTAATTTTCCTTAATGTAAATATAATAATTCTAGAGTTTTCCACTTGCCAGTTCTTTTATAGTATAATGAAGCCTAATGTAGGCAACTTTTTATTTTTAAACCCAGTTACTTCAGAAGTAACATTATTGAAAGACTTTTTGTAATTAACTTATTTGTTCCTGTGAATGGCCTAACTTGGTAAATAACCCAGAGCACTTATCACATAGTATTATGGCCATATGTTTTATGTCTCTGCCTTCTCTTTGGTAGTGTAAGAGCAGGAAGCTTAATAAATATTTATAAGATGAATGGTGAATAAATAATTGAATGAATGGGAAAAAACCTAGTGCATTAAATTTGCTTTCTTAGGTAGAAATAATATGGTTTAAAACCGTTTTTAATACATGTTCATTTGATATGTTGTAAGACCCCTAAGAACTCTGCTTTGAATACTTTGTACTACAGGAGAAAAAGAAATGTTTAAGTATATATGATTTATGTGACTTTATTGCTTCAACTGATAAACTTATACCAACTCTGAAGACAAATTTTGGTATCTTCCTACAGATGTTTGCTAGAATTCATGATTTTACCATATGAACAAGATTTAATCAGAACTTCAAGTAACACATAGGCCTCTAGTAATATTCTTTCAGACTTTTTATATATTTATATTCTTTATATATTTATATACGTGTGACAGTTTTAGCCTCAAAGGTCTATTTGATTAAAGATAATCAAGGGTTTGAATTATTAAACTTCCTATCTTTGTTGTTGATTAGGCTGCTATAGACATATTTGTTCAAACACAAAGGGACTCTATTTGAATAATCCAATACTGCTCACTTTAGTAAGACTTCTTTTTCATCATGTACATATAAGTAGAAATTCTGCTATTTTTCTAATATGTTTATGATCAAACAATATATAAATGTTATACTATATTTATATTCTGTAGGATCTATCAGAATTAAATAAACATAAGTAAAGAAGGAACTACAACCTGAGTGTTTGAGATATACAAAATAAGAAAGTCATATGGCCCGAAATACTAAATTATTTGACTCTGCAGATCTAAAATACCACAAAGTTACTGTTAAATTACAGAGTGAGGAAGTTGATTTGAGAAGGAAGTTTTGGTCAAATGGACTGTAACTTCAAAACTGCTCTGTGTCAGGCCTCCCCAAATGAACCCAAGTGTTCTGGGACCCTGATTTTCCATCTCCCACACCTCTATACAGTGTAATGTAACAACTGTCCAATAATACAAACATTTTCTCATATTTATAAATGTACATACACTTCTACAAATTCTAGGTTTTGAAGTGTATGAAAATTGCAAGTAATTACATTTTGATAACTTCTTTCTTACATAATTTCCTTTACTGACTTCATAGACCTTCAGAATGAATTAGTCTAACATTCAAATAATTCTTCACACTGGCATCTATGTTATTTGGGAGACTATTTTTCATGGACTTATTTCTTGCAGCCAACAATATCTGTGACTAATTGTACTACTCATAAATTCAAGTAAAGCAATGTCCTCGAAATACATCTTCTAGTAATTATTGTGGGCCTCCTGTTCTCTGTGGTGATCTAAAGAACAGAAAGGATAGTTAATTGTGCCATATAGATATAAGTTATGGTTCATTGGGGCCCATTCATTAAAGTAAAATAAAATTCCCAACATCGTCTTTAATTTTGGTAAGGAGAATCTCCTACTATTTAAAAGCATTGATAACTTTTTTAAAAATGTGCCCTAGAGATAAAGATATTTTCCACTGCTTCTCTGTCCTCATGAGAAAGAAGTAACATGATGAATTATCTCCTAAATTAAAACTTGAAGTAATTCCTTTATATATCCTTGAGAATATACATAAGAACACATGAGCATTTTTTTCAAATCTGCTACTAAACCAAGGAAATGTTTACCATTACATTTTATGAAATTTATTTCTATTGAACATTAATTGCTTATAGACTTTAAGAGAATGGCAGCACAATTTTTAGATGGTCCTAATTACTGATAGGAATAAAATATTCTTTTTATATATTAATATTATTTTTCATCAAAGTAATAAAAATTAAATATATAATAAAAATTAAAATAGCACAACAAAGCTTTTGATAAAAAGCATTAACTTCCTACTTCAGCTCTGCCTGCCTTTTGGCTTCCTCCTATCTTTATTTCTCCTGGTTGTTACTTCTCTAACTCTTTTTAAAAACAGTTGATATGTAGCCAGTGTGTCCCAGTCAGCCTCTATTTTGGATATATAGACTTTTGGTCTGATCATTATGTGTCTGTGCTGTAATAATTAATGGATATTTTTAATATTAAGGTTGTCTAAATAATATAATTTATATCTTAATTTCTTGATTTATTACATATAAAGGTTATCTCTTGACTCAACACTACCTAAGAAAATCTATTTCATTCATAATGCCTATCTCTCCTACCTGTTCCAATTTGTGATAGTTGTAAGATTTTCTAAATCTCTTAAGTTTGTAATGTTGAATAATATTTTACTTAAATACTTAGTTTCCCTGTATTTCTTTTCTATTAATTTGCAACTGCATCTGTTGACTCCCCATTTCTGAGGATATATATTCCCTCGACATGTTTTCTGTCCTCCATCTCCAATACTGATAACATTTACATGTGCTACACCAAACTGAAATATGTATAAGTAACATATACATCTATATGTAGTTATATATATATATAATTAACTGAAAGACAAAATTATATACAGTTATATATATTAAAAATGAGTAAACAGTATTTATATCATTATGGTTATGCAAATATTTCCTTCTCTACAAATCCAAATCCAAAGTCAAAATCCCTTAGCAACTCAAAAGAGAAATTTCTTGACATCGAATAAATAGATTCTCTCTCCTTTCCTTCCATTGATTGCTCGAAATCATGCCACACTCTGCTTCTTATATGGATCAGACTTGTATAGTTTTTGTATTTCTTTTAAGCCTAGAGTCATCTTTAATTTCTCTTTGAGACAGGAACATGATAGTTGTCTTTATCATATCACTAGCTTGTTTCTCATTCTGTCTATTGCTTAGAATCTCACTCTTTTTTTGAAGACATTTTTTTTTCCTGCAGTCCAGAGATTTCCTGTTCTAATTTGGGTTGAAATTCTTCATAGGCCTTGTGGATAGAGTTATACCCAATTAGTTGTAGCCAATTGCCCCTCTCCACTTAAGACATATGTGTTTTTTGGCTTTTGTTTTTGTTTTTTAAGATTTTATTTATTTATTTGACACAGAGAGAGAGACAGCCAGCGAGAGAGAGAATACAAGCAGGAGGAATGGGAGAGGAAGAAGCAGGCTACCAGCAGAGGAGCCTGATGTGGGGCTCAATCCCAGGACTCTGGGATCACGCCCTGAGCTGAAGGCAGACACTTAAAGACTGAGCCACCCAGGAGCCCCAAGACATAGGTTTTAAAAGGTGTTGGCTTCACAGGTTGGACTTCCTTCTGGATATGACCAACACTTATAGTACCAAAGATTCCCTCCTCAATGGATCAGTGTAAAAAGCAGAGTCAGAGCCTTTCCTTCTGCTCCTTAACACAGCCTCTCACAGTACTTGCTTCTTCCTTTGGCTTTAGCCAACTTTTCCCTATTTCATCAGTTCTCAAAGTATGTTCTGTGGTCCTCTGGGGGTCACAAGATCCTCACGGGTGTTTGTCAGGTAAAAAATATTTCAGAGTAACACTAAGACTTGACTTTGCTTATTTCCGTGCTTTGGTATACGCACCGCTATGCAAAAGCAAAGGTGGTGGGTAAAACACTCGCATCTTCGCATGAATCCAGGCAGTAGTACCTAACTGGACTCACAGGTTTGTTTGTTTTTTTTAAAAGCCAATTTCACATAGAATGTTCTTGATGAAAAAGTAAAACTTACTGTACAAAACTTATTGTATTTAATCTTGACCCTTGAGTCCATGTCTTTGTAATATTGCGTGCCAAGACAGGAAGTATGCATGAAGTACTTTGCTGCACATGGAAATACAGAAACTGCCTTCAGCAAAAGCAGTAGTGTGATTATTTGAGAAGTGAGCTGAACTGCTTTTTTTTTTTCATGGAACATTATTTTTATTTGAAAAAAAATGACTGACAGAAAAAGTATGATTATGTAGGCTTGGGTATTTGGCAATATTTTCTCGATAATGAATGGAGTGAAACCATCACTTCAAGGAAACCACTTGCAATATTTGTTGCCAATAATAAAATTTAAGATTTCAGGCAAAAATTAAGTTTTTGGAAGACTCTGAGCCACTTCTGTGAGCTTGACAGCTTCTTAATAAAGTTTCTTTTTTTTTTGTTTTTTGTTTTTTGTTTGCTGAGGTCGGTGGTGATATTACTGAATGTGGTTTTTTAAATATGTATTTTATAATATAAGATCTTCATAACTCAGCAAACTATTATTTTCCAAAAGACAAATGCATGATGTTACAAATCATGTATGGATGAATGATTCATTCAAAGTTTCATAATGACCAATGGATTTTAATGTGATAGAGTATAGAAAGTCTGTTGATACGGTCTCATTCTACTTTGCAGCTAACCTTTGAGAAATTATCACTTGTCAGATATTAGTATAGTATCAGAGAAGAGTACTCACACTTATCTGAAAAGGCTATTAAAATGCTTCTTTCTTTGCCTACTACATTTCTGTGTGAGACCAGATTTTCTTGATATTTTTAATCAAAATTAAGATATCACAACAGATGGAATACAGAAGCAGAGAGAATTCAGCAGTCTTTATTAAGCCAGATATTAAAAGAGATTTGCAAAAGTGTAAGATAATGTCATTCTTCTCACTAATTTTTTTGTTTGGAAAAATACAGAAATTTAGATAAAAATATATGTTATTCACGTTATTATAGAATGAGCTTATTGTTATTCTGTTTAAGTGAACTAATAAATTAACACATAAACTTTTTCAGGTTTAATTTCTAAAACAGCATATATTGAACCACATAATCCACAGACAAAATGGCCTTTGGGGTTTCCAATAATTTTTAACATTGCAAAGGGGTCCTGAGAGCAAAACTACTGCTCTTGACTTCTTGCCTGAAAGGACCTGAAGTATTTACCATATTCTCTCTTCTTATCTGAGTTTTTGTTTCCCTACCTTTCTGAGTATTTTTGTCTTTCTATCACTCATGCCAGTGAGACGGTGGTGGAAAATGGAGACTGGCCAGTTATTTTATTCCTCCAAACTGTATAAATAGCAGGTGTCTCAGGCTCCACTAAACCTTCACTTTGGGAAAATAATTATCTAGTTTATTCAGACTATTAAATGCACTAGGTTATTGACACTGACTCATGTCCCTATCTCTTTGAACGAATGCAGTTTATGCTACAATGTTATGTCAACTTAACCATTTCCCCCTCAATTAGTAAAGGCTATTCTCCTGGGAAGGTTACAGATTTTATTTTCTTCCCAGAAAGCTAGCCATGACCTTATCACCTTTCTGATTTAAAGAGGTGGGATCTCTTTAAAATTTCAGTGCCTGTAAAGTTTTTCTTAAGAAACTCAAACAGAATCATCTATCGACATTTCTGATAATTTTCTGAAGTAATAAGAAGAGGACAAAGATGGATACATCCTTTTAAAAGGGAACCTTTGTCATGGTAGCATGGCTTCATCTCTTTCTGCAGAATTTGAAAGCCTGTGTTCAGTAATTTATGTTAATGCTTTATTTTCGAAGTTTTCTTTCTTCCATAAGCTCTTCAGACTTTGACCAAGAACTGACCTTTCCCCTCTTTGAAATTTACCCTCCAACCTACCCCCCTTCTCCAGGCTAGCTCTTCATTAGGGAAGACATACCCTCATATGGGAGACATACCCTCATGTTGCTACGCATTGCGCTCTGGTGGCAGGCCTCCCTGACAAAAATCAAAGAGCTGCTAGTGCCAGAAGGATGAACTCTGTGATCTCAGCCCCATAAAGAGAAGCATCCCCAGAGAGAGGTTCAATTCATGTCAGAGTTAAATCTTAATTCATCTGAGAGCTGAGAAGCAGTCAGGCTTTTGAATATTTTTATAGAGAAACATTTTCCAAATCACAGATCAGATTAATATTTCAGGTACTTCTTTGAATGAATCTGGTCCAAGGCAACAAACAAAATCAATGGATCATGTGCAATGTGATTTGGAAAGAAGTTTTCAGAGTGTTTAAGCAGTTTCTGCTACATTTTTTTCAGTTTGAGTAGGGACATGGTCTAAACTCCTGTTCCCCTTTCTTTTTGCTTTCTTTTTAATTCTGTCCTCCTTTCCTCCCTTCCTCCATTCCTTTCTTTCTTCCTTTTTTCCTTTATTTCCTCCCTTCCTTCCTTCTTTCTTTCCCTTCCTTCTTTTTTTTCACTTTTTCTAGAGATACATTGCTTTTAAGAACAACCTATTGCTTAACACAGTCTAATTTAATGCAACTGTACTTAGGGTTTTTGAATGCATCAATGAGAACAAACAGGTATTCTCAGAGATTAGGGTCTTCCTTTGATTTTTATGATGCTAAGTACGATGCTACCCTAAATAAGATTGTGTTGTTAGTGTTACAACCTGTCTTAAAGTGGCAGTGAATCAATATAATTGTGTTAGAAAGGACTGAGTTTAATTACGCTAAATGTTGGAAGATGTATAACTAACCTTCATGGGAAATGGCATGTGGCCTCAAATTAAATAATATTTGTTGAGCACTTAAATGTGCTAGTCACTATTCTAAGTGATTTGCATGTATTACATTATTTAACCATTAGAATCACTTTATAATGTCAGTACTTTTATTGTATCCGTTTTACAGATGAGGGAATCAAGGCACTGAGAGGTTTAAAACCTTGTACAAGTGTACTAATATGTGTCATAATTGAGATCAGGATGCAGACAGTCTGGCTGCAGAAAATGTGAATTCAACCATCACACTATGATTTGTCTCCAGGTAGTAAAATACAACGTAATCATAAAGAAACAACAGTGAATTCTGTTAGCAACTTATGGAATTTTCATTAATTCTCGTGTTTAATTTTACTGAGTTATTTTCCTTTCACTATAAGTAAGACAACTGAAATGTTCATGTCTTGGTACATGTTGTTCCCTAATCTGGAATGACGGGTTTTCTTACTACTCAAATTCAACGCATTCTTCGATCCTCATTTCAAACTTCATTTTCTTCATGAAACGATAGGTGTTAAAAAGCAGAGGTTCTGGAATTTAAGTGTTGGGATGGAACATAGAGGATTTCTAGTATGATTTCTACCTAAATCAGGGAATTACTGAGACATTAGCTTCTGGCCAAAAACGTGCTGTTATAAGGCACCCAGTATCTTCTCTTCCCAAACCTCTATTTAGCTAGTGATTTTGACCACCTTAAGCTAGACCAAAACCTTGTTTTTCTGACTGAAATTTAGCATTATGCAGCTATTTTTTGATTAATCTCCTCATTTCTTCATACACTTACACTTCCAATAGTTATTTACTAGTTTTTATTTTAATGCACCGCTCTTCTAGATGCTAGAAGAGAAAATAATAAAGACATGGATTTCTTTTTAAAAAATCAGATGGAGATGCCTAACATAGATTAGGAGACCAGGGAATGACGGTAAACCTTGGGTTGAGATGTGAAGAAAGAATGGGATTTAGCTATTTGGAAAAGAGAAGGAAAAACGCTAAAGGCAGATGAAGTACCTGAGGTGCAGAAAAGCTAAGTCAGTTTTCCAAAATCATAACGCTGGTAACTGGGAGAATTGAAATGCGAGTTGGCATTTTCACTCCACAGTTGATGCTCTTAAATTAGGGTAATGAAAGAGTAGCATCATATTCAGGGAGTTGTAAGTAATTATTTAAGGCTGAAGTGTGGGATGTGTTAAGTGGAAGGGTTGAGATGGTGGTAAAATGAGTCAGAAGAGCTAGGCAGGGGCCAGATTGTGACGAGTTTTGGAAGCTCTGCCAATATGTTTGGATTGCATTCTCATTTTCTGTTTCTTCTAACATGGAAAGAGCCAGTTGAGTTTGTCCTCGTGTTACTGAATTGGTTTCTCTGAGGTCAATTTTGTTTTTTCCTGATGCAATCATTCATTTTTATTCTGCTGTTACTTTTAAAAGTTATTTGATTGTTTGTCAATTTTGTGAAGAATTTGCCACTTCGTTTTCTTGTCCAACTTCACCTCAGAATATTTCCTTCTCATGACTCCCTGCTTCTGCTTTATAGAATTCATCTTCCTAAATTTTTTTTTTTGGTACACCAAATAAATGTTTTACACAGTATTCTTATGTTTTGTGTAGGAAGAAATTTTAGTTATGCTTTTATTCCAAGTGTTTAGGGAATTGTGCTTTTCTCTTATGACTCAAGTATTTTGGGGTATTTATTATATATATATATATATATATATATATATATATTTGTTTGTTTAGTTATTGTTTTGTTTATCTGTCCTTGAACTCAGGAACAACTAGACAGGCAGTAGACATCTATACATGTTTGTACCCTTAGTTCTCTTAACTGTTTATTTTAGCCATGAGAAAATTTGTGCCTAGATCTGTCCATGAATTGAAAGTCAAGATTTATGGTCTTCAGTCCAATTTTTATTGCACAGGGGATCATTATTTTATATGGAATTTTCTTCTCATTTTAATTTCAGGCCTTCTAATTATTCTGGAGGGTCAAATCAATCTCTGGTTGCTATTTGTTTGCCATTTTGTATGTGTCTGGAGAAAGGTGTTCAATGGTTGAATAATTTTGGGAAATACAAAGTGGTGCTTTCTCCTCTTGGAAATACACTGTGAAGCACCTGGAGAAGTCCTATAGCAAAGAAGCTTGTTAATCATTCCTTTTAAAGCCAATATTTGTTAAATTTATTTTCAAGAAACATGCTTTTTTTTTATATGTCTGTGAACATTCTTTGGATTACTCTACTTTGGTAAATGCTATAGGATGAATTAAGCCTACCTCCCATAGACTTTGTTAGCCTGTCAGCATTACTCTGTTGTAATACTTATTTGCAATGCTTATCCTTTCTTAGCTATATCCAGTTTCTACACAACAGTACCTCCACCTCCCATTACTTCTTATCATATTGGATATATTTTAACTTTTTTTTCCTGACATATAATTTATTACAGTAAAGTTCACTCTTCTAAAAAGCTTTAGTTCTGTTTCACAAAAACACATAGTCATGTAACTACCACTACAATCAATATATAGAACCATAGTGAATATTAAAAACTTTAGTGCCTAAATGGATGTGTAAACAGGGGTACTGTTGAAATTTACTGACCTGAGAAGGTATGCCTCTTATAGTTGAAGCACATTCACTGATTTATCGGTAAATACAGACTCTGTATCTTCATCTTAGAGTCACAGAAGAGAAGGTAGGTTAAAGTCTTTTATTTTAATGATACATGCCATTCTGTTTTAGGAAGTGGATTTTGAGATGTTCAAGGATGTTATTTTTTTCCATCCATCCCTATGGAAAGAGAAATTTCTAACATTCCTCTTCCCAACTCTTCCCTCTTCAGGGACCTAACAGGGTTTGTGTTCTCTACCTCTCCTTTGTTTAATCTGGGGCGTGTGTGTGTATTATAACGAGAAAATGAGAGGAATCTATTAGATACTGTGTGTTTTCCCATGCTAACAGCAATCCGTATTTTTTAAATATTAAAATATTATCGAAATACAAGATATTCTTATACTTCTCATCTTCATAATGGTGTTCAGTAAAATTTGGGTAAAAATTTATATTTAATGAATGCCTTTTCTTTGATTGAGTGGTTGGGTGATTTGTGAACTATCATGCAACACTAGGCAGTAATATTGGAGTGATGTTTACTTTTAGACTTGGGGATGTTTTTGATGATAAGTATAAAAAGTTGTTATGCCATTTTGAGAGGCAAATTTTAATGTATTTCTGCTTATAATATGATCCTATCATCTGGACCATATTTACCTGTATAATTCTTTTCTTTCAGCTCAGTATGACATAGTCGTTTTTAGTACAAGATAGGTCATGTTTATCTGTTGCACTGTCTATGGTCCAGTGATCTCTTTTGTAGTCTAAGGGGAACTGTATGAAAACTGAACTGTGTCAAGGAGACTAAGAGTGTTAAAGTTCACCAAGAAATCAAGATGAGCCTTTGCAGAAACAAGAGGGAGTTAAAATTAGTATGAATTGATTTCCTACCCCCTTTTCAGAAATTGTTCTCACATGTTGAGAGCCCCTTGGCCATTTATGTTATGCTCTGTGTTATGGCTGTGACATGACTATGCCAGAGGATGGCCAAGGTCAACAATGTGACCTATTTTTATTTTTTCTTAATAGGAAAAAGTTGCCATTCTTTTCCCACACTGGCAGAGTCTTTCTGTGTGTGTGGCTTTGCAGACTCCTTTTTGTGAACATTTCACATCTTTTCCTTTGATTAAGCTTGTTAGATTTCAGACCTCCTTGAACTTTAAACTTCTCATTTCCAGCTTTTCCAGTTAGATGTTCTAAATCTAGTGATCTATTATACAGTATTATTAACTTAGCTATCCTTTGGCAGCTTTATAAATTATTTTGGAAATATATTTTTCTTAAAGCAGTAACACAAACAGGAGGTAAACATTATTTTAAACTACTTTCTACTTAAAATTGGAAATTTTATTTACAAATCTGAATTCTCTGAAAAAAAATAAGAATGCATTTACTATGTGAATACTTTATACATCTCAACTTTCAGGTTTTCTTGAACTCCAAGACTGTATTACAAAGAAGCCTTAGTTGTTTGTTGATTAAATTGGTGGCACTTACTGGCTTAAGCATACATCTACCTGAATGGATTACTAATCCATTAAAAATAACATACAAGCACCGTGGAAATAACAATGAAACTTTTAGTAAAACATGAAGTATTTAGTAGAAAATTGTTGCCATATAACAGGTCATTAAATAAATTTCCTTTTTAAAATGCCCAATTAACTCAATGTTCCAACTCACTTTTTGTGTGTGAACAAAACCAAATAATGTTAGAATTCCATGTAAGGAAATATTGCCATGAAACTTTCAGTCTAAACAGCAGCCTTAGCTGATGTGACATGCTGCCAATCACTTTTTGGAGCCAAGCAGGGAGAATGTTAGAAAAAAATTAAATAATTTAAACATATATTTGAATGTGAATCCAGGTAATGGGAAGCTTACTTGCCAGAAACAAAGACTGAGATCAGGCAGAATGGTGAGCTGATACTGAAGCTGAATGTCTCACAGAGCACCTCCAGACATGAATGCCTGGGTTGAGTATCTATGTGGACGGACATGACAAACTGGATCCATGCTATTGGAGTACAGAAACTGAGCACAAAGGGGTTGCTGTGCTCGGGAAACTGGAAATAGGAAAAAAAGAAAAAACGACAATGGTCTGCTAGCTTGGAAGCAATAAGAAACTGGCATTTTCTAGTGCCTTGGGTGGGGAAAGTCATGAGTTAGCGTACATAACCCCAATCTGTGCTTTGAACAACAGTGGAGTCCAAATTCACACTGACTACAGTAGGTGGTAGAACCATAGGTAAAATCATTACGAAAAACACTGAGCCATTGCTGAAGATAAAATATCTCAAGAAGAAGAAATCATAAACAATATGAAGAGGTTTTAATGTAAGTATGCCAAAAATGTAAAAGAGATAACAGAAAGAAGAGGAAAACATAAAGCTTGAATAAGAATGTATGAAAGAAGAGTATTTTTAAATTTTTTAAAATGAAATTATAATTTATGTACAGCAAAATTCACCCTTTTTGGTACACAGTTCTCAAGTTTTGGCAAATATACACAGTTGTGTAACCACTATCACTATAGTTGAGATATAAAATATATTATAATGTATTATTATAATGTATTATAATATATTTTATATCTTGACTACACACACACACACACACACATACACACTGGGAGTTATTTATAAAAGAAGCCCCAAATATTTCACATGCCCCCTTTTGTAGCCAGCTCATCCTTCCAACCCCAGGCCCTAATAACAATTGATCTGTTTTCTGTCCCAATAGTTTTGGCTTTTCCAGAATGTCATGTAAATGAAGTTATATAGTGTACATAGCCTTTTGAATGTAGCTTCTTTCACTTAGCTTCATGTATCTGAGATGCATCCATGTTGTTACATGGATGAGGAGTTCATTCCTTTTTATTACTGAATATTATTTCATTATATGGAGTTGCCCCATTACTTTTGTCTGTTTCCAGTTTTTAGCAATTATGAATAAAGATGTTATAAACATTTGCATGTAGGTTTTGGTGTGAACATAAATTGCCATTTCACTCAGATAAATATGTAGGAGTTAGAAGTATACTTAGTGCACGTCATAAGAAACTTTCAAACACCTTTGAAAGAGGCTGTTAACAATTTGCATTTCCACCAGTAACGTTTGAGGTATTCTAGTTTGTTCTGCATCCTACCAGCAATTTGTAATGACAGCTAGGAACTTTCAGCATGATTTTGAATAGGAAGAGTGAAGGTGGAGCATTTTTACTTTATTTCTGATCTTGGGGCAAATCATTCACTGGTACGTACCATGTTAGCTGATTTTTTGTAAACGTCCTCTACCAGATTAAGGAATTAAGGAAATTCTCTTCAAGTCTGAGTTTGGTGAGAGCTTTTTGCTTGCTTGTTTGTTGAATCAATCACATTTGAATGTTGAATTTCAATAATTTTTTTTCTTCATCTGCTGAGATGTTAATATCTTTCATGTTTTAGTTTGTTAATATGGTGAATTACATTGATTCATTTACAAATGTTTAACCAACCTTAAACTCTTGGGATAAGTTTTATTTGGTCATGTTGTATTGTCCTTTCTGTATATTGTTAGATTTTATTTGGTAGAATTTTGTTGAGGATATTTGTGTCTCTGTTCACAAGGAACATTGGAAATTTTCTCGTCATCTATTTGCATGACTTTGCTGGCCTCATAAAATAAATTAGTAAATGGTTTCTCCTCTTCCATAATATGGAAGGGTTTGGATAGAATTGATATTATTTAGTCATTAGTTATTTGGTAGAAGTTGCCAGTGGAGCCATTCAAGCCCGGAGTTTTCTTGATTAGGAGATTTGTTACTACAAATTTAATATCTTTAACAGATGTTGTAGCTTTTAGTTTGTCTAGTCCTTCTTGAGTGAGCTTTGACAGTTTGTATCTGTAAAATAGTTTATCCATTTGATCTATGTTGTCAAATTTATGGGAAGAGTTGTTCATAATATTCCCTTGTTATCTTTTTATGTTTGTACTGGTGTCCCTTTATTCAAAATAGACCATCTTAATCAACCAACTGGAAATTCTAGAAAATAAAAATCTACTAATTGAAATTAAAAGGTTAAACAGCAAATTAAATACACATGAAAAGAAACTTAGTGAACTAGATGATATGAGATAGAAGAAAAATCATGGACAATATAACAAATAAAAACTGAATATGGGAAATATGAAATAGAAGTTGAAACACAGAGGACAGAATGATAAGCTTGAATGTATGTCTAGTAAAATTCCAGAGAAGGAGAATAGATAGAATGGAGAAATGGAAATATTTGAATAGTTAATATTCAATAATCTTCTAGAGGTTAAAAAATGAATCCACACTTTGAAGCCCATTGAGTCCTAAGCAGAAAAAATAAAAACAATATATATACCTACACACACTGAGGTACTATGTCAGTATATCAAAGTACTAAGAGAAAGAAAACAACTTTCATCTTAGAATCTATAACTCTGATAAATTGTCATCTAGGATTAAGAATGAAATAAAGACATTTTCATATATTATTAATACATGTAACACACATGTTCTTGCAGAAAGAAAAATTACAAGAAGGAAATTGAATCTAGAACAAAAGCATGTCATGTATGAGGAAATAATAAGCAAAGAAATTTATAACTATAATATTTTGTAAAAATTAAATATTTGAGGAGAGAATTTTTTTTTAAGGAGACAATAGCAATCACATAGGCAATAGGAGGAAATGTATGGAGCTAAAATATTCTGAATTTCTTATATGATTTAAGAGGAAGATAGGGCTACAGACTACTTAGGTAGAACAAGCTTAGTTAGAAATAAGTATACATTTTAAAATTAAAAATTAAAAAATTAAATGTAAATCTTTTAATTTAAAAGAGGGGAAGGTTACGACTAAAGCTATAGAAACTGAAGGTAAACTTTCCAGATTAGTGGAGGAAAATTAAAGGAATAAATAGAATTTGATGAATCCAATAGGAGGTGGAAAGAAAAAATAAAATTAGGTTTAATAAAAGTTATGGTAAATAAGAAAGAAAAAAGTTAAATTATTGGATATATATCAGCAATAACATTAAACATTAATAAAATAAACTTTTAAAATATTTTATTTTATTTTTTAAAAAGATTTTATTTATTTGAGAGAAAGAGAGAGACAGCTGATGGGCCAGCGGGTCCTGGTGAGGGGTGGGGGGCGGGGCATTGGAAGACGGAGAAGCAGGTTCTGCGTTCAGCAGGGAGCCAAACACGGGGCTCCATCCCAGGACCCTGGGATCATGACCCCGGCCAAAGGCAGCCACTTAACGTACTGAGCCACCCAGGCACTCCTAAAATAAATTTTGTTACTAAAAGAGAAACGGTATAAATTATGAAAGTAGATGGCATAAAATAAAAAATTCTTAAATAATGATGAAGGTATACCTACAAGTCTTAAGAGAAAGCTGGTGATATAATTTTAATGTTGGGAGAACCAGATTTGAAGGAAAGCATAATGGTATGTCAGTTATTTACCTAATGTCTCT